>NC_134847.1:25241302-25856510 GCF_965363235.1 Mytilus galloprovincialis | reverse complement strand
TTATAGCTTATCAGCTTGTTTTGGAATATCCGTTTCACAGATGATAAAGAATATGTTCCTTCTATAGTAACTACAATCACTTTTCTTGAATGTGACCTACACAATTAGACTAATGGGTTTAAACTGACATGAGCAACACGACGGGTGTCACATGTGAAGCAGAATCTGCTTACCCTTCCGGAGTACCTTAGATCAACCCAATTTTTGGTGGGGTTCATGTTGCTTAGGTGGGTTTTTTTTCTTGGCCATGGTGTTGTCAGTTTATTTCGATTGATGCGTTTAAATGTCCATTTGGTATCTTTTGTCCCTCATTTTATACACTTATTTAGAAAAAGTGTATTAATCTAGCTGAGACTATCAAAGATATTCATCATCAACAAATTGCTTAATTTAAAAAAAAAAAGTTTTCAGAAACATGTAATGCCATATTTGAATGTCTGGTTAATGATGAGTTATAGGCAATTAAATGAATTTGAGATGTTATTTGGTGTTAATGGCCATAATTAATTATCTTATGTTAAGGGGAATATGTGCACTACATTATAAATTGGCAGAAAAATGTTTTAATGCAAATAAATATCAAATTATAAATTCAGAAATACATCACTTACTAGCCATTTCTATACTAATATTTAACCTACAATCTAACAGACCTAACATTTTTTCTTTATCATTGGTCATTTCTGAGTTCTGATTTCTTTATTTCTGACTAGTTTGCTGGTTTGATTGGTTTCCTTTATTGGATAGTCGAAATGATTTCTTTAGTTTTATAAGAGTTTCTTAGTTATGTATTTCTGAAGTTTATTCATATGGTATTTGTTTTTTGTCTCATTTGATTTACAAACAATTTGATATGTTTTGTAATTATTTCTTAATTATATTACCATTGTAATGCATATTGTTCATTTACTAAAATTGTCAAGATTCTTGTCCATTTTTTTCTTTTATTTGTTAGGTAGAGAATTTGTTGATGATATCAGCTCTTTAATGGTTTCTGCTTTAAATGTATTATCAAATTTTAAATATTCAAGTCTTACATTTAAAGCAGATGAAAAAAAAGCATTGTCAGAATATACTTATAAAGATATATATTTGTGCTATTTCTCCTTTTCATGATCATTAAAAATTACTTGTAGCATGTATTTTTACATATGAAATTTAAAATTATACTTAAAAAAAAAGAAGAAATAATGAGCAAGTTCTTATAAACACTTTTTTTATGAAATTGAGCAGACATAATATTTATTTTAAAAATAGAAATGCACTTGAAATTGAACTCCCTTGCTTAAGTTTGAGGTTTGAATTGCATATATGAAAGCAGAATTAGTTAAAAGTGTCAATTTAATAGTTCCTTTTATCTCACCTGGCCTGAAGGGCCAAGTGAGTTTTTCTCATCACTTGGTGTCCGTCATCCGTCGTCGTTCACTTTTACAAAAATCTTCTCCTGAAACTACTGGGCCAAATCAAACCAAACTTGGCCACAATCATCATTGGGGTATCTTGTTTAAAAAATGTGTTCCATGACTCGGCCTACCAACCAAGAAGGCCGCCATGGCTAAAAATAGAACATAGGTGTAAAATGTAGATTCTGGCTTATATCTCTCAGTCTGAAACCAAAGCATTTAGAGCAAATCTGACATGGGGGTAAAACTGTTTATCTGCTGTGATACTTTAAGGTGAACCGGCAACCTGTTGTTAGGTTGCTGCCCCTGAATTGGTAATATTAAGGAAATTTTGCAGTTTTTGGTCATCTTGAATTTTATTATAGATATAAACTGTAAACATCAATTATGTTAGGCAAAGTAATTTCTACAAATAAGTCAGCATGACTAAAATGGTCAGTTGACTGCTTAAGGAGTTATTGCCCTTTATAGTAATTTTTTCGTAAATTTTTGTAATCTTACTAAAATCCTCTCCTGAAACTACTATGACAAATTTAACCAAACTTATCCACAATCATCATTAGGGTATTTAAAAAATGTGTCCGATTACCGCGGCGCAAACCAAGATGGCTGCCATGGCTAAAATAGTACATAGGATAAAATGCAGCTTTTGGCTCATATCTCTGAAACCGAAGCATTTAGAGCAAATCTAGATAGAATTGTTCATTAAGTGAATATCTATCTGCCCTGAAATTTTCAGACCATTCAGGTAATCCGTTGTTGGGTTGGTGTCCCTTAAGGAGTTAGTGCCCTTTATAGTCAATTTATTATAATTTTCATAAATTCTGTAAATTTTTACCACTAACAACTGGGCCAAGTTCATTATAGATAGAGATAATTGTCAGCAGAAAAAATTTTCAGTTAAGTAAGATCTATACAAACACATCACCATCACCAAAACACAATTTTGTCAAAAAAAAGATACATGTCCTTTGTTTAATTTGCACATAGACCAAGGTGAGCGACACAGGCTCTAAAGCCTCTAGTTATTTTCTGCAACTGAAATTTTCAAAAGTGGTGTTTTAATGAATTATATCAATATGAGGGCCTTTTCTCGCATGAATGTAGTGATAGGTGCCATTAAATGACAAAACTTATCCTTGCCTTAAATTATATTACAAAATTTTCAATCATAATTTTTGATATGAATAATACACCTTTTTGTATCAGTTTGATTTTCAAACTCTTAAATATCTATAAAAAGATGTGGTATGATTGTCAAAAAGACCAACTCTCCACAAGAGATCAAATGACAGAAGTTAACAATTTCCCAACACACTTTTTATTTACATGATGTTTATCCAAAACGTATTTTCGTGGGAAAATTTGGTTGATTATATAGGGAATCCCTGAAGCATGACTGTAGCGCCCCCCCTTAGGTGAGCTTAGGTGAGTCAGCCCCCCCCCCCCCCCCCCCCCTTTTAGGCAAAGTTCTGGATCCGCCACTGAAATGCTAATTTCTGTGCCATTTGAGTGTTGCTTATATTTGGTGTGGAGGGAAAGCTTCAAACTATTTTTAATAGATATCATAATATAATGTTGAACATGGTCAATAAATAAACTAAGCAGATAGGGGGCTAGGAGGAAAAATTTTGTCCTGCATTTTTTTTTAGCTGTAATCTCTGTCCTGCCTTTTTATTTTTCACTCTGTTCGGTCCTGTCTTTTTTTTTTTTAGTTTATCCTGACTTTTTTTTACCTAAATTGTCGTCCTGACTTTTTTTTTTTTGCAAGTGTCTCATCCTGCCTTTTTTTTTTACTCAAAACTCCTGTCCTGCCTATTTTTTTCAAATTTCATCCTAGCCCCCCCCCCCTAAAAATTAAATGGTAGCTCCCTAAACTGAAGAAAAGAAACTTCACAACGGAGTATAAATTGCCAAATACAAATAAGGTTGATAGAGCCATGATTGGATGAAATCTTTATGGGAAGAAATTTACCTGATGTTTAGGTAAGTCAGCATTAGTATAAAAACACTACACAAATGCATTGTTTAGAGACCGGTCTATGCAAATATCCTTGTATGCAAATTTTCTTGTTAAAGAATTCAGATGACAGTTATTTCCCTTATTTCTAGCAGTACATGTATATTATATATATTTATTATAGTGACATAACAAGCCTAGTTGCTCAGATATTTGATTTCATTAATAAATCATCAATTGAAGACATAATAATTATATACAAATGTGTGCATCACACAATCATACTGATAAAAATGGAGAAAATGCATGGCTGAAAATATTTCTTTCAAGGGAGACAATTTTTTGGGATTTATATTTTCAGGATTAATTTATACAATATTATACCATCATCAAGTGAGATCTGCTAATAGGTCTGAAATAAGATCCTGATCTTGCTGTCAGGTTTAACTTTTTTGTTATCCAAGAACCACAGAATGGCTAAGTTTTACTATTTGAAACATTTTGTATTCTTAAAACAAAATATTTGCCACCTGCCTCCCTTACTGAAAAATCAGCCTTCTGGCGAACTGTTGCGGCAGATCTGCCGCAAACACTGCAGTAAGGTTGCTGCAAATAGTTTGCGGCAACTTCACCGTGACTTTTTACCATGCAAATGAAGGTTGCGGCAGACTTTCCGCAAAGTTTGATAGCCTTATATAGTTTGTGGTGAACTTCTGACGAATATTTGTGGTGAACCTCTGGCGAACTCTGATAGCCTTATATAGTTTGTGGCGAACTTCTGGTAATTTTTGCGGTGAACTTCCGGCAAACTTTGAAAGCCTTATATAGTTTGCGGTGATCTTCTGGCAAATCAAGTGATAATGATGCCCTATGACTACCTTTACATTTAATTTGTTTTCAAAACTGTACGTCTTATTCAAAATGATGCACATGTCATGCATGTGGATCAAAATTAATTATTATGACCAATAACTGATATTTACCTGCTCACCTTCTGATCAAATAACATTTTTAAAGAAATGTGAAGAGAGAAATAAAAGTTGTGACCACAATAAAAACAATGTAGGTACATGTACATGTATATTTATTAATTTACTCACTGCATAATTCAGAATGAGCTGATTAATTTCTCAACAGATTCATATGTATGAAAAAATCAAGAACATATCTGTCTTTATCAGGCCAATTATAAAGAAACTGGGATTAACATGATTAAGGCATTACAACATTAAGCATAAAATATCTGATCTAAAATATAAATCTGACAAATGTGATTAAACAATATAGAATTGCAAATTGTTTTGAAGACCTTTCCTGCAAAACATCATTAATATCCACAAAGTTTAAGATTACAACTGTAATGATATTTCTCTAAGGGCAATAAGAATGTAACACAATCGTTATTTCAAAATGGGGGTTCTTTGACATAATTTTTGTACCAATAAAAGCAAATTAACATGCAAAAACTGTTTAAATTTACTTACAAAGAGATGATCAATGATGCATGGCCTGTTCCAGGAACTAATTGAATCATATATAACTCAGACATCTATCATATATAAAACATCCATTTACTTTTAACATGAAAACACCAACGTTAAAAACTCCCTCCTATTTCAAATTCAAAGAAGCAGGAAGTCTGATTTTAGTGCAGGGAGCATGCTAAGTATGCTATAAAGTTTGCGGCAAAGTTCCAGCAAACTTTAGGACGGCTTACATTGTAATTGTTCAATGTTGGACACCAAAAGGTATAAAAATCAAGAACATGTCTGCAATAAGCAGCAAAACAAACTTAAAACTGTTAATGATTAACCTGATTATGAAGAATAATTATTGCAAAAAAGAAAACTGATTCTCCTTTTCATATTTAAGAACCTTGTGATAGAAATTATTTTTAAATGTATTGTTCAATTCAGGATTTTTTGGGGAAAGGTGAAAATGAAGGATGGACATCATCACACAGAACACAATTTTTAAGAGAAAGAGACTGTGTCACAAAATACAACTCTGGAATTTAATTAGATGTGATAGAATATAGACTACAAACACATATGGACTCGGGAACAAGATGTGCAAGGGAAGAGACATATAAAGATCCGAAAGCAACAGATTCAGGAATATGTTGTGCAAAACGAAAGACTTTGAAAACAAAACAAAAATAGACTCAAGAATATTGTTTGATCAACAAACTTTAATTGAACAACAAAACAATATAATATAATCAGTGATGAAATAAAAAGTAGCATGGAAATTTTTGTCGATCCTGAGATTTTTGTTGAAAAAAGCTTGACATAGGGCGGCGTAAGCTAAGTTCTCAAAAGCTATAGATTTAAGAAGGTGGAACACCTGGATGCTTCAAACTTTGTATATGGATGCCTCATGTTACGAAGTTCCCGTCAGTCACATGTCCAATCAGTGAACAAGGTTAAGTTTTGGGGGTCATGTCCATATCTCAGATACTATATGCAATAGTAGTATATTCGATGTATGGAAGGATTGTAAGGTGTACATGTCCAACTGGTAAAGTGTAATCTGACCTTGACCTCATTTTCATGGTTCAGTGGTTATAGTTAATTTTTGTGTTTTTGGCTTTTTTCTAATACTATATGCAGTAGGTCTACTATATTTGCTGTATGGAAATGTTTTATGATGGATATGTCAGTTGAGAAGGTTCTATTTGAACTTGACCTCATTTCCACGGTTCAGTGCTAATTTTTTTGTGTTTTGGTCTTTTTCTTATACTATAAACAATAGGTCATCTATATTTGTTGTATGAAAGAATTGTTAGCTGTACATGTCTGCCTGGCATTATTCATCTGACCTTGACCTCATTTTCATGGTTCATTGGTCTATGTTTAGTTTTTTGGTAAATGTCAAGTTTATATGCAGTTGTAATAAAGCTTTATATTTAGGACTGACATAATATCCATGATAAGTAAAGAAGGCGAGACATTTCAGTGTGTGCACTCTTGTTATTCGTTTGTTATAAAATTGAGATTCGTGTGCTTAACATTACAACGCTTGCAGTTTTATTTGAGCCCTGCCATTTATTCTTGGTCGTGTGTATAGACTAATTTTAGTCCAGCCTGCGACTTTTGTCGCAATAAGCTCGACATAGGGATAGTGATCCAGCGGCAGCGTTAGCTAACTTTATATTTTAGAAGGTGGAAGATCTGGATGCTTCATACTTTGTATATAAATGCCTTATGTTACGAAGATTCTGTCTGTCAAGATCCTCATACCCGTCAGACAGTTTTCATTTGACCTCGAACTTATTTTATGGATCAGTGAAGAAGGTTAGTTTTTGGTGGTCAAGTCAATATCTCAGATGCTATAAGCAATAGATCTAGTATATTTGGTGGATTGTAAGTATACATGTTCAACGGGCAGGTGTCATCTGACCTTGACCTCATATTCATGGTTTTTGTGTTTGTTTTTCTCAGACTATAAGCGATAGGTCAACTTTCTTGTATCATGTTAAGTTTATATGATAGTTGTAGTAAAGCTTTCAAATGTATTGAGGACTATCAACATAATATCAATAGTTAGAAAAGAAAGCAAGACATTTCAGCGTTTGCACTCTTGTTTTTAATTAATAATGTGTTTAAGACGGGTGGTTGATAATTTTAATAGTACATTGTAAGTCCATGATATTTGGTAAACATTTGCAACATTAAATAAAATTGAGAAGGGAAATGGGGAATGTGTCAAAGTGACAACAACCCGACCATAGAGCAGACAACAGCCGAAGGCCACCAATGGGTCTTCAATGTAGCGAGAAACTCCCGCACCCGTAGCCGTCCTTCAGCTTGCCCCTTAATATACATGTGATATGAATCCGTTTTTATGTGTTCAACCCCTTTTCCCCCTTTATATCCCTGGTCCATGGAAACGCATTTTTTCCTAGTTTGATGGGTTAAATTATCAGGACCAATCGAAAATGAGTTGGTAGTATGCTTAAGCATATACAAATGAAGATTTCTTTAAAAATTACGCCTGGACTCTCCCAGTCATGGTTAATTAACACAATGAGAAGGTTTTTGTCGGCCTGAATGGAGTCGAAAAGTAATACATGGGCATGCTATTTCTGGTGTCTTCAACAATATATTAGTTGTTTTTATGTCAGTTTATAGGGAACAACTAGTTATGGATAAAATTAAAATGATATTTGGTATGCAGTTGTCAGCACTGGCATATCTCGTTTTCATGGAAATTAGTTGGCCCCACCAAGTATAGCCTTTCGACTTTGATGCAGATCTGAAACTTGGTTATTGCGAGGATTCAACTCAGATCTTGATAAGATAGGATTGACTTGAGTTTTTTTGTTGTTGTTGAAGATTGGTGGTTCTCTCCAGGCACTTGTTCCTTATTCCTCTATCTATTATATACTAACTGCCATGGTTGCTGAAAGTGGCCAACAACTAGGGTTTTGTATTCTTTGAGGGAAATGGAAAAAAAGTAATATTTAATGCAGATGGACTTCTGCAGTAATTTTATTCCTTTTTAATTTAATATGTATGCTGAATTGATTGAATGATTGGATGTTTGCTCAATGTCCAGTGGCAAATATTTCATGCATGGTGAGGACGAATGCAGAATTGAATCTAAATAGTTGAAAAATTGTTTTTGTTAAATTCAAGTTTAGGGAGCTACCATAAGATTTTTATGAGGGGGCTAGGATGTAATTTGTAGTTTTTTAAATGTTAGCAACTTGGCAAAAAAAAAAGGCAGGTCATAATTCATGTAAGCATTGCCTTTGATATTTTAAAGATGAACAGTTTTGAATGTAGGCTAGCTAACTTATGTACTATATATTCTCTTATATAGACGAACTATATATATCGGTATATCCCATGTACACTGCTCAAAAGGATTAATGATGAAGTGTCACTAACCTAGTGAACAACCCAATATAAAAGACAAATCCCAAACCGAACACCATGGGATTGCTAGGACAATGGGCAGGCTGTAATTACTTCTACTAAAGAAGCTATCGATAACAAGAAGGAAATTTGCATTGGTATGAAAATTTTACGCAGTATGTTCACTGTAAAGACGTTCGTATAAATAAAAAAAATAGGAAGATGTGGTATGAATGCCAATGCGACGACTCTCCATAAGAGACCAAAATAACATATAAATTAACAATTTCAGTTCACCATTCGGTAGCTCATTTTAAGTATTGTTTGCAAAGAATAACATAAAATTCTTGACTTAAGTACATTATAAAAAATTGAAATGATGTCATATCAAGTAACGCCTTGAACTTATAAATAGCGAGTCTATCCAGTAACCATCAATTTCTAATGGCAGTCACTGCTGGTCACCATACAGACTCTTAGGCAGCAACCATTTGATTTTCTGGGGGGGGCTATGGTTTTTTTTTGGAAAAAAAGTTTGTTTCCAGTTTTTGGAGAAAAAAATAATTTGTTTTTGATTCTGAGAAAAAAAAAATTGTTTGTTTCACCCTCAGCTGCCACTAAAATTGTTTTCGACTTGTCGCGAAAAAAATAGATTGTTTTTCGCCGCAGGCGAAAAAAAAAGTTTGTACAGAAAAAAAAAACCATAGCCTCCCCCCCCCCCCCCCCCCAGAAAATCAAATGATTGCTGCCTTACTTACTAATGGCATGGACTATCCCTTGCAATACAGGTGTTTTGTCGCAAATTGATTCAAAGGAATTCTGAAAATTTGCGAGACATTGAAACATAATGTTTGGCGCAAATGATCAACCTGAAAATTGCAATTTCTCAAAAGGAATGCTGCCCTTTAATCCATATTTGATTGATAAAGCTTGTCCACTGTATCTTATAAAAGACTACTCATAATAAGGCATTCCTTCATAAAAAGAAGGGAGTAGGTCTAGTATACGACCCTTTTTTTACCCCAAAATACAGCAGTTTTACAAAATTGTTAAAATGTAAACTTTTTATTTGAAATTTGAATGTTTCTGCTACATAAATATGGGCTGTTTTTGACCATACAATGCACATATATCGGGTAATAGCATCATTAAGTTGTGCTAAATTACTAAAATCGTCATAATTTTAGCATTTTAGTTAAATTTTAGACCGTTTCCGTCCCAAATGAAAGTGGTCAATTTCATTTTTGACAAAAACCATCTGAAAAATGACATTTTTGGGCATATTTGATAGATTTTTCATATTTAAGCTTGAATCGGAGCGTTTTTAATAAGTAAATCAGTTAAAATCTTACGCAAAAATAAATTGAATCAACTGAAATAGACATTTAAGTATTTAAAAAGTGTCCAAAATCTTTCGTCAGATTAACCTAAAATTTGAGGCCAAAATCGGCCCTAACCGGACCTTCTCCTTTATATGGAAGATAGAATTTAAAAAACAAAGGTATTTTCAATGTATTTATTCATTATTGCTTCTGTATCTTGTGTATAAAAGCATCACATCAGCCACATTTTTGTCATTTTAGTCTAGGATTTTATTTTGTTTTTTACATTAAAGAAGTGTATAAATGTTTAAGGGACGACATCAAAAGTTCAATGTAGGATAAAAAAAAATTAATTCATATAGTTTTTCTCTGACCCCCCACCCCACCCCACTCCCTCTTAACTTAATTTGGGAAAAAATTGATTGACCAATACAGATACATCTAAAATCGATGTCAAATAAAGCAATTTTTACCACCTCCGCCCCTACCCCCCAAACTATTTGAATTGAGTTTTTTTTATCCTTCATTGACCTTTTGATGCCGCCCCTTAAAGTGATAGATTGAATATAAAAGAAATAAAAAGTAAAATAAGATCTACCATAAACACTGTGTATCATCGCCACCGGAAATTGGGTACTAACGAAGCGGAGAGAAATAGAAATAAAAAGTGAACAAGTTAAGAATTCATTCAATTTAAAGTATGTCCACTCATTTGATGAGGGTGCCGCTTAAGAAATGATTTTCTGAAACATAATTCTTTAAATTATTAGACCGATAAGTACAAAATTAAGACCAGATTTTGCGTTATACTCCAAAACTTGCCACTAAGTACCGGAAAATTTCGAGGTCGATCGTCTTCTGTGGCCCCATTGTCAAGATATTCAATTGTTTTTCATTATTTTTCCAGATTCGTTTTTAGATACTACATATCAAATATTATAAAATATATGCCGTTTCATCCGTGCAGAAGTAGTCATTGCGTACCGCTATTCAACTTTGTAATTTTTTTTAACCATATTAACCTAAATACATTCATATATCGTTATATTTCTAACGACTGTTGTCATATTTCTTGTAAGGGTGAAATTTTGTCAGTTCAATAAAAAAAAAAGACCATCATCATTTTTTGTTGGTGCTGGATTTTTTTAAAATATAAACAGTGGAGATGTGTTATGATAGCAAATAAGATAACTAACTTTCCATCAGGATCAAATAAACTAAAGTATATGTAAGCAATTACATGCTATCGTACGACCTTCAACAACGAAAATGTGTACCTTATAGTCGGCTATAAAAAGTCCCGATATGAAAAATGTGGAAGGATTCAACAAGAAAACTAACGGCCTAACTCATAACAAAACAATTTATGAAAAACAACAAATATGATAGAGATGAACCAACGACAACCACCGAACTACAGAAACGAGACTTCGGACAGACACATAAAGTATGTGCTGGGTTAAATACATTGTTTATTTTTTTCAATTTCTGAAATGGTTCAGTCACCTTCTCTGTTTTGAAACTTATAAAGGTATGGATCTCGGCCTGATCTGTTTGGTTGAATATAAATGTGAATTAATTGTGTTTCAAAATAAACATTAATCCCTATTTTTGTCAATCTAATTAAAAACCGATCTCTCATCGCTCCCGTTTTCTGATATGTCACGGGAGGCTCCCACACGACATATCAGAAAACGGGAGCGATGAGAGATCGGTTTTTAATTAGATTTTATTTTTATGTGTGTGTAAATAATTTAATCTTTAGATAGATGCTAAAATTAAAATCATTTCTATGAGAAGAAAAAAGTGCAACTTAAGCGCGCCACGATGTTAAAAGGTGTACCCGACTTATTCTTTCACGATAAGAATTTGCCGATTACGGTATTTTAACAAAACTGTTTACGAGGGCAAATAAATAAATGAACGCTATCAAATCAACAGTTATATTTTCGTGAATGTTTCAAAAAGAATTTACGAGTATGCACCGTCCTTATTAGACCAAACAGCCTATTAATTTTTACCAGTGATTTTTTCTTAAAATTTTGAGTGAAGGTATTTCATGACTTTAGGAATAAAATAAGATGAAAAAAATTGGGGGTCACCGACTTCGTATCGTCACTATAGCAACCTCAGTTTTGTGTGTTTCCGAAATATGGACATTATTCGGTTGTTATCTAAAATTTCAAATAATCCAACAATACCGAACTTAGGAGCATAGTTCTTTTCTCACATTAATCAGTATATTTATATCTATTGATTTAAGAATGTAGAGTTAAAGACTATTGGTGTTTTGGTTTTAAGAAGTATGATTTATTTCGTTCCCGCCAATATTAACACATAAGAATGAAAAAAGTTTCTAGTATTTAAAAAATTCTACCAGTGATTTCTTCTTAAAAATTTCAAGAAAGAAAGAGCTTTGTGTTATCTTTCAAATACAGCCCAAAACTACATGTCACCGACCTTTTAGAAAAGTTATGAGTAATTTTCATGGTTTTTTTTTCATTTGTTTTCAAAAAAAGAGTTGTCTTTCTATAGAACACTGAATCTGACGTCATAGTACAAGTTTCCCGTAATTTTGGCAAATATTGCAAATTGGACGTTCGAAACACACATTAGAATTTACAACAATAGCAACAATATGCACCTTCTTTATTATCTATAATACAAGAGATCACATTTAAGCACCAGTATTTTTCAGATCTCATTCTTTTGCCCCACTAAACGAGAATCTCAGCTTTGAAATAAGATTTCAGAAACACCGCCCGTGAAATGTAATATTATTTGAAATCTCCTTCTACTCTGCTTTGAAAAAAGAAAGTTTGTTTTCCCCCTCTCTCTCTTTGCCATTAAACTTGAAAAAAATGAAATGAAATATGACACTCGGACTACCTTCTAAACTATTAGTTTTATTAGTATTCGTTTTGCTACTTGCTGAAGGCCCTACTATCCTGTCACGGGCTTTTTGATTATTACTTTTGTTTTGTATCTGACTTGTACGAAGTTTTTTTTTTAATTAGAAAGTAATTATACATTTTAAATTTAAAATACAATTGCATAAATAATTGAACACACAAAAAAAATGTGCATACTGGTTTATGTATTGTGATGTTTGGAAAAAAATAGGGATTTTGCTCTTCTCAGTTCTACTAGCTGATGCATCACTATGACATTCAATTAAAATGTGGTGTCAATATTTGACATATGGAACGATTGTATATAAAACTTAAAGTCCTCCTACCTGTTTCATCTGACCTAGATCTCATTTACGTTGTTTTATTAGTCAATATTCAGTTTTCATTGATTTCTCCATTTATTTCCTCCTTCTTTCTATTTTTTGGGAAACAATTTCATTAAGATCAGTACGACTTTTAATATTTCGTTTGGAAATTTTTTTTTCGAAATTTATTTATTCAATGATAAAGACATTCCATTTTGAGGAGGAAATAAAACACAATAGGTTTTCGACAACAACAAAATAAAACAAGCCAAACCAACATGATATCATATTAGTGAGACAAAGACATGTGGTGTTGTCGTTATTTTTAAATATTTTTTTGTAGTCAAACTGCTCTTTGATGATTATTTTTTTTGCGGACATTAATAACCCAATGTTATTAAACCAACTTAATGTTTTTACAACCCGATACGATTTATAATCTTATGGTAATTCAAGTATTCCTCCTGTTCCTGTATTGATTTGTTAGATTTTTGAATGTTGGAAAAACAAGGAGTAATACTATTAAAGAAAGGGACATTATTGCGATGGCTTCAGACGCGTCATATTATTAAAAAACGAATGGTAATAAATTCAATGAAAACGTAATACCGAGAACAATTTCTCATTTCTATTTCAACCATCTATGCCAACTAATATGCAGTCGGTGAAAAGTTCAGCAACGCAAATATAATGTGCGCGTGTGTTTACAGGCACATGACATGAAGAAAAATAACAAAAAGTTATCTACATTATTTGTAATTAACAACAATACCAAACTGCTATTTGGCATACCTTTATTATGAGATTTTCACGGTGTTTAATATTTTTTTCATGAAAATAAATAATTTTTGCAATTTTGCAGGAAGGAAGAAGAATTTGAGCTCGTAACGAGAAACGATTTCTTATATCGGTATTATAGGACAAGTTCGGGGCATGTTCAAATAATTTTATGTTTTTGTTGAAAACGAGGCTTGATTGTTTTGATTCTGGAAACGGCCATATTTACTAGATGGTAGTGAATCCGGTAAAAAAAATCAACAATCATCGGCTTCAAATTCAAGCCAAACAGCAATATTATCCTCTTATATTATCTTTAAACATTTATTTTTCGTCTGGGAATCGTTTTTGACCTTCTGTTTATAGAAGGTCAGTTGCATATACAATTTTTATTGGGCACCTATCGAAACTGAATTACAGTCATAAAAAATGGCTTGCGGAGCAACATTAACTTTGAAAAGGAATCTTGAATTCGATCCTATACACAGTCCTGGACAAACAACACCAAAGAGACGTAGATGTATGCCAATGACTATGTCGCCGTCCACCCCACCAACGAAGCAACATCAAGTAAATCCATCGCCGTTTGGAGAAGTTGGTCAGAAATTGACATCGGGTAAGAAATTATCAAAGGCTGTAAAGTGTAAACAAAGGAGTCGCATTGAATTTTAATCGACATTAAAAATGCCGAGAAGTAAACAATAAGAAATTTTCATGTATTATTATGGCATTTCTATATCCCTTGGGGCATTGAATTGATACCATGTAAACAGTCCAATCCAACATCACCTCGGCTTCACTTCAGACATACCACCAAAAATTATTCCTGACACTTCCTCTTCGGCACCAAGTCAAAAGGACACCTCTGATTGGAAAACAACCACTTTGTTTATTTTCCAGTTGAACTCTTCAAATAATTATTGCTCATCTCATCAATTGGATCTCCTGTAGTTGGTGATCGCAATACTGGTATACCAGTATTGTCCACAATACTGGTATAAAAATTTTGTACCAGTATTGTATACCAGTATTGTACCAGTATTGTGCTTTTTTTTAAATAAACAATATAGGTAATTAATCTTTTATTAAAGCTGTCACATATATGCATAATGAAATTAACATAATTATGACATGACCATTTTATTAGGAATGATTGAGTTTAACTGATGATGCCATAGATGTTACACTGTGATTGTCATCAAATAAAGTTTTAAATCTTCAGATGTTTTTTTCTTAACCATTCTGTCCCAGCATTTTAACAAACTCTGTACTTTCTTCTATGTTTTCTTTCCAAGATTCATGTAGTATATTTTAGTGAATTTTATATTGACATTAATGCTGTTAAAGCTTCTGTATCATCAGCATTGGTATTGTCTATTTCTTCTTCAGATGTGATTTCTGCAACCCCTCCCCCTTCCTATATTGGTATTTAGGTATTCAGTCTCTGTGGACTTTCTCTAGTGCTTACTAGATTACAAGCTATTTCAGATAGCATTTGTACAGCTATCTTACTGTCAGAATGCTGGTCAAGTATTAGTATTTGTACCAGTAGATATACATGTATCTGCTACTAATTGTATTGTTCATGGTTCTGAATCAACTGCTTCAACCCTTAACATTCATGTAGACAAACTAGTTAATTTGATTATAACAAGGTTCCCCTAGCAACTTTTTATAATTAATGAATAATATTGATATCTTTTGTTGTCAAAGATTGTCAAAGATTAATAAGAAAATAAAGACAAACAAATGCATATGATCTTAGGACACAAAAAATGTATACATGTATTAAAATATCTGTCAAAATATGTGATAGCATACATGTAAATGCTGAATTTACAGTGTTAAAGTCTAATAATTTGCTTGAATTTATTTAATTATTACTCAGATAATAACAAGCTTTTATTTTATTTTATCTTTATTGAATTAAATAAAATATAGAAATATGATAAAATTATTAGCAATTGTTTAAATAATAATGATGTTATGAGTTAATTTCAATAATCCTTTATTTGTGCAAGTATAGTAATGACTTTTAACTAGTTGATTTCACAATTATCCTCTATAATCATTTTGAGTTCATTTAATTTCCCTTTGATCTTCAATATAGTCTAGTCAACAATACAACTACAATACTGGTATATCAGCAATGTACCAGTATTGCTGTTTTTTTATAAAAAGTTACAATACTGGTACAAAATTTTTATACCAGTATTGTGGACAATACTGGTATACCAGTATTGCGATCACCAACTACAGGAGATCCCATCAATTCAATAGAATGGCCTTCCATCAAGTTTCTTGATACTTGATGTTACATAATATTGCTAGGGGTTATGAACTAGGGCCTGTAATTAATAACATTCAAAATATTATATTATAAACTTTAAAATTTATAATATTTACAGATGTTTTGTCTGAAATTTGGAAGTTTAAACAACCACCATCTAAAATACATGTACATGTAGTAAATAAATGCAAGCTGTTTGCAAAAAAACTTATGACTACTTAGAATATTCATTTCATATCTTCAATCAAATATATGGAGGTCTGGATGAGGATTACAGAATAATGGGTAAAAATTAAGGAGTCTGAAATAATGGGGTGTAGAGAATTTCAAGAAAAGAGAACAAAGGAATAAATAGAATAGAGAAAAACAGCTTGAAAATAATAAAAAAAATCAGAATTGATGGACCCCTTCCAGTCCCAAAATGACATGAGGAGCAAAATTGTCTAGGTCCTGAAATGTCCCAACAGGATTTTTCTTTAGAAGTGTTCAGGGTGCCATTAATACCTCTTTGTGCTGAAGTGTCTCTTTGCCACTAAATTAACTAATTCCATACTAGTCAAGGCTTGACAAATAAATTGGGGGCTTCAAAAATTAATTCTTTACAATGCTTAAGGTTCATCATGCATGTCATAAGAAATTGAAAAATATGGCCATGTTTACACCTCCAAATTTACTACGAGTGCAGACAAATTGGTACATCTAGGAAAGTTTTAAGGCATGGCAGGACCTACATGTAGATACATAACAGTTATATGTTGTAAAGGTTTCAGAAAATTTTTAAACTTTAAATGTTTAAATGGATTTTTATGTTCAGTTTTTTCCAGTCTGCAGAAGATAGCAAATAAACAAACACACAAGTTTCATTTGAAACAGTCCACTCAGTTACACAGTTTTAATCACCTATTGTCTGCAGATATCTTTTGTCCATTTAAATCTGTACTACATTTACTTACAACATGTATTATATGAGGGGAGATTCTCAAACCTCTTTTCCAACTTATTTTATTTTGGCACCTTCTGCAGGAAAGAAAAAAAATTAATGAATAGCAAATCTATTAAAGTTTTTCTAAAACCAAAAATGCATTTAAAATTTATATATCTAGTTCCTTCCATCCCTTAAAACTTTTGCAGGTGTAAAGGTTTGTCTGTATTCAGAATAAAATTTGTGGTGTAAATACGGCCACCATTAGCCAAAAGGTTATGATGAACCTTAAGTACATTGTAAGCCAAAACATTGAACATATGTAATAAAACAATTCTTAAAAATCAGCTGAAAAGTTATCTAACCAGATAAAATTATTAAAAGAATATTGAAGGTATGATTGCTAGCAAAATTGACAAATATCTTCCATCCATGCATTTTAATGCCCCCACTGTAACAGAGGGGGCATTAAGGTTACCATTGTCCACCTCTACATATGTTGTACCTTTTTTTTTTCCCGTTCTTTAACTTGAGTTTTCCTCAATCAAGTCATATGAAATTACATGTAGTACACACTCACCCTGAAAAATTCATAGTAAGAACCCTGTTTCATATATATACTGAATGCCTTTTTCAGAACAAATTGCTGCCAGTATTGGAAATGAAATTAAACGTATGCACAGAAGAAAACAACTACAGTATTCTGGTATTCAGACACCACCAAACATGTCCCCACCACATGAATCTTCATCAAGCCTGTCCATTGATGGATCAGCATCACCATCATCTTCCGCTGGCAACATGTTCAGTGCATTATCTCCAAACAAAAGAGAAATGCCATTGTTTACCTTCAAGCAAGTCAGTATGATATGTGAGCGCATGCTGAAAGACAGAGAAGAACAGATTAAAAATGAATACAACTCAGTACTTACTTGTAAATTAGCAGGTAGGCATTACAGACAATAGTCATGATAGTATTTACACTATTAATGTATTCAGGTGGTACCAAACACCTTGACAAGTCCTGATAAGTTACTTGGAAGAGGTTACTGTTTGTTAATGGATATAACTCTTAAAAATTATGAACCCTTATGAACATGTCAAATAGCTAAAACCTAGAATTGATTGACGTTTACAAGAAAAAAACTTTTGAATTACATACTAATACAGACATAACTAATGTATGAGATTTTTGGTTCAAATGAAATTTGATTACCAACTGGGTCATAATGTGCAAAAAAATCACCTCAAAATACACAATGTTTTAAAAGGCTTGGCAAAGGTTGGGTTTTTTTTTCCAAATGTAGAGTACTATGGCATGTTTTCCATCAGAATAGATGTGCACATGAGAGGAATTATTCTAACTGGTTTGTGAGCGTGTCAGTATTGCAATTGAAAAGGTTAAACGTAATATGCTTCACACGATGATGACTGATAATGATTCCATTGTGTGGCACACTGTATATGTTTAGGAACAAATTACTTTGCAGTGAAAAAGAGGTATACAAATCGTTTTTTTGTTTGTTTGCAAAATAATACCTGACATTCTGTGAAATATTAAACACGGAAAAATACATGTACCAATAAATATAGACACGTTTTGCAAAACTTAATGCAGAAGACCTTTGAAGCTATAATTTAAAGTACGTTGTACACAAAACATACATGTACATGTAAGGCATGGCAGCTTCAAATGTTAAAAGCAAGTTTCATGAAAGAATGTACATTGTACTGCAAATTGTCCTTGACCAAATTTAGACACATATTATTAATATTATGATAATGTTTGATTCTGTAGAACAATATGAGGCATTTCTGAAATTCAACCATGACCAGATACAGAGAAGATTTGCTACAGATCAGCCAGTCAGTTGTAAGTTTTCAACAATAAATTTGTGATGAAATCGTTCAGGCTACTGAACAAGCACTTTAAAACCAAATACAATTGATATATTTCAAGATATTTAATGAATCTGAAAGATAAGTCTTTAAGAATTTTAAAATGCCTCTTTTTGTAAATTTAATGGGCCTAAATTAAAATATTGTTTGTTTGCACTTTTCCGACCCTATGTTTTCGAAACAGGGTAGGTAGGTAGGTAAAATATTTTATTTTTCTTTCCCAAAAAATAAGTTAGCTAGGTACAGTTTTGTTATGGGTAGGCAGGTAGGTATAATATTTTATTTCATAGATACAAAATCTGCATGATGTAATTTTTGTTATACAACAGCAAAAATTTTTTTTGCGTCTTATAATAGTATCATGTTGTCTGCGTCATCCGAAGACACATTAGTTTCCGGACAATAACTTTAGATAAAGTGAATGAATCTCTATAAATTTTTACCAGAATGTTCAATACCACTAAAGAAAGGTTAAGATTGATTTTGGGGGTTATGGTCCCGATAGTTTAGGAATTAGGGGCCAAAAAAGGGCCCAAAATATGCAATTTTGTAGTTTTCAAACAATAACTTGTGTTTAAGTGTATGAATCTCTCTGAAATTATACCACAAGTTTCCATACCATGAAGGGATGATGAGTTATGACTTTTGGGGGTTATGGTGCAAAATGTTTCGGAATTAGGGGGCAAAAAAAAAAAGGCGAAATTAGTGAAAAAAAGGGGTAAACTATGTTTTCCGGACAATAACTTAAGATTTAGGGAATGGATCTCTATAAATTTTTACTAGAAGGTTCAATACCACTAAAGGAAGGTTGGGATTGATTTTGGGGGTTATGGTCCCAATAGTTTAGGAATTAGGGGCCAAAAAGAGGACTCATAATAGCATCGTGAACATAATAATCCTGATTTACGGATCACCAAAGGATACAACATCCATTTACAAAATATTTTGTACAATTGTTGATAATTTTGTATTGGGCAAACCTTTTTTTATAAATGAACCCTGCTCTTCACGTTTAAAGACACAGAGTAACGTTCATCATATCATGATTTCAAAGCTTTCAACATCAATTTAAAAAAAGTGCTTTGAAACTCCAAATGCAATTGTTCATGTCAAACGCTCAAGTGATACCAAACAGACTAGACCTTATACAGGAAAGATAAAACCCGAGGATTCCTGTAAAAATAGGTTTTGAGCGGGAAATACAAATATAAGATTTTTGGTAGGAACGAAAAAATAAAATAAATCAAATCTTGCTGGTCAATACAAATAAAAGATTTTCAGGTGGAACGAATTTATAAGGTCGGTCGTAAAGGGCAAACAAACGATATTTTAATTTAAGCTTTGGTGCAAAAGCGTTGACCCAGGTACATTTTAAAATGTGCACACAGTCAACAATTTAACAACCCTAAAAAATTACTAAAAGAACCATTTACTATTTTTAGTTAGGATCTGGTTTTCATGATGATTATTAAAACATCATTTCTCTTAAGATTTTAAATTTCTGTTATTTACCTGTGCATTTCATTTTGGAAGCTCATATCATCATGAATATTACATTTCATTTTTTGAAATGAAAGTTAATTTCAGAATGACCCAAGATTGCTGTTAGCAAATCAATATAACAAAATTATAGTAAATGACACTCTTATAATGAAACAAACATGTAATGTAATTAGGGCCCTGCAGAATTGTAGACGCCTAAAGTGATCAGTCTGTTCATCTGTAAAAAAAATTGTGTCTGCTCTATATCTAGAGAAGCGTTATGATTTCAAAGGTTATACTTCACATGCATATTAACCAACACCAGAGGGTGCGTTATAATGAATGTAAAAGGTCAAGGTCAAAACTGGTTTTAGTTGACAACCCCATATGTCCTATGGTAAAGTTTGTGTCTGCTCTGTATCTTGAGAACCGTTATGATTTCAAAGTTTATACTTGACCAGAGGGTGTCATAATTAATGTACAACTTCCTAGGTCAAAGGTCAAGGTAAAAAAAAATTGGGTTTCAGTTGACAAACTTGTGTCCAATGATAAAGATACAAATTTTTATGAGACACAATATTCACAGCGGGGCCTACAAAGATGGCTCCCATCTAAATGATACCTAGTTATTCCTATTTAGAGTATACATACAATTGTAACCTACAATGTACATGTACTGTAATTAATTCTGTTATCTATATTTTACAGACGTGTCATGATGTCGGGGTCAGCTAAGTAACTGCCAATCAACATGTGTTCCATTAATTCAAACATTCACAGACTTGCATTTACAGTTAAACATTTTCATTGCCAAAGGAGAGGTGCTCTGCAAACTTGAATTTCTACTCTTGCGGCATTGAATTGTGTGCGTGGGTTACTTTTGTCTCGCTTTGCTGATGTCGGATACATCAGTTCCTGTTGAAATGTCTTTCTGTAGAATTAACATTTGTTTTTTGTGTGTATTATGGCCGAAGTTTATAACTTTTTAAATGAAATAAATGAGAATCTGTACATTTTGGGAGTATGATTTGCTCACACTTATATTGTAAAACTTGGATGCGTTAGCATGTAGCATGTTTTAAATTTAGTTTTACAAGACATAGCATTGTAAAAATTGGATGTGTAAGGATGTAAATTAACAAGACATAACTATATTGGAGCCATCATTAGCCAATCATGCTGTCATAAACATTTTCAGCCGGTCATGATGTTGTCTTCATGTAACATTTCAGCCAGACCATGTTGGTTTTATTTTTGTATTGGGTATATTATCCAAACTGCCGCACTTCAGAAACTGTCATATAATCAATGGGATTTATATGTATATTACTTTGTAAATTGCATGACTGATCTATAGATTGTGTACATGTGTGCTTATCTTTTGTATTGAGTGAATAGTAAAAGTTGTTCCTGAGAACATGATCAAATTTGTAAATACTTGCTGAAATGAATGGATTTGGTTAAAAGCGTTTGGTGTTTTATGAAAAGTTAGCATATCTAGTTCATAGAACTTATTTGTTTTATTGTGTTACGATTTTACACAGTTGTGTTGTGAATTTCATTAATTGCTGTACATGCAATTCCACGTGTACATCAAATATTTTTATGAAAATTCAGCATGCAGTTTATGTACAGTTCTTGTAATTTGTAGTTTTCCTGTTTTATTTGATCAATCGGTCACGTTTGAGGACTGAAAACTAGTTTTTGCCTGAACTTTTATTATATAGTTCTGAACTTAATTTAACTCCTTTTTATATTTTTTTTAATTTACAATTGTTTCAGTTTCATTCAGTTTTTTAGTTCAAAGTAATTTTTTTTAATATTTTAAATTATGTTGAAAATTCAGAACTGTTATAACTAGATTTCTACCTACTTTTGCCCTTTTTAAGCTCGCCTAAACTAAATAATATCAAATTCTGAATATAAAGAATGGATCAATATACAAATGGAACATAAAGGGATGCACAATTCGTAGACTGAATTTTTAAACCGATAGTTGAAACTTTGAGATGATTTTTACATATTTTTAGTTTAATATTTGGTTAAGGTATCGCAGAAAAAGATTTATTTTTTAAGTATAACAATCTGCTGATGCAGATAAAAAATTGTGAAATTTGAAACACTCAGACTAAAGTTCAAAACGTTTTTTTAATACACGGCCCTTAAAATATTAAATGCCTCTATTAGTAGATGAAAGTAATTTACCATAGAATATTATACAGTATATAGATATTGAGTATACTAATATATTTCTACACTTAAGGTGTGATTCTTAACAGTGAACATTGTGTACAGGTACGTTGTGTATTTACAAGTGAGAATTAATTTGTACAGCTAGAAATACCATGTATGTGTATTTACCATATTTATTTAATCCTATCTATTTCAAAGTCTAAGATCTGGACTTGTTTATTTAAACTCAACATCTGTTCAATATTGATTTTTTTTTCATCAGTTTAAATTTTCCCTAAAATGTTAGAAATCAGAATTACATGAAATTGAGTCACTTTGTAATGCCGATCAAAAATTTCAATTTTGTATTAATTTCCAGCATTCACCTTATTTTCTGAATTTTTAAAATCAGCAATACTCTCATGAAAGTAAGAATTCAAGTTTTGAAACTGCATCAATGATATGCTATATGTTGTCCAGTGTGGTGACATTTATGTTTCCACCTTTTCTTTCACTGGTGCATGTTGTTGATAATTAAAAAAAAAATACATTAAAATTTTAAGATATGAAACTTCTTTCTCTATTTAAGCTATTTCTCATTGTTTGTTGAAAGATGTTGGTTTTTGATGAAGAATAAAATATGAAACAAGAAGTTAGATTCTCCTTTATATTATAATACTTGATAAATACGTTTGGAAATTAAATAATGTTGAACTTCATGCAGAATGAAATGAAATAATCTCATAAAGTTTTGGTACATGTGTTTGGCCAAAGTTCAGTTCTTCCTCTCAATGACATGAAATATTTGCCTCCTTTTACTCTTATTTATAACCATTGTTATTTTTTTTTGTTGGCATTATTTTATGTTGTTTTATAACACAGGTAGTGTTTTAATTTAAATGTAGTAACTTAATTCTGTATATATTTATATAATATAAACTTGTTACATGCAGAAAATGAAAAAAGAAATAAAGTTCTGTATTATGTTAGGACTTCCTATGAATTTGATTTTATGGTTGTTGATAAGGTGTAGAATTTGGAAAGCTGAGACTGCACAATTGATGTTGGTATTTTACTTTAGGTATGCCCCTGCTGCAAGATGAAGGGGACATTTAGTGTTGCCCTTGATTGTTGGTACAATTTCTGTCAAGCCTTTAAATTTTGTCAAAAAGCTAGACGTAGCGATCTTACATTCTGCTGTCGATGTTGGCGGCATCCACAAATACTCATTCTGTGGTGAACAGTTTTTGAAATTTTGATAATCTTCTTAAATTATCCTGGATTTCAACCAAACTTGGACAGAAGCTTGTTTATGATAAGATAGTATCTAGAAATAAATTTTGTAAACTTTATTTGGCTCCTAACTTTTTTGGATTCGAGCGTCACTGATGAGTCTTTTGTAGACTAAACGCGCGTCTGGTGTAAATACAAAATTTAATCCTTGTATCTATGATGAGTTTATTTTCTTATAAATGGACTTGGTTTTTCTGATAGTTAACATAACATTCACTCTATGGTTAATGTTTCTTAAATCTGAATAATTTTCTTAAGCTATCCTGGATTTCTACCGAATTTGGACAGAAGCTTGTTTATGAACAAAAGCCAGTATCACGAAAGAAATTTTGTAAAAATATATTTTTCTGTATGTTATTTAATTATGTACGTAGTTTTTGTCTCGCCTTGACGGAGTCCAAAAGCGAGACATAGGTATGCTGTTGTCGGCGACGGCGTCAACAATGTATTAGTTTGTGATTAGGTCTAGTTTATGGTGAACCACAAGTGGTAGGTCAATCATATTTGGTATGCAGTTGTATAAGCATTGGCACATCTCATTTCCGTGAAGATTATTTGGCCCTGCCCCCTCAGTCATGGTCTATTGACTTCGAAACTTTTGCTTATTATACATGTATTAGTTTGTGATTAGGTCAGTTTATGGGAAACCACAAGTGGTAGGTCAATGATATTTGGTATGCAGTTGTATAAGCATAGGTATATCTCATTTCCATGGAGATAATTTGGCTCCGCCCCCTAATTCATGGTCTATTGACTTTGAAATTTTTTGAAAGTTATCGTGTATTAATTTGATTAGGTCAATTTAAGGGGAACCATTAGTGGTAGCCCAATGTTAATTGGTACTCAGTTGTATAAACATTGGCACTTCTCATTTCCATGAATAATAGTTGGCCTTGCCCCTCAGTCACAGTCTAATGACTTTGAAACTTATCATAGTTTACATGTATTAGTTTGTGATTAGATCAGTTTTAAGATGACTTGCTTATGTTAAATCGATGATATTTGGTATGCAAATTTATTTACATTTGCAAGTATTGTTTCCATGGAGATTATATAGCCCCACCCCCTCTTCATGCTTCATTGACTTTGAAACTTTTACATAGTTAACAAGTTAATTTTTGGAAAGATTAGAACTTGTTCTAAATCTTTACTAAGGCACCGGCCTCCCTTACAACACGACAGGTTAGCTAATGTTACTAAATGTATTCACACTGAAATATAGTTCCCTATGGTTCTCATGTATGTGCACATAATACTCATATAAACATACCTGCCAACTTTTCAAAATGGCCATGGGGGTTTTGCGTGCAAGATGGCTGTCATAGTCCTAAAAAACCTTCAAGGGGGCCTTCAAATACATTCTAATGTTGTTTTTTGGCTTCTTCTTACTTTTATAAGCCTCATGTCATTGTAAAATTAATTGTTTTGTTTAAAATTGTGGACAAAATTGCTCATTCAAAATTTCAATTTGGGAGCCTCCATGGGGGAAATCCCCCACAAATAGTGACAGTTGGCAGGTATGTATAAACTGAAAAATGGATATATTATTGGAGAAGTTCATTTAAGAATGTATGTCATTAAGGTGTGTTCATTTGCAGACTGTTTATTAATTAGTTTGATTAACTAATTGAGTATTGATACAATAATAGTTTGATTGACAACTGTCATTACCACTAAACAATCAGAGACAAGGTGGACCTTTAATTACAATGCCCCACCTCCTAAACTGTCAATCAAATTGACCACATTACCTATCAACCTAAGTCTTACATAATTATACAGACCCAATGCAATATACAGTGTACAATATACTTCTCAATAAACAAATATTTGACCTCATAATTGAATACACAAATGTATATATAAAATGTTTGATATATATAAGGATGATTTAATTATTGCCTATTACTTTTGATCTACATTACTTAAAGTGATTCTGTAAATTATATCTGAAAGATAAATGATTAATTAAGGATTAACAAGATCTCTTAATATAAATATGAATATATATAAAAGGTATTCAAGTAAGGCCTATAATTTACTTGATAAATTTCCAATATTCATCTATAATTAATCAACAATTTAGATTAGTTCACATTTTTTTTTTATCAGGAATTGGCTTGAAACAGTTTTAAAATTTTAAAAGTTTTAATTATAGCAAACCATTGTTTATTGGGTTATTCCCCATCAATCAGTATGTCTATTTTAGCAAGGATTTGTATAGTGCATGTGTCTTACTATACGAATCCTTGATTTTAGTCATTTAAATTTTTATTAGAAGTGAATATATATTTTTGCAATCAAGAAATAATCCACATTTCAATAAATAAGTTTTTTAATTTGTTAATGTTGAAAAAGTACATTTTCAATGTCCTGTGCTGAAAAGTACTTTTACAAAAAATTAATCAAAAGGCACTCTACAACTTTTAATCTTCAATGTCATATAACCTCTGTTTCAACTTACAAAATGCCCCAAAACAACATTTTTAGATTATTGTTGTTGACACTTTAAAGTTCTTAGCTGTTGGTTTAGATTTTATGTCTTACAAGTATAGTTGGTAACATTTACTAGAAGAATTTTTGATTTTCAATTTTTTGTTTTTTTGAAACATGTTCAGAACAGGCAACATTATTTGGATAAGAAATAAACTGCAGTTTAAATAAAATTGTGCAAATTAAGAGACCCATATTATTTAATTTGAGCTCATTTTATCCTCATTCTGGAAAAGCAAGGTTTCTTCTAAAGACCTGCTGTTAATGCAATTTTCAGCACCAGTGCTTTATTAATGTTCATTTTCCCCAACCATACCTTAATATGAAATAATTCAAACTACTCTTCTAATCTTTCCATGAGTGATTTCCATCACTTTGATTGTATTTAGTTTAGGTTTGGGAACGACTTATAATAAGTGAATGGTATTTTGTATGCAGTTGTATTAGCATTGGCACATCTCATTTACATGTTTTTTTTAGCCATGTAAGTGAGTCATGGTTCATTCACTTTGAATATTTGAATAACTTGTGTAAGATGTTAAAGTATTGCTATTTTGATTTCAACATTTGCATAATCAAAATTACAAAAAGGCGAGACATATCTGTGATAACAGTACTAGTTTATCTCCCAGTTAATATTGCATACAATCTGCAGTTAAAGTTCCTAAAACATTTATTAGCTTCTAAAAGTAGGCAAGACACTGGTTTCCGCAGAACCCTTACAAATTTTCTACCATAGTAAGGTTGTAATTGCAATTGATTATTTTAAAAGTTTTAGTGACAAGCCTGATATGATCAAAAACAAATTCCAAAGTCATTTAAAGTTGAGGCTAAAAATATAATTATATGCCTGTCCTTGATTACCATATAGATGGGACCAGGTGGTCTAAGTAGTGGTACTTCTGTATCGCTAGCCTGTCAACACTTTGGTCGTGAGCTAGAAGACTGCACCTGGCAGGTCCTTTCGACTGAAATCTCAATTGACCAGGAAGGTCAGTTTTCCTACCAAAGTTCATGGTTTTCTCCTGGCATTCTGATTAATTCCACCAATAAAAACCGACCATCACCAAACAGTGCTCAAAGTGTGTGTAACCCTTTCAAACAGACTAAACAATGCATCCAGGGCAACATTCTGCATTTATTTACCATAAAGTAGTGTAAAAAGGGGCATGCAGATGTCAAATATTCCCTAATAATTTGGTTCAAACGAGAATCTCAATGCCTCTGAATGATACGTTGACACTACCCTACTAAATGATCAAATAAAAAAAATGGTCTTTCGCCTCATTTTTTCTTAAAATTTAATCACACAGTTGACAGACAAATATTTGGATATAAAAATATGGACTGTCATGATACAGTAAACAGCCCAAAATACATGCATACATTACAATCTTGATGTTCCTATAAACCTATGAAGGCTATTTTAATCAACTATTCAAAAATAAATTTTATTGCACACAGGCTCTCGCATTTCAAAAATCTTAGACAGGGCCCAAAATTCAAAACAGTACACCTAGCTTAAAGTAGCAATTGTAATTCAGTGGAATATAGTTGTCAGACCACCAATTCACCCCCTCCAATTTAGAATGCATGTAAAAGTAGCTCTACTCAGACACAATAGTGTTTGGGTGTAATTGTTTACTTAAACTAACAAATTTGCAGAAATGAAACTTTTGGTGATAGAGAATTATATTTAAACCATTTTGAGCCAAAATTTACTTGTCTATGAGTTTGCAGTATACATTTAATATGGATTAATGCGCTCCATATATACCAATTTTAGATTTTCAGAAAACCAGGTGTTATCATTTAATAGTACTTGTCTACTGCAGGAAAGCAATTATCCTTCAACATACAACTTTTATTCATGTTAGATCTTGGGTTCGTGTACAGGAAATAAATCTTGAGGTTGAAATTTTTCACTGAATTGTGCAAATATTGTATGAATGTATTTTTCTCGTATTTTGTTGAAAAAAAACACAGAGCTTAGGGACGACATCAAAAGATCAATGTAAGATAAAAAAAACTTAATTCAAATAGTTTGGGGGTGGGGGTTGAACTGCTGCAAGATTTGGTTATCCGACATTGATTTTTACATATATCCATATGGGTCAATCAATTTTTCCCAAATTAAGTTAATAGGGGGTAGGGGGTCAGTGAAACAACTATTTGAATTAAGTTTTTTATCCTTCATTGAACTTTTGATGTCGTCCCTTAATAAGCGTTTTGAAGAACACTAAAAAGATTCTTCATTTCAATTATTTTTCAAATGAACATTGAGCTTATAAATTCCCATTACAGCAAAATGTCTAAGAGTGTCTAGGCAAAGGTTATATCTTAAACTGTTTGCTAGCTGAACCATGCAATCCATTATAGTTGGATCGGTATTTAAAAGTAGACTTGTCCGACAGATAAACAATCTAGTCTAGTCTAATCTGATCTGTCTGTCGGTCAGACTATACTTCCAGAAAAGGAGGATGATATAGTTAACCTTACAGTGTAATGATTTCAAGGTACAGCTTACAAGCAAGCAGAACAAAGATATTACCTTTACCTACACACTCAAGGCATTTTGCTGTAACTTTATGCAGAAAAACTTTTATTCTATGAATGGTACGTATAGTTATTTTGCACATCCTAGTATCAATTCAATCAAATACAATCAAGTGTTATAAGAAAGCAATCCACATTCTATATCTTAAATATGGCAAGACATGATTCTGTTGACACATAGACGGTTATTGATGCTTCAATCCAAATAAAGGCATTTTTTTGTCAGTTAAGGGCATACTATATATCGATATCGCTATAATGAATGCCTTTCGCTTCTTGTTTTGGATGCTTCGATACAACTCCTGGTATCTGATATAACGTTCAGCATCCTTCCGATAAAAATAAATTTTCTTCATGGAGTGTTGCATTTAGTTTCGTCATATTATTAGATTCTACTTCTATCGTAATAAGGTGATTTGGAATGAGTAAATTAACAATAAAGGAAAGATGAAGAGTTGAGGTATTGGAACCTTCTTTCCATTCATTATTATGCTGTGTTGCTGAATCTAAAGAAAAGAAACCTGTACAGTAAATTTATAAAAGAACTACACGGACCTGATTTTGCGCTAAAGTTCAATACGAAAATTCGTACAAGTTGATTAGTAAACCCATGAGAAAGTAAGTAGAATAATTTGTGTAATTTTTTGTTTTAGAAAAACGTTGACATTAACACCAAAAGTGGACCAAACAAAGAGATAATGTGAAATTTGACAAAACAATTTGGATTTTAACTTGGTCTAGGAATCATAGAGTCAAGGAGGCGTCACAATTTGTTACAACAAATATAATGTAAAATATCTTATTTGTCGACAAATGTCCTGTATGTGTCCTGTTGAAAGGGAAAGGGAAATTGGTAGAAATATGTATATATAGAAAAAAAAAAAAAAAAAAAAAAAACCCAACCAACTATCAAACAAACAAAGTAACAAAGTAACAAAAAACAAAACTAAACACAACAAAACCAAAAACTCTCAAGAAAAGTCAAACAATCAGTATTTAGAACGATTATGATTAGGCAACACATAACCAGCCAACACCGAATTTATCTCATTGAAAAGGTTAGTTCAAATTATAGATTATCAGGAAGTTTATATCAATAAATAGTATGACAGTTTTTTGTATTGAAAATCAATTATATTTTTTTGTTTGCTAAAAATATGATAATGATAAACACCAAGTCATGTCTTACCAATAATTTCTGGACTATGAGAACCTTCAAGTTGTATTCTTTCTTTTAGTATGATCACTGAATCGTCAGTTTCTGTAGGTGAATCTTTTCATCGTTTCTCTGCAAGTTTAAGAATACCAAAAGTGAATTTAACAAGAGTACAAAATGATTCAGAGCCTTAACGTTCAACTGATGTATGTCTTATATTATTTGACTAGTCGAGTATTTCTTTTAGGGGCTACGTTTTTAGCCGGATCGAAAGACAATTTTAAATTAGTATTATAAAACTACCTTGACCAAAAACTTTAACCTGAAGCGGGACAGACGGACGAACGGACGGACGGACGGACGAACATACGAACGGACGCACAGACCAGAAACATAATGCCCCTCTACTATCGTAGGTGGGGCATAAAAAGAAGTTAAGAGAAACTAGAAAACAGTTGCTATCAACTATTCCTAATTGACAAAAAAAAAAAAAATCTATAGAAATAGACCACTACATTAATGTTTGAACTGGTAAAAAGATCATCGGTATTTACCACTATGCAGTTGAGCTGTGCCGCTTTTTCAAACAATATCACATATAAAACTGACGAAAAATGAAACATCAAACATTTGATGAAAATATTTTTCTTTGCTTAGATTCTGCCATATATAAATGAAGTAGATAATATTGTATATCCGACAAGCGTAGTGTTATATATTATATAAATAAGAAGGTAAAGTATGAGGGCAAATGAGACAACTCTCCATCCAAGTGACAAGGTATAAAAAGTTTAACAATTATAGATCAAAGTACGGGCTATTAATGGGTATGCATGTAATAAGACAGACGAGTGTATCATCAAGATTGTATTACCAGATTTCTGTACGAAGAAAGACAACTGTCACCTCCTAACGAATAAGTTTTATTCTCAAATAATTATTCAATACGTACAATGTAAATTAATTTATCATATCGCTTGTGTATAAAGTAAATGATTGTTGAATTTGTTACATTCATTGGTTATTAGTTTCCTTTATTTTATCAAAATTATTTGCTAAATGGTCAATTCATACATCCATATGCGAATAAAGAGTAGAGGACCAAACCAATATGTTAGGAGTGGGACATTTAAACAGTCAATGCAGCACCAAACAAACCTCCACTTCCCCTTAATCCGCCTCTGATTTTATTTTTTTAAAGAAAAGATAATCAAGATTATTGGAATCTATATAAAAAAACCTCTTTGTATGGAAGAATATATGATACATTAATACACGTCTCTTGCATGAATCCCCACATGCATGGCTTCATTGAAATTCTAATTTAACCATGTTGAGATTTTAGCGGTGAGTTTATTTGAAAGATATTCGAGACGGCGTTCTGTACGAACCTGATATGTTTTGGTTGATTAAATTCTGTTATTTAAATAGAAACTGTTCGCTTCAAAAATGGGTCAATACCCCATTTACCTGTTCATAATTTAAATCTATAATATACTACGTGTACAACAAACCGGCAGATTGTGAAAATTTTATAAAATTAATCTACATAGCAATCAACTGCTCCAACTCGAAGGAAACTCGACATGGATGAATCAAACGGAAACAAAATAAACGATAACATTGGAATATCTGACCGGAATAATGGCGGACAAAATGATGTGAAAGACAATAAAGATGATACTGGAGAGGTGAATGTATGTTCTTTTGATATGGATTGTGTTGCAAAATGTGAATTGGAATACGAAGGAATAAACAACAAGAAGGTGCAAGAAAATAGACCGCCATCGACAAAAGATACAAAAAGAGGTACTATAATTTTCGGATTTTTTTTATTGTACTGATAGTTGAATGCATATGGTGACGCACAAAACATCATATAGGTTAAATGAAAGAAAAGGTATGAATGAGAAATACATTATATAAAATGTACGTACTTCACTTAAATAAAAGAAGCACGTGATAAAAATCTGGGAGACAATGCAAAGAGGAAACACACAATCTGATCAAGATTACAAGAAACACTGGCTAATATTGTTTGTTTGTCTTTTCGCAAAAGGTCAGAGTATCATTGTAGCACTCGGTCATTTAATAATCCTATGATAACCCTGACTTTATAAATACTCATTATTAATGAATACAAAGGATTTAAACAAGTTTCGACGGCCCGCTCCTAATCTCTTTTTGTATGAGCCCAATTTCTATAGTAGGTAAAGCGCGTTTAAAAAGACAGCCACATGCACTATCTGTTCATAAAACCGCCTCAAACGTTGTAGTTTCTGCCTTCCAATTACGTTATTAGATTAAACGATAAATAACTGTCTATATTTGATTTGCATGTGTTCCAGTTAGTAACAAAGCCTATAAACTAAATTCTACTGAAAGTTCTTCAATTGATTACAGTACTAGTATTCGAGAGAAAGATGTTTTAGTTTATCGTATTTTGTAGAACAATTTCTCATCCGTCGCTAGCAAAACTGTCAATCAATATCTAACACTGTTACATCAGGAAATGTAGAGTGTCGTCCCTTATAACTGTCCCTCTGGTATCTTTCGTCCCTCTTTTATAAGGTATGATTGCAACATCGAATAATTGAGGTCCTCTAGTCAAATACAACCAGTTTTTTTTGCGTGTGAACTGAATTCAACAATACTCCGGCATGCAACACTATGTGCTTTCAAGACATTATTTACATAACTGAGATTCGATTATAAAAAGTATTCAACTCCTGACAAGTCATGCAATAATAAATGTGCTACTCGCATTCGTTATTCAATGTGTTCTTTTTTAGGTCCCATTCAATAGGAATTTGGGTTTTGGCAATTACCATTTAACAGTTATCTGCATATTGAGTATATATATATATATATATAAATAAGAAGATGTGGTATGCTTGCAAATGAGACAACTCTCTACAAGAGACAATGGAATATGTAGACAGCTCTCTCACAAGCAAGAAACCATAACTAAAAATATAAGGGCCTACACTACAGGCACGGGGACACATTCAGTATTCACTAGTTCTTCCAATTCTAGTTGTTTTAGCCATGGTGTTGTCAGTCTAATAATTCTCTACCTTACATTTGTTTTTATTTCTTAACTCTTTCAGATGTTGACAGAGAGGCGAGTCCAACATTACCAGTGGAATGGGACAACACGGCAGATATTCCAACTTTACACTTTTCATTTATTGTAAACCTACTTCTGCCTAAGCATTTGATATCGAAAAGACACCCAAAAGTAGAACAAGAAATTGACAAACTTAATACTAGAGGTCGTCAGCAGTATGGAGAAGATCCGCCATCAAAATACATTGCCGTTGGGAGTAGTGCAGAATGTTACGAAATTCCACGAATGATATCAAAAGAACCTCTTAAGATGCCAATAGGTGTTCAACACAGTGATATAGATGTTCTTGTGGCATGGAATTCGCGACGCATTAGAGAACTCGACCTTCAAGCTTCTGATAAACAAAAAGTTGTTTTAGAAATAGAAGAAGTACATCCGGGTTACTGTAGACTGTTTATAAACGATCCAGAATCCGTTCTTCGGGGAGTTGATCCATCGACTGCAATATGGGTTGAAAAAAGGGGATTTTTTAATGCGAAAAAAGTTAGAGATGATATCAAAACTTTAATGGATCAAATTGGTTTCGAGCAATCAACCGATATTTCCAAGTTTATTGTAGATCAGAAAGGTCCAGCAGTTGGACTTGAAGACATCACTGCAAGAACTTTAAAATTGTTTCAATCGAGTACAAGCTTGCAACATCCTCGACAAGAGATGGTTGCCGCATTACCAATCTCGTGGCCCAAAATTGCAAATAATTGGACGTTTAGACAGAGAACAAACAATTGGTTGTCAGATACGTTAATGAAATCTATTGTTGACGAAGGATGCCATGTTGTTCCTGTCCCACATCGACACACCAAACATCCTGACATAGAATGGAGATTGTCGTTCGCAACGTCAGAAGTAAGGTTAGCCAAAGATGTTGTAACAGATGACCAAAGACAGTGTTATGTATATTTGAAATTACTGCGACAAGTAAAAATGAAAGGCTTAGATCTCCTCTCTTCCTATCACATGAAGACAGCTTTTCTTTACTCCTGTGAACGGCTTCCGACAGAGTGTTGGCATGAAAATCAAGGAGGATGTATTCTATACGTTCTCGATACTTTGATAGCATTTGTAAAAGACCGATGGCTTCCTAGTTATTTCATACCAGAAAATAATCTTCTTGATCATCTAACTGAAGATGAATTCAATCATCTTGATATGCTATTGGCTTCAATCCGAACGGACCCAATTTCCCCAGTGTTAGAGTTTACAGACACCAACATTATTGCAAACCAAAGTGCTGTGCTACCATTTAGACATTTTATTGGCCCAGTTTTAGATGATTTTAGAAGGTTCAAAGTTCACAGGAATAGAGAGGAATCAGCAAAAGAGTTTATTCATACACTTATTTCATTTGTTTCTGCATTTCTAGTTGATGATAAAGTAGAGGATTCAGTCCATTACTTGGCCGACCTTTACGACTTCCTTGGAACATGTGCACCAGCGGATTGTTTTAGCAAATATTTATATTCCTTTATTTCACAATGGAAAATAGTAACACAGTGCATCAGGTGTCTTGAGTTTTCCGTTGAGTTTTACGCAAACAAATATCCGGATATTAGAAATGTGAATCAGTACCTTGGTAACTTTTATCATGCTTACTCATGTCAACATCCGAAGGATTCTCAAATAAGCCGCCAACTACTTTCAAAGGCAACTGACTATTTCAATCGGTATATACAAGAGAAAGGATTGGTAGACTCTGTCAGAGTAGATTTTGCTCTCTGTAACTTGGCAGCTGGACGCACCGATATGTGCATTTCTCATTTGAAGGATTATGTCTATAGTAGCTGCGACACCCAAGACAATTATACTAATGTCAACGATACAAAAATCATAACATTAGAGAAAACTCTGAGAAAAGATTTAATCAGCCTGGTTGGAGACCCTATTAGAATGATTGTTTTGCCGTCTTTTCCACTTGCTTTATACCTGTTGTTAGTCGCATACCAAGCCGATAACAACATTAAAGGTTTACCTGATGAAATCTTAGATAAATTTCAACACTACTGTCAGCAATCTAACACGTTTTGGAGTAACTACTTACATGGTCTTTTCTTAACACATTTACAACTTTGGGGAGAAGCTGAGGTTGCTTTTCACAAAGCGAATACAATTACCGGATGTCAGTATTCAAAGTGGAAAGAAATTGCATGTCATATTGAGAATCTGTTGTCTAAGGGAAAGCATTCAGAAACCATTGAATATATGGAAGATATTTCTACTAAAGCATCTGGTGCAAGTCGTGATGCTGTGGTTCACACAGTAGCATTTCAGCTCAGTTCAGCAAGTAAGGCAGTCCAGTTTACCGATAACCTGGAAGATTTGAATCTATCAACGTTTAATGGAAATCTTGCATGTTTACATTTTGCATCAGCATTTGAGTATCCAGATGAATCAGATGAAAGAATAACTGCTTTAGTCAGAGCTGAAACATTGTTCTCTACATTCCTATCAGAAATACCGAATGAAGAGTCTGCTACTACGGTGGACTTTGCTGCATTTCTTTGTAACCAAGAAAGATGGTCGGAAGCGATCGATATTCTAGATTTGTTTCTATCTAAGGCAAATACAAATAAATGTAGCAATTCTTACGGAACTATGGAATATCTCACACTCGATGATTTTCTTAAAAAGGAAGTGGATATTCACACTAAAATGGAAGCTCCCTCAAGATCATTTGCCTATTATTATGCTATCAAATGCCTAGTGAAGTTAGGGGAACCAGATCAAAAGATAAAAGGCGTCAAGACTGCATTCAGTAAGTTCTGTGCAGAGATTAAAAACAGCAGATCATTCAGTCTTCTTGGATACAGTGAGATGCTTAGGGAAAACTGGTACAGGGCTGAACATTGGTTTTGCAAAGCTGTTGGAATGGCATGGGACTATACAGCTGCAAAACAAAATTTTAATTTGTGTAAATCGAAAAGGTCATCGAATATAAATGAAAAGTATGAGGAGAAATATATTCCTCTCTGTGTAGCAGCTGAATTGAATGGGATTATGCCATTGCAAATGTAAAACAATAATATATTTAGAGCTGAATAACATCAAACTCTATTTCAATGACTGATCTTATGTAACTGTAAATATGATAAAATTATTTCAAAACTATCATATGCATTTATATTCCTACATGTATGCAGTGTACAAGCCCTTTTGCAAAGATATAAACCCCTGCAGAAATGGAAGAAGAGAGGCAAGGGTAACAAATATGTAGGTACAAACTGCATGACAAGACTTACAATAGACTTAAACAAGTGTACTCTCACATTTGTTATGTAGATATAAAATGTGGTATGGGTGCCAATTAGACAACTCTCCATCCAAGTCACAATTTGTAAAAGTAAACCATTATAGGTCAAAGAACGGTCTTCAACACGGAGCCCTTGCTGTGACTGTCTAAAGAAGGCAACCTGTTATTCTTTGTGGTTTATGTCTATCATATGTGTTTTTCATAAATCGGAGTGTTATAAATACGTTTTTCTCATTGAAGTCCATATAGTGAGTGACCTTTAGTTTCGGTCACTGTCTGCGTCTTTCAGCTTTTTTATTTCTTAATACTTTACTTTTGGCATTATTTGGGTTTTATCAGCTAATTAAAATTTGTACACAAATTGGACTTTCAAACATTCTGGCCTCCATCATCACTCAATAGACATTAATAGCTTAAATGCACAAATGGGGCAGTGAAATTTATACCGTTAACGTCAATATTACAAATGAGTCGAAACCTCTGCTAGCGAATTGTTAAGACACCGAGGGATACAAGCAAGAAAAAAATCAAGACAGCAGAAGATTTTAAAGACCATCAAAGGTAAATGTATGCGAGAACAACTTACAAGTAGTATTATATAGTATTCTTCATATAGCAAGATCACTAATACGAACTGGTATAACCATATTTTGTTTTGCCATAAAGAGACAACGATAAAGGTTATAATAGCAATGCCGAAGTGAAGTCATTGAATCTTGTATTCTGTGGAATAAATATTGATTCACCTATTTTGTTCTTGGAATCATGACCAAAAATTGTTCGGTTATTTTCAGAACTATACACATTTGCTATTGAAATTGCCATGGACCTTGTTTCTCTGCACTATATTTGTCATGATGTTCAAAACCTACTTTTATAGACGCAATACAATAAGGGTTTTTCGCATTATTGAAGGCTGTATGGTTGCCTATAATTGCTAACACCCACTTCATTTGAACTTTGGTGGATATTTGTCTCATTGGCAATCATACCGCATTTCCTTTTTTCATATTCAAAAATAGAACTTTAATGGCTAGTTGTCATCATTGACAATTATACCACAGTTCGTTGTTTCATATTCAAAATATAGTTTCTGATATAAGAGTGTCAGAAGTCATAATTTACTAGTACAATCAAGAAAGTATACTCATTAGTTTACTTGCAACTATGTGCATTATTAGATTGGTTCATTAATAGACATTTTATATTATGCCTCACATCTATTTTCGTTCATACTTTGTCCAATTAAGCATATGTTGAATAAAATACAGTTTAGCAAGAGCCTTTACTTTTTTCTATTATAAATTTGGCATTTTATGAAATTTTCTGACATTTGAAATATTACGACTAAGTGTAACTTCTGCATTGGAACCATAAGTGTAGTGTATCTGAATCCCATAATTAAGTTCTTAATTTTTTCATGGACTTTTGTTTGTCTTTTGACATTTCTTTTGAAAATCTGCAAACATTTATATTGAATGGTAGAGCTGATGACTGAAGATTTGATAGTTTGAAATTTTATATATGTGTTGTGTTTCTCTTATGATGTGTATACTATTATAATAATAACGACTTTTCTGGGTAATCACATGACAAAGTGAACTCTCTTTTAAATATAACTTGTTTTAATTATTAAAAATAACCATTTAAATATATAAAAAAATAATATTTCTCACAAAATATAAAAATGAACTTCCAGTATGTTATATAACAATACACATTCAAATTAAAACAATCAATATAAACATAAACAAAATATATAAAATATGTACACTACCTCTCAGAATTTGGTTTTTAAGAATATAATTTGTATCCCTTTCATCAAAATTATACCAGAATAATTAAGAAGACCCCGTTATAATTAACAGATAAATACTTTTAAACAACAGTAAAACCTAATACAGCTTACTTTTCATTTGTCATGACAATTTGTGAAGCGCTTACAGAGTTCAGATATTTCTTTTATGACATATTACATTGCTATGAATTCTCCAACCCATTCAATCTGTATCTGAACTGGATTTTCTTGTTGTATTGAAGACAAATTGATTGGCTTTCAGCTGATTTCTGCTTTTTGTCTCATGAACACATTACCTTTTTTCGTTGTCTATTCTATTATATATATAGTTCCTTTAACTTATAAGAGTATAAAAATCTTAAACTGCTAATTCTAAAGAAATTGATAATTTTAGTTAACTGCTACGCAAATACCTTGAAATTCGAACATCCCAATACAAAAAACACATTATAAAATTTCATCTGCAAAAAAAAACAAATAATGAAAGCACATTCAATATAATAAGTTAAATAACACATAGCTGAGAGGGTGATACAGCAGATTGTACCCCAAGAAAACATTGTCAACCACGGGGAAGCCAAGGTTGACAATGGTTTTTGAGAGTACCAATCTGCTCTATCATTAGATACAGAAGAGATACTACATAGATTTTTTTTAAACTATTCAGGGGAGGGTAGGAAGTCCCCTTTTTTTTTTTACCCCACCATGTAAAAATTTTTAATTGGATATTCCTTTTTGGGCCAGGTGAGCTAAACAGTGGTATATGATTGCCAATAAGAAAACTCCCCAACAGAGACCAATTGACATAGAACTTAATAACTATAAGTCATGGTACTGCCTTTTTAAACAATGAGCAAAATTCATACTGCATAGTAAGCTATAAAAGACCCCCGCGATGTAAAAGGTAAAACTGTACAAGGGCTGTATGTCAAGGTCTTAAAAAACTCCCATCATCAGGTAAAACAATTCAAAGCAGACACTTAAAGCCTCCCCCCCCCCCCCCCCCCAACATGGGAGTAACAGTGCGACATAAGGACAAACTATAGTAATCAGTTAAAAAGAACTTAGTCAAAGTGCAATATATGAAACTGTGAATTCAAAAACCCACCAGATTAAGGCTTGACCAAATAAAACTATGAAAATTGGTATCAATGAATAAAAAAGCTTTCACCATTCTGCATAACATTCAAAGCAATTATAAAATACAATGTTGATAGTAATATCATTTTCATGAGACCAATTTTACAGTGAATTGTCCTTTATATAATGAACAGAGGACTTTATTATTTAATAAAGTTTTTGTACTAATTTTAAAGAACTACCTAAGCATCTAAGGATAAGAAATATTTTTGGCTGTTCACAAATGAGCATTTACCAACTCTCATGTGCCTAGGAAATTACATTATTAACGGTTTAGAAGTAAGATCCAGATGTAAACAAAATATATGAAATAATATTTATCATTATAGAATTTAATTTAAAAGTTATATAAAACACATGTTGTGTTATGCTCTGATCCTGTCCATAACGTTATGGTATGGTATTAGTTTTCTGTTTTGCTTTTTCCAATCATATTGTCATAATATTGTAGTAAAATGATGCCCTTTATGGGTTCTTGATTTCTCATCTTATCTTATCTTATCTTATTATAATTATGCTATGGACAGTTTCATGATTTCTAGCTTATTGTTTACTATACATAGCTACAAATTAATAAAATCATCTTTATTTGTACAAAAGTCCATGTATTTTACAGTGACAAGAAAGTTAAATGACTATTGGTCCCATTAAACTTGAAAAAAGAGAAACTTATTATAAATCCATAAATCGATCTGCTCAGACAATTTTTGTAAGGAACTCAGATTTTGCAGGGTTAGGGTTACCCATAGTTAGTAAAAACTCAGTGTATAATGTCTTGTTATAGAAAGGCAAAATGCAATGGCATGATTTCAAAAGATCTTAGATTGGGGAAAAAACTGATCATTGAAAAAAAAAAGAAGATATTTTCCAGGTAAAAAAGTGATACTTTAAAGGTCAAGGCTACTATAAACAAATGATATATAAAACCAACAGGATTTAAAAAAATGAGGAAAAATAATGGCTAGGGGCATCTGTTTGGATATATGAGATGCATAAATAATCAGCCATGTCCTATTGGAATCACAAATCTAAATATAATGCATGGAAAAGTGCCACATGAACATGATGAACTGCAAGTTAAAAAACCCTTCTTTGAGGAGGACGTATTGGTGACTTATTTCATTGCAATAATTTTATTTATCAAACTTTTTCTAATTTTTGAGTGCTAGTTAAAATTTCTGAGCGTCACCACATTGGACCAATATGCAGGGACCATTTTATTATCAATGGATTCTTTTCCTGTTAATGCGTTCCCTATTTGCCACTGGACATTAATAAAAAAAATCTATCAATAAAAAGGCTGAAAGCATCAAAACCCTCATTTATATTTCTGGAATATAATAAGCATGATTTCCCCTTGGCATCCCTAAACTTAAAAAACCCATTATAAATGTATAAAATCTAAATCTAATTAGAGAGACACACCTGAGACCTCATACAGCATGGTCATTACACCTATAATAATACTACATCTATTCAAAAACTTTTCAACATATGTTGAAAAACTATACAATTCACAACCAGTTTGCTATGCTAATAGCTGTACCCAGAAATTGAGGTAACTCTCAAAATAAATTAGTTAACTCGCATTATGGTTTTTTGCCTGACTAAGAAATATTTTCCCTAAAAAACTCCAACATTTTTTTTCAGTTTTTAGACACTATCAAATTCTTTTTTTCCTCCAAAATTTAGCACTACCAGGAATCGGGAAAATCTGGATTTAAAATATATTTTTGTCATCTGCTTAACCATAATATTTTTTTTTCATCAAATTAGGGATCAGAATATTTTTTTATGAAAAAAACATAACACCCTCCCCGCCATGATGTTAATTGGTTGTTGTCTAAGACAAAAATTGTCAATATTTCATGTGTAATGCCCCTTTAAAATTCATCCTCTTCCTCTTCACCGTTGCTCCCATACAGCAAGGATGATTGTCCAAATTCTGAATGGTTGATGATTTTTCTGTTCACTTGTACATATTGTTTTATTCGTCCTTGTCTGCATGCACCTATTGCATACAGCCCTCCAACAAAGGCAACAAATATTACTACCACTAGAACTGAAAAATATACCCAAAAGATAAATATCTCATTATTAAATTTATTTATTAAGAAAGACAGACATTTCAACAAAAATTCCATTGAATGAAATTTAAAATTTCAGCAATTATAATAAAATAATGATTTTTAAACATTTTTTTTTACTCTGTCATTGGAGAAAAAAACTAAATCAAATCATATTACAGTAATCTCTCATTTTAAGACATACATGTGTATAAAATTGAAGGAAGTATGGTAATTGTTTATTTATGTGTAATTTGGTCTCTTGTGAAGGGTTGTCTTATTGGCAATCATACCACATTTTATTTTTCACATATATATACATATATATGTAATATAAACGAGTCTAAATTGAAAACTACGTTCAAACCTATGATTGCGTTGGATAAAAACCGCAATTTGTATACGAGTGCATGTAAGACAAATTTCGTTGTAGAAGGGTCTAAAAACAGCACAAACAACATTTAACATATATATACAATAACTTAGTGAATAACATTTCTATTGATTTAAAAATTTGAAGATAGTGAACACTTTTTACTTACATGTGACGCCAGTGAATTGGAATGTAGATGCATGTGGTGATGGAGGATGGGATAAAATATGCAGTACATTTTTAAGTGTTCCGTTATTAGGTGCTGGTTCAATCCCAAGTATATGGCACATCAAGGAATAGATGTCAACAGAGTTGAATGGATCTGCATTCTTCAATCCTTTCTTGAAAGCTGGACCAAAGGCAATAAAAAATGGACGCATATCTGGAACTTTCTCTGGATCAAATCCATGAGCTCCTCCTACCAAAAAAAATATATACCTAAACAATAATGTATTGTAAGTACACAGAATCCCCGTTGGCATTATCACTTTCTATGTTAAGTGGACTGTGAAAAGGGGGGTAAAAAATCTAACTTGGCAATAAAATTAGAAAATTGATATCATAGAGAATATCTGTACTAATTTTCCAATTGATAGGACTTCATCTGATTAATGAACAGAAGCACAGAATGAAAAACATAGTGTCCCTCTACTTTTGCACGATTGCTCAAACCTAAAAATTTCAAAGTTAATATATAAATACTTGAATACATATACTTGAAGAGTTATTTGACCAAAACAGACCTAAAAATAATAGCCAATTTCACCTTCGGTCAAATTTGTCTGAGGTATTTAGAATACATGTATAAATTTTACTCTGACATCTTGATTCAGAAAAGACATTTTTCTTTCAAATTATCATTACCATATAAACATGTGTCATCCTACACTTTTATCATTAAAATCAACATACTTGCGAAATGAATGAATTCAAGGGTAATATATATTAGATTTTCAATGCATTGATTGTTAGGTATCTGACAGCTACAAGCCACAATGTGAAGCAAAAAAAAACCCTATATGTTACTTACTCAAGACAAAGAATGATTGTATAGGGGAGGGTTGAGATCTCACAAAACATGTGTAACCCCACCATATTTTGGGTATGTGTCAAGTCAGGAGCCTCTATCCTTAGTTAGTCTTGTATGATTTTTAATTTTCCCTTTTCCATTCTCAATTTTTTTGTTAATGTTTGTGATATTCTTGATAAGTATACATATATGCTCATGTCTCAAAGTTTTGATACTAAAATTACAGAGTAACTAAGCAGGGTGATATAGACACTTAGTACTAAAATCTTTAAAACAAGACTGTCTTCTTTGCAATATTCTTTTTTCAATGTAAATTAGCGTATATACATATATCATGTATATACTTATGTTTGTATTGGCCTTGCAACTTAATAAAAAATGAAATAAAACTACATCATTTGTACATGTGTCAAAAGTATTTCTGGTAATTTTGTGTAGCTTACTTTGTTTAGTACTTTTCAATATATATCCTTTCTTTGCTTCAAGCACAAACTCTGATATTCTTCTGTTATCACTATAGTGCAGTGCCTTAGAGCTTTCACCCCCTTTTCTGTATAAGGTTATGTTGGGAATTTTCCTCAGTTTTGCATACAGTTCTTCTCTTGTACTGTCTAAAAATCAGAATTTATTGAAACAAGCTTTCAGCTAAAAATGATTTTATTTATAAACATGATAAATAATAAGATGTGTTAAGAGTGCCAATGTGACAACTCTTTTATCCAAGGCATAATGTATAAAAAGTTAACAATTATAGGTCGAAGTACAGCCTTCATCACAGCACCTTCACCGTGTATCATAAGTACAGCGGATATAGGTACTAACCAAGCAGAAGTGAGTGATTTTGACCTTACATGGTAACGAAAATCTTTATCAGAAATGTATGATAAAAACTTAAACCTAATTTAGGAAATGTTAGCTACATGCACATTGTATGCATAAATGATGAATGCTACATGTAGTTCATACTAAAATATTTATTATTTATAGTGAAAGAAAAATTAAACCTTAGCCATGGTGTATGTATGGCTAACCCTATTTAGATGATTAGTTTTTATCATAAATTTCTAAGTAATTTCCAGATTTCTTTAACCTTAATTCTACATTCAATATCTACTTTTTCATTTTTATTTGGTATTTTAAAAAACAACTGTGCAGAAGTTGTGTGAAGTATCACTTTTTCTATCTGATGTTTCCGCCTACCATTGAATATACAATAAGATATAAAATGTACATGTACATGTATGAGACTAATATTAACTGAATCAAAATTAGTTAAATAATACCATGAATACAAAAGAATAATACATGTAAACATGTCTTTGTACATGTATTATTAGGTCAAAGGACACAGTTATTGTCCTTTGGTTTTCATTGTCTATGAATATAGACCCTATAACTAGAGTGAACAGTGCTTGCAATTTTTTGATACACTTTCCCAATTTCATGAATTTATTTCTTGATATTTAATGCATGAAATATTAAGAAGTAAGGCATTTAAGGGGATGAAATTACATGTTAAAAAAATTTGGGTGCTGAATCTTTATGTTTTAAAGTAGTGATTTGTTCCAGTTAGAAAAAGGTCAAATTTGATTATGTCTGAAACTGTCAAACTGAATTTTTGACCCCCTTAACATAGCATTGTCAATATTTTGAGTTAGAGCTGGTAGAAGATTCTATCATTTAGATATAATTCGTCCCATTTAGTAGTACACTACACTGTTAAAAACTTTTTGAGATAAAGTAGGTGTGATTTAAAAAAAGAATTGAATTTATTGTCTATAAAAAATGCATTAAAAATACAATGTAACTGTGTTCTCAGGCCTCATGGAATATTGGTACATGTACAAATGTATCTCTAACATGTATTAATAATATACCTTTTGATGGATTCAAGCAAGTTACTATACTGTTTAAGCCAACTCTAGCAATATAAAGTGTCTTACTAACATACTGATCTATTTTTATTAGCTGACTTGTACTGATATCAGTATGACCATGATCAGAAGTTATTATAATATTCATATCATCAAATAAATGTTCATCTATCAGCCTTTTCTTCAGATAGCCTAAAGTTTTGTCAAGTTCATAAATTATATCTTTAACTTCTTTGCTGTCTGGTCCATGTACATGTGCTACTTCATCTGGTTCTGGAAAGTACAAAACTCCTAAATTAATCGGACGAATATTTGATTCATTTTTGGAAAACCATTCAATCAAATGATCAACTCTTTTATTCCAGTTGTATGTGAGGTTATAAATGTAACCACCTGGAATTACACGTGGCATATATGACTTCATTTCAGCAACGCCACCAGGCCACAAAACAACACCACTATCTCGTGATTGACCTGCTTTGTAATTTGTCACCCATATAGGTTCTGATCCCATGTCAAACCATTTAGACTCAAAATTTTGTCGGTAATTTTCTTCATGGAATGTATCTTGCAAATATGGATCCCAAAAACTGTTACTGACTATACCATGGCTCTCAGGATACAGACCAGTAACAATTGTCATATGATTTGGATATGTAACACTGGGAAAAACATTTCGAATATATTTCACATTTACACCTCCTGTTTTAAAAAAGTTAAAATTTGAAATATTCCCCTTGTTTAGGTTGTCAAGGAAATTATATCTCATACCATCCATTGAAATCAATATAAGCTTTGGTATTTTTACTTCTGTTGACAGACATATTGTTTGAACTGTCAACAGCATGAATGTCAGAACATCCGCTGTTTTCATACTGCTGTTTCACTTTTGGTTTACTCGCTAATTTACTGCGTTTGTGGTTGTAACATGTTGAGGGTGATTGTGAAAAGTTACGACTTTGTCATGATTTATTTGCTCGCTTTTTATCTACTAGTAATTCATGCAGCATTGATAACTTATATCAAGAGAAAGCTCTAAAGTCAAACTTGTTGAAATTCGTCTGTTTTCTCTCTCGCTCAATGTCAATATTCAACTAAGTTGATACATCGTGTAAATACGTTATATCAAGCTCAGATACAACCTAGAAAAGAAAATTCTAAACACTTGCGCGTTGACGGACATTTATCCGACGAAACGTGTTACAACTCCGGAACTTATTTCCTTGAATATTTTTGATTAACTTTGGTTCTTTTTTTTTTTTTTTAATTTGGTGGATTTTTTTTAAAAGAAATATTTAAGCTGACAATGATACATTCTATAAATGTCTGGATTTTTTTTAGAAGAAATATTTATGCTAGCAATACTATATATTCTATAATAGTTAACAAAAGTACCAGGATTATAATTTTGACAGAACTTGGCTATTTGACCGGCACCGGCAAAATAGCAAATTTGCTATTTAGCCGGAACTGAATAAAACTGTTCATTGGTGTGATTAGTAGAGAATAAAAAAAGATTGATAATAATTTAAAATCATTTTATTACAATATCAAGCATTAATAAAAATAAGTACAATCATAAATAAAATAATTTATAACTTTATAATATTAATTAAAAGCATGATCACTCCTTTGTAAATACATCATTAAATATATTTTTTTCTAAAATATTTATAAAAAAGTTGATTTTCAAATCCGTAAAATCTATGGTTTAAATATCCTGCCAGTGATAAAAATAGTGATATCGGCAAAACTACATCATAAAACAGACATGACAGACGATATTAATAGTTGTTTGCTATGCATTTCAAATGTACACGTGATTTAACATTTGCGATTGTTACAAAACCAATTCTTTGCCTTTGGAAGTTGTTCAAGTTAGTCTAGCACAAGATAAATGTTGCCACTCCAAACAGGAACTACACATTACATTGGCTTCCTTTTAATCTACATCATGTGTGCATATGTTACATATGTATATAGGATTCTTTTTTTTTTCTCTTTATATACAGTGTACGCTCTAAAAAGCCTGGGTGTAGCTAGGCCAAATTGATGTGTACTCAAAGTTGGGGGTAAGTCATACGGCGAGGGGTCATGGGGTCGCCGCTCAAAGACCCCAGAAGCTCTGGTGTTAATAGTGAAAAATCCTACATTCTCGCAATTTCCTGGGATTTATATCATATTTTCAGCAGTTATATATCAACTTTTCAAACTAAATATATGATAAAAAAATTGAACAATAGAGAAAAACAAACTTCTAATGTGTATTGGGTTGAGCTAGATTGGATGGTAAGGAACAGCGTCCGTGCAACTTACATGATATTTTTCAAATGAGAACATACATAATTAAATACAATTACATTTCTCTATGTTTCAGGTTTTTTTCAACTTTTACTTCTCAAATATAATTCTAAAAATCAAGGACCATTTCCTTTCCATTCTTATACTGAAAAAAAAAAAAATATGTCCGATGATTTTTTTGATTTTTTTCACGGTTTATGTTTTACAGACCAAGCCAGATAATCGCTTGATTATAGACAAGACAAATGCTTAATTAAAGTCTCACCACTTGTTACATATAAAATATACAGCTTTTTAAAACACAAGTTAGCATTGCCAACAAGAGCCGGTGCCGGTCTCTATTAAGAGTTATGAGAGACTATAAAACAATTTTTCGTAAATCATAATACAAATACAAGTCAACTATCATGAGTATAAAATACATTTTCGCATTATTGAAATTTCAGCAGATTTTGGCAGTATAAAATATCATATTTTCATTTGTAAAAAGAAATATAAATTTTTCATCATCATACATCACGGTGGGTATGGTTGTCCTGCGAGAGAACGTTCTGTGCTGGTGATTCGGTCCTGACGGGTGCTGGTGATCAACATGATCAATGAAAAAATGTAAACAAAGACGAAAATGATGATTTTTGACGTTTTCACTCATAAAAAATTGAATTAAACAGTTGAGATTTTTCAATTTTGTTTCTTATGGGTTCATATGTAAACCATTAAAAAGTTGACCCTCCAAACTGTTTCAGTAAGCGTAACACAAAAATGCTCATTTTCAGAAAATCAAGAACTGAAAAAATAAAACAAAAATGCTCATAGAGTCCGCTTTCTATACCGCAATCCACACGACAAAACTATTTTGTGAAAAAACATTGCAATTTATTAAAATGTAGCATTTTCTCAATTTACCCATGTCCTGATACTGTGCTGGTGGGTCCTGTCATTGTGCTGGTGGGTCCTGATACGGTGCTGGTGATTTTGGATAAGAAGTTGGTCATATTTGAAACAAATGTTAAAAAATCAATAAAATGGGCAGATAATTGTTGTCAATAGGATCTATGACTCCTATTTTAGTTCTTGTGCATCCATTTGGCTGTTTAATATGTATTTTCAAATGATCGTAACTTGTATTACATAATTACATAAAAGGGCCACATCTTTCGTCCAATATCAGATAACAAGATATAGTATCTAAAATAAGAATATTTTTATCAAGATATTAAATGCCCCTTACATTGATGCTTCAACAATGATCAAAGCCCATGCAGCATAAACATGTTTGTTAGCGCTCCGCATACCCCTCCCCACTTCCACCCAATCAACCCTCCTCATTTCATCCTTCATTGTTACAGTGGTGTACCAACACAACAATTTATCACATAAAATAATAACACAAAGACACACATTATTGAACAACGAATGCTCGCAGGTACTGAAAGCTAGTTCAAAGCCGCATTTTCAACTAATAGATAAACCGTGTTCTCATATACAAAAATCCCAATCGTGTCGATTAAAAAAGTCTCAAAACTTAAGTTCACATTTTAATGTTTGATGAAGCAGAACTTTAAAAGTGTGCAGTGAATCTTGTGCTCACAGTAGTTATTGTCATTATTATGTTTACATAAGACTTATAAAGGAATTAAGAAGGTACCAAGAAATATTTTACAGTTCAATTTAATGATCATGAATGGAAGGAAATGGTACGGAAGTTTACATATGACAAAAAGAAATTGATAGTATTTTTTGGAAAAAGACTTAAACGCTTCTTTGTATTACATAGTACAGCTCTTCTATAAAAGCATGCAAAAAAAAAAACTTTGATTGAGTGACTTGCTTACTATGTTTGCTTGGGAGTTTCAATACATACTGGGATTTGATTGGACAAACACAAACTGACAGGAATTGAAGTTGTAATGTCAATTTTCATAAACATATTTTTTGTCGATTCACTATTCATGTACAGTGATTATCGGAGAGTTCCGAATGAAAACAACGCCAATAACTTGACAAAATCTGTGTTGAATTTTTTGTGGAAATACTTCTAATTTGGTGAGTTTTTTGTATTGATATTATTGTATAAACCTTCCGTAACTTGTCTGAGTTGTATTGCTTAAGTTTAAGAACTTTTTTCAGTGAATATAGTTGTCAAAGTCCTCTCGGACGCAGGTTATATTTCTATAAATAGATATTACACAGGTTGTAAAGTGCGAATCGATAATTACATTTTTGTGTCAATGATGTTTCATTGATTTGTGGTTAATATTGTTTTTATGTATTTTCACTGGGTAAAACAAGATGTTTACAATTTTGGTATAGATAATTTGTTTATTGTTCTCTGGATAACATGTATTTTTGCAATGTTTTGAACTTTTATTATTCAAGTGAATGACAGTATTTTTCTGTTTTCCTTTCAGTAAATCGTATTCAACCTATCGTATTTGTATTAGAGAACATATTCGTATTGAGGAACGTAATATGGAACGATTATGATGTATTGAACTTTATTAGATTATATTTCGATGATTCACTGTGCTCACTGGATTTGATAAAGATTAATAAACTTTCTATGGAATACGCATTTGCATTTATTTCCACAACCTAGGATTCTAGCCAACACATTATTTACAAATTAGAACTCTTTATAGTCTAAGATGGATGACAAACAAGATATTGTGGATGAAAAACGTGAGAGAACACATACTGAAAAGGGACTAGAGTATACATTGACTTTGAAACAGGCTGAAAGATCAAGATTGATTAAGGCTTTAACTGTTACAAGTAATGATTTAAAAACTTTGATGCAACGTTCAACAGACCCAAATGAAGTTAAACCTACATATTCTAAGTGGTTGTCTGAATATGAGGAACTTTTAAATATTCATGATCAGTATCAAAAGCTTACTGAAAACCCTACTGAAAAACAACTTGACGATGCATGTTTTCAAGAAAGACATGATAAATTTATCTCTACAAAACAATCTGCAGAGCAATGGTTTTCCGTTCACAGCCAGCTGCCAGCTCGATCCGTAAAATCAAATAGGAGTTATAGATCCAGGAGTTCAAGAAGCAGTTCAAGTCAACTATCCATGGCAAAACTTAAAGAAGAGCAGCGGAAGGCTGAACTTTTAGCACGTGAAAGGTCTCTTGATGAAAAGAAATTTATCGAAGAAGAAAAACTAAAGTTAAGATTTAAAGAAGAGGCACTTGAAATTAAAACGGAGTTACAAGTAACTGATGCAAAAACACGAGTGATAGAAGAATTAGAAAGAAGCATGTTAGAGGACCAGCAACTTGAGCAAATTATGGTCAAAGGTAAACAGAGCGATAAAGTTGACTTTCTTAATTCACAAAAAGATACTGAAAATTCGCTATTGAACCCTACCGTTCCGGCATTCATTCCGGAAGTAAAAAAGGAACGGTTAGCGTTTGAAACTAAAAGAACACTCAAAACATTTCAAAGTGAACAAGATGATGATAAACCGCCTCCTGTTGAAGCAAAAAACAATATTATTGATTATAATGCGCAATATTCAATTGCTCGTGAGCTTAATAAGCCCAAGGCTGATATACAGAAATTTGACGGCAGCCCTATGAACTATAAGGGATTTATGAGACAGTTTAATGCACGTTTTGAAACAAATACCGATTCTTTTGAAGAACGAATTAACTTCTTGTTACAATTTACAATTGGTGAACCGCATTGAATAGTTCTTGGTTTTTCACACTTGGATGCTAAAATAGGGTATACAGCTGCTTTGAACGAGTTTAAAGACAGGTACGGTGACCCTGACATAATAGCACATTCATACGTACAGCGTGCAATGAACTGGCCTTTTATAAAGGCAGGTCACCCAAAAGCCCTAGATGACTTTGCAATATTCTTGCAAGAGTGCATGTACGCCGTAAATTATGTAGATGCGGCAAAAGTGTTAGAGTATTCAGAAAATTTAAAACTCTTGATACAGAAACTTCCATTTTATATGCAGGAAAAGTGGAGGAATGTAGTATACGAGACAAAAAGTCGCAAAAATATCGTTACATTCAGTCATTTAGTAGAATTTGTGAAAAAGGAAGCTAAGAAGGCAAACGATCCTGTTTACGGCAAAGACGTTTTAAACACACAAGTAGGAAAAAATGTGAAAAGATTACAAGACAATAACATGAAATATAGATCTCCAGGATCTAAAACGGCTGTTACTGTAACTTCTGAACCCAAGGCAAGTACATCTAGTGTAGGTCAGTAAAATGAAACATCGTCGGCTCGATACAGAAATGCATTTTCTAAGCCGTGTATCTATTGTGAAAACGCAACTCATTCTCTGGACAAGTGTGACAAAGTCATAAAACAATAACTGAAAGATAGATATTCATTTCTTAAATCAAAGGGTCTATGTTTCTCATGTTTGAAGTACGGACACCAGAAGATGTCATGTCGTCAGAAATCGTCATGTACAGTATGTCGAAAGGAACATCCGTCTATATTGCATGTTGAACCTCGAGATCAGAATCAAACTAGTCAGCAGTCAGAAAGCGATCAGTGTCCGGAAGTTAAGAACTCTACTACGTTTATGGGAGCTGGAAATAGCCTTCGCCAGGCGCTGCCGATATTGCCAGTCAGGGTAAAATCATTTAACAGTGACAACTACATTGAAACTTATGCTTTTCTTGATACAGGCAGTACTGCAACGTTCTGTACAGAAAATATTATTCGTAGCCTTAATATAGAAGGTAAGAAAACGAAACTCAGTTTGGTTACGTGCTTATTTTTATTAAATAAAGTATTAATACAGAGGGAACTTGAACATAGCATTTGCTTACTTAATTAATTACCGTATCCAGGAAGTTCCTTTTATCCAATCATGATTGGAAATCATAATTTCTGCAGCCCTAATCTTTTACTAATTGGTATGATTGGTATCTAGGATGCTAGCCAATCATTGTTCTTGATTTATTTAAATTATCCAATCAGATTGTTAATTACAGTCTTTTGTTTTATCACAAGCGCTCTTGATCACTTTTGAATTTGCACAAAGCGTGTGCAGGCTGCTTTTCATATTCCAGTAAAATGAGTTACAATTCTATTTTATTTATCACTGGAATTATTATTTAAACTTTTAAAGCTGAACGTTTTTTAAACATGTTTGTTTAAAATATGACGTCTGAACGTGCATATGTTCGTGCGGAACAACAAATCAGAAACATTCTAAATATTCCAGAATGGTATATTTTCTCCAATGCGGAAATTCGGTATGTGGCCAGAGAACTAAAGAATTCTGAAGGAAATTGAACGAGGTTTTATTGGACATTAATAATGGATTGTGCAGCGCAATGCAACGGATGTCTATTCTGTGGAGAAATTCTTAAATTGTGTAATATTCACAACAGATATTCCAGACAGGCGTAAATATTTTATTTAGTCATTGGATTTACATTATTTTTAAACACTTGAATCGTTAATAAAGTTAAACAATGTTTGAATCGGAAAACGCGGAGATTGGAAACCCGATGGTCGAACTATCTGACATTGACCGGGTCAAAAAGTGGGCGGCCAGCAAAAAAGTGAATGAACATTCGGCGGCGGAGTTAATCAGACTAGGATATGACTCCATTGAAGCACTTTCTTGCCTCATGCCTGAGGATTTAACAAAGTAAAAAGATTCCAATTGGACAACAACGGCTACTGCTGCGTGCAGTAAAATCTACGTTTCCAGCGGAGAGCGGGAGCGAATCCAACATGGCGGCGATTGAACAACTTCCGGTAACTTCAACTTCAGCCCAACTAAACGCATGCGCAACAGAGACGATAGATGGCGGTGCAGTTCAAACCGGAAGTGGTGATATATACGTACAAGCTATAACGAAACAGCTTCAAAAGCAACAATCGTTACCGTTGGGCGATAATCTTAACAAACACCAAGGACAATTAACATCCTGAAGGTACTCAAGATTTTGACTGTGTTTCTAACATTATTTCGTGGAAAGACCCACAAATATTTTTAAAATCTTCCTTTAATGATGTAACTATAAATTTTTATGACATTACTAATTTTGTAAATGTACATATGTCAGGTACTTCAGAGGAAAAACTTATTTCAGATGCTTCGGGGGTCAGCTTATTTTCAAATCTGGTCCAGTCAAGCCGAAACTTGAGTCCCTGAGTTTGTGTCAATGGTCTAGTGCGAATTTATCTATTATGTACAAACTGTTGTCCTCTGGGGATTTGCCACAGACTCAGTTACTTGATTACCTATCATATACTGCAAGGATTTACAATCTTGTTGCTTCTTGTGACATGGTTTCTGTTTTTTTCTATGACCGAGAATATAGGCAACTGCAGAAACAACACAAGTTTCGTTGGGGTACAGATGTTCCACATTTACATTCCATATATTTACGTCCAAAGGGTTTTGTAAAGCCTCAGACAGGAGGCTCCAAATATCAGACCACTGGCCCAAGACCTGGGGTTAAACATGATGTTTCATATGCTTCCCATACATCAGGTGGGCGGGAAATATGCAAAAGGTTTAACAGCAGGAAGGGATGTTTTATGACAAATTGTAGGTTTGAGCATGTTTGCGCTGTACCTGGCTGTGCTAATAAGCATCCTGCTCATTCTCACTCTAACTCATTGCATGGCAATCCAAAAAACGGGGTATAATGATAAAGCCTACACGTGACCTCATCCTGTCTGCCTGGTCTAACGAATTACAAAATGATTTTGATAAAGAATTTCTTCTTCACGGTATTGAGTTTGGCTTTGACATTATTGATACTTCTGATATCCCTTTAAATATTCAAGCAAAAAATCACCCGTCTGCTAGTCCATCTGGCCCCCTTTACAGTAAAGCACATGCACAAGTTTTGATTGAAATTGAAAATGGTAATTATATTTTTGCAGATGAAAAACCCAAAATTATTAGTCCCATGGGTGTTATACCTAAGCCGGGGGGGGGGGGGGGGGCGGTATACGGCTCATACATGATTGTAGTAGACCTGAAGGTTCTGCTGTCAATGACTTTGCAGGTAACTCATCGAAACAAATTTTTCAAACTTTAGATGATGCAACAAAACTTGTAACAGCCAACTGCTACATGGCAAAAGTGGATTTGAAATCGGCTTATAGGTCCGTTCAAATAAGTAAAACAAGCCAGCAGGTGACAGGTTTTAGATGGACTTTCCCTGATGGTAGAGAATTTACCTTATTTGATCGCAAACTCCCTTTTGGTTCAAAATTAGCACCTGGTATTTTTCATCGTTTGTCCCAGGCTGTAAGAAGGATTATGTCACGTAAGGGCTTTACCATTGTAGCTTACTTAGATGATTTTTTCATATGCGAGCAGACTAAATCTAGATGCAAAGAAGCTTTGAATGTGCTTATTACTTTGCTGCGTTATTTAGGTTTTGCGATAAATTGGTCTAAAGTGGTTGATCCATGTCAGCAAATCACTTTTCTTGGCGTAGAAATTGATTCTTCTACTATGGAAGTCAGACTTCCATGCGATAAATTGGCGGTGTTAAAAGCAGAGCTGCTTGCATTTACAAAGCGTTCCCATGCTTCAAAAAAGCAACTGCAATCCCTAGCGGGGAAATTTAACTGGGTGTCTGCGGTAATTCGTGGCGGAAGAGTTTTTCTTCGACGAATTATCAACTGCATTATGCGTATTAAGCGGGATTGGCATAGAGCGCGTCTTAAGGGCGATATTGCGCAAGATATTCTCTGGTGGAAAAACTTTATTTCATCCTTCAATGGGAAATCACTGATTTTAGATCAATATCCTGTCACATCAGTAGCTACAGATGCATGCCGTTCTGGAGCTGGTGGGTTTTTTGATAATGATTGGTTTTATGTAAATTGGCAATGTGATTTTCCTTTTGCAGAAAATTTGCACATTAATGAGCTTGAAGCGCTTTCTGTTGTGTTTGCGGCTAGGCGTTGGGCAAAAGCATGGCAAAATAAGCGTGTTTTAATTTTTTTTGTGACAATGTGACAACGGTTAGTTGTTTAAACAAGTGTTCTTCAAGGAATGCTACCTTGATGTCTTATTTAAGAGAGCTGTTTTGGTTGTCAGCTTCTAACAACTTTCACATAAAAGCTGTGCACATTGCAGGTAAATCAAATGTCATGGCCGACATGATTTCGCGTTTGCATGATACATCTATGAGTATAAAGTTCATGCGCTTTTATTTACCTAATCCTCTGTTTGTGCACCACTTGGAATCCCACATGTCTAGTCACTCCCTCCTTTTTCTTTTGAATAGGCTCACAGGGCTCCAAAGAGATGACGGCATTGGATGATATTGTTCTGGACTTCAGATGCCATGCCTATGCAGAATCAACAAAAAAGACTTACATGACTGATTTAAAGTCCTTTGTGGCTTTTTGTAATTTAATTGGTATTCCAGTGGTTCCCTTAAGTCAAGAGAATTTAGCAAGATATATTGCCCACCTGTCTCGTCGACTGAAGTATAATTCCTTGTGCAATTATTTATCCATAATTAGAATTTTGCATCTTGAGGCAGGGTATAGTTCCCCGATTGACACTCATTTAGTTTCAAATGTTTTGAAAGGTGCACGTAGAGTGTTGGGGGATGCCAACACAGCCAAGTTGCCTATTACCCCCAAGATTTTGTTTAAAATTTTTGCCATTATATCCTTTAACGACACAAAAGATGTAGCTTTTTGGGCAGCTTGCCTTGTGGCTTTCTTTTCTTTTTTCAGGAAGTCTAATTTGTTGACACCATCTGTAAATGATTTTGACCCTGATCGTCATTTAAGTAGACATAATGTTTTTTTTCGGGAAGATGGTGTCCTATTGCGCATTTCCAAATCTAAGACTATACAGTTTGCAGAACGTTGTTTAGATATTCCACTTCCTGCTATTAAAAACTCTCCTTTATGCCCCTCACAGGCTTTATTATTAAATTTTAAAATGGTACCAGCTGTCCAAACTCCTTCCCCGGCCTTTTTATATCAAAATGGGGAGGACACTATCCCCTTAACCTATGCAGTGTTTTTGGCTAGGCTTAAAACTGTCCTATCAATCATTGGTTTTGATGCTTCACTTTATTCTGGGCATAGTTTTCGAAGAGGAGGGGCAACATTTGCTTTTCAGTGTGGTGTTCCAGGGGAACTAATTCAGTCTCAAGGAGACTGGAAAAGCGATGCATATAAGGGCTATTTAGACCCCTCTCCTTCATATAGATTGCATGTTATGAAAACTTTTGCTAATGCACTAAAACTTTCTACTTAACCTATCTCTACATTATACCTGGTTTGGGCAAGTGTTTGGAGTACCACAGACTTATCAGTGAATTGATCTTTGCGAAACAATTGACTTTTTATGATTCTTTCATTGTTCATTGTCATGTTTATTATATAATGAAAGAAATTAATAAAACTGTGGTTAGTTTGCCCAAACCAGTATTTTGTCTCATTTCAACTTATATGTTTTATAATTATCTGGTCCAGCCTGTGCATAACGGTTAAAGTACAAGATTCTGTTCGGCTTCAGTAAACATGAGCTCTTCAGGGTCTGGTCTTGCATCCAATTGTGTTATGGGCATGGACCAGAATATAGCCTTTGTCTGCTGGATGCATATTACATACACACATACTTTACATGTAATTCTCTCAGATACCCATGAGGAGGTGGGTGGGGCCAGAACAAGTGTATCTGGATTAATGTGCTTATTTTTATTAAATAAAGTATTAATACAGAGGGAACTTGAACATAGCATTTGCTTAATTAATTACCGTATCCAGGAAGTTCCTTTTATCCAATCATGATTGGAAATCATAATTTCTGCAGCCCTAATCTTTTACTAATTGGTATGATTGGTATCTAGGATGCTAGCCAATCATTGTTCTTGATTTATTTAAATTATCCAATGAGATTGTTAATTACAGTCTTTTGTTTTATCACAAGCGCTCTTGATCACTTTTGAATTTGCACAAAACGTGTGCAGGCTGCTTTTCATATTCCAGTTACAATTCTATTTTATTCCCACCCACCACAGCCCTCGCAATACTTGTGTGTATGTTGATTTTTTTTTTTTTATATGACTATATGTTGTCATTGTATGTGTCACCTATTTGTAGATTTTGTTTATTTGATGATATTGTATTTTAGTGAAATCTTTTATTTTTTAATGTGTATCAGTAGATTAGTTTCCATTTTCATGTTGATAACCACAGTTGTCATTAGGCTTTCAGCTTCTTGTATGGAGTACCACAGACTTATCAGTGAATTGATCTTTGCGAAACAATTGACTTTTATGATTCTTTCATTGTTCATTGTCATGTTTATGATATAATGAAAGAAATTAATAAAACTGTGGTTAGTTTGCCCAAACCAGTATTTTGTCTCATTTCAACTTGTTTTATAATTATCTGGTCCAGCCTGTGCATAACGGTTAAAGTACAAGATTCTGTTCGGCTTCAGTAAACATGAGCTCTTCAGGGTCTGGTCTTGCATCCAATTGTGTTATGGGCATGGACCAGAATATAGCCTTTGTCTGCTGGATGCATATTACATACACACATACTTTACATGTAATTCTCTCAGATACCCATGAGGAGGTGGGTGGGGCCAGAACAAGTGTATCTGGATTAATTATGGGACAAAGTGCCGTCCACGATTGCTATGTGGTGACAGGTTTGGAAATTAGCAACTTGTGTGGTAATGATGTAATTAGTCTACCACCAGTATTTTCGCAGGAAACTCTACCAGTTACTAGTAATGACATAGTTTTTATTGAGGATATTCAGAAGTGGTCACACTTACGAGATATACCATTACAAAGGATCGAGAGTGAACACATTGGTTTGTTAATCGGACTCAATGTACCAAAAGCTATGGAACCGTGGAATGTTGTTCCAAGTATAGAAAACGGCCCATTTGCTGTAGAAACTTTGCTAGGTTGGGTAATCAATGGCCCTTTAAACGTATCTACTGATGATAAACCATGCAAGGTCGCTTCTTGTAATCGTATCGACGCTACAAGTGTTTCGCTGGAAGATCAAATTAGGAATCAGTTCAACTATGATTTCAGTGAGAAAACAATCGACGATGTTGTTGCTCCTTCAAAGGAGGACCGTAGATTTCTAGAACTTGTTTCGGAGTCAATTATGTTAAAAGACGGACATTCCGTTGTGAATTTACCTTTCAAGTCAAAGGATAACAAAATGCCGAATAACAGGCGACAAGCAGAACAGAGATTAATGCTACTTGCTAGACGTTTTGAAAGAGACGAAACATTCCGTGATGAGTATGTTACCTTTATGAACAAGGTTATCGGCGATGGATTCGCTACGGAGGTTTCCATTGACGACATCTTCGCCTAGCTGCGTGAACTTTGCACTTAGACAAACTGCCGAAGATTGTAACGGACAGTTTAATGAAGTAATAAACACTGTGCTACGTAATTTCTACGTTGATGATTGTCTCAAGTCTACGAAAAACGTTAGTGAAGCGGTGTGTTTAGTTCAAGATCTACAGTCTCGTTTGAGTCGTGGTGGATTTAGGATCGCTAAATGGATCAGTAATAACAGAGAAGTAATGCGATCAATACCAATTTCGGATATGGCGGTTGGTATCAAAGACTTAGACTTGGATCAAGATACACTTCCCATCGATAGGGCATTGGGCATTCAATGGTGCGCTGAAACAGATACTTTTCGGTTCAAAATTTCAGTCAAGGAACAACCTAAAACTAGAAGGGGCATTTTGTCGATGGTTAGTAGCGTTTACGACCCCTTAGGATTTCTTGCACCATTTGTTCTTCGTGCTAAGATGATACTTCAAGAATTGTGTAAGATTTACATGAACTTTCAGATTTCAAAGTAGATAGGTGCTTAAGGCCAGAGAAATATGGAGAAATAAAGAATGCTCAGTTACATCATTTCTCAGACGCAAGTGAAAGCGGATACGGTACTGTGACATATCTTCGTTTAGAAAATACTTTCTATGAAATTCATTGTTCATTTGTGATGGGAAAAGCACGTGTAACACCATTGAAGACGATAACAGTCCCACGACTTGAACTAACTGCTGCTACTGTGGCATTCCGTACGAACAAAATGTTGTTAAATGAGTTAGAAATACCAATTGATCGGTCTATATTTTGGACGGACAGTATGTCAGTTCTACGATACATCTTGAATGGAGATGCTAGATTTCAGACTTTTGTGGCAAATAGACTCGCTGTAATTCATGAAGGTTCTTTTACCGATAATTGGCGTTATGTGAACACCAAGCTTAATCCAGCAGACCATGCTTCAAGGGGTCTTACTTCTTCTGAAATGAAAAAACGTAATTGGATCGTTGCACCTGACTTTCTATGGAAAGATGAAGACTGTTGGCCGAAGCCATCTTCAGAAAATCATGGAACAATATGTGCAGACGACCCTGAAGTTAAACAAGCAACTGTGCGAACAATCATTAAAACTGAAATTCCGGATAACAATTCTTTGGGAGTCGAGAAACTCATTGCGTATTTCTCATCTTGGATGTCGTTAAAGCGAAGTGTAGCATGGATACTTAAAGTTCGTAAGGAGTTACTTAGACGTGTCAGTAATAAGAAACAAGATAACAAAATGACACTTGTTAAGGAATCGGATTCGAAAGATTATACTAAACGAATATCACTTCAGGATTTAAAAGACGCTGAACATTCAATTTTAGTTTACGTGCAGAGACAAGAATTCACTGATGAGATAAACACTCTTTCCGGTAACAAAACTGTCAAGGCTACAAGTAATATCCGGAAACTCGACCCAGTTTTAGATGGTGATCTTTTACGTGTAGGAGGACGCTTAATAGAGTCAAAAATGCCGGAAAAATGTAAACATCCGATTATATTACCAAAGGGTCACCACATCTCTGAATTGATTCTTAGACAAATACACATGGATTTACAACACAGTGGTAGAAATCATTTGCTAGCTCACCTTCGTGAAACTTATTGGTTGATAAATGCACCCTCAGCTGTGAGAAAATTGATATCAAAATGTGTTGTGTGTCGTCGCTTAAGTGCACCCGTAGGTGAACAAAAGATGGCTAATTTGCCATCAGATCGTATTACGCCGGATGAACCACCTTTCTCAAGAGTAGGAGTAGATTATTTTGGTCCTTTTGAAGTGAAACAACGTTGATGTCGTATCAAACGCTATGGTGCGATTTTTACTTGCCTGTCTAGTAGAGCTATTCATTTGGAGGTAGCTGCATCCTTAGATACTAGTTCATATATCAACGTTTTACGACGATTCATTGCTCGTCGTGGTCAAGTAGAAAAGATCAGATCTGACAACGGCACGAATTTCGTTGGCGCAGAGCGCGAACTTAAGAGCGCATTAAGTGAATGGAATTTGAATCAGATAGAGAATGCGATGCTACAAAAGAACATAGATTGGCAGTTCAATCCTCCGGCAGGTTCGCATTTCGGAGGTGTATGGGAGAGGTTGATCAGAAGTGTACGCAAGACAATGAACAGTGTTATTCGAGAACAAGTTTTAGACGATGACGGTCTGAATACTGTTTTTTGTGAGATAGAATCGACTCTCAATAGTAGACCGATTACGATGAATTCAGATGACCCAAGTGATTTAGAAGTGCTGACTCCAAATCATCTGTTGCTTATGAAACGCAATGCATACTTACCTCCTGGACTATTCAGTAAAACGGACAATTATTGCCGTCGAAAATGGAGACAAATTCAGTATATTGCAAATCTATTTTGGAGTCGTTGGGTGCGAGAGTACCTTCCCATGTTACAAGAACGTCAGAAATGGCATAAACAGAGGAGAAACTTAATGGTTGGGAACATTGTGATTGTGGTTGACTCAAATGCTCCGAGAAATTCATGGCCCATGGGACGGATTACTGAAATAATTCCGGACCGCAACGGACTCGTGCGTCAAGCGAAAGTAAAGATCGGAAACAATGTGCTTACTCGTCCCGTAGATAAATTGTGTACTCTTTTAGAACTTGATTAACATTTATCTTGTCAATCTTATATTGTCCAAGAACTTTAGTTAGTTGTAGAAAGTGAACTCAAACGTTATGAACACTATTGTTACAATATTTTGCTTATTTGTTGAGATGCATATTTTTTATTGCTGATTTATGTGTAATTGTTCCGCACTGGCTATACAATTAGGGAGCTGGTATGTAATGTCAATTTTCATAAACATATTTTTTGTCGATTCACTATTCATGTACAGTGATTATCGGAGAGTTCCGAATGAAAACGACGCCTTATATTTCTATAAATAGATATTACACAGGTTGTAAAGTGCGAATCGATAATTACATTTTTGTGTCAATGATGTTTCATTGATTTGTGGTTAATATTGTTTTTATGTATTTTCACTGGGTAAAACAAGATGTTTACAATTTTGGTATACATAATTTGTTTATTGTTCACTGGATAACATGTATTTTTGCAATGTTTTGAACTTTTATTATTCAAGTGAATGACAGTATTTTTCTGTTTTCCTTTCAGTAAATCGTATTCAACCTATCGTATTTGTATTAGAGAACATATTCGTATTGAGGAACGTAATATGGAAAGATTATGATGTATTGAACTTTATTAGATTATATTTCGATGATTCACTGTGCTCACTGGATTTAATAAAGATTAATAAACTTTCTATGGAATACGCATTTGCATTTATTTCCACAACCTAGGATTCTAGCCAACACAGAAGTTAATGTTTATTGTCCAAACAAGTTCTAGTACATAGTAAACAGACTACTTACCTGTCGTTTACAAACATCCAAACAATCATAGCAAGCAATTTGATCAATGGTTTGCTTTGCATATATTTATAGAAGAGCTGTAAATTCTAAAAAAAAATTCTTGTTGTCGTAGATGGTTAAATCCTCAACAAAATCTCAATAACTTTGTTAGAACGAATAAAGTTTTTAAATCGAATTTTCGTGGACTTTTTAGCTTCCACCCTGACGAGGCATGTTAGCTGTTCGTATGCTCTTGCACCTGACGCACGGAAACTTTCACATTTCCATCTTCTTTTCTGAAATATTTTACCCAGCTCATACTTGACAGGATTGTTATCATAGTAAAATGTGTAACCAATGAATCTAACAGAAGTTAAAAATTCCACAATACTATATAATTCATTTTATGTGTCAATTTGTTTGAAAAAAGTCGAAAACAAGAGAGTTTTTTTAATGTCATGATTATCTGTCGCTTTCTAGATCTATGCTTACTAGCATTTATTTCAGATGACATGGACTCCTCACTCTGGTGACTCTGCTGCCTTTCATAGCTTTATCCGTGTACATATATTAATAGATAAACAAAAGGCTGCAACTGGTATTTTTGTATTTGAAATGATTCGTTGTAACGAGAATATTTGTGGTGAATGGAAACTGTGAGGGTCAAAATCTTAAATTGCTTATAAATGTTGCTGGACCCAGTTTCGTTATCTGATCTGAATTTTCTGAAATGTGCAAGGTAGATAGACATTGGCCTTTTGATTTTTTTTTACTCGGTAAGTTTTGGCCTAATTGGTTGAACTTTTTCAATATTAAAGCCGATTTCAATGAGTGTGTAGACAAAGGGAATATCCTTGGTTATCTTGCTTGCAGAACAGAAAAGACATTGTTAGGTTATGTAAACTACCCTACTTTAAGAGTAGACTAGTCCGACAAATGACACATCTTTCTGTCTGTAGGACCAGGCTACTTCGAAAGGAGGGTAGTATACCTTACCTAACAATGACTTCACGGTTTAGCTAACAAGTAAGCTAACCAAAGATATAACCCCTGCCTACATACTCAATGGAATCGGCTGTAACTAAAAACTCAAATACATTTTAACAGACAGTGGTCATGTTTGTTAATGAATATTGTTTTTTCCTAGATTCACTCTTGAAAAATCATTTGGTAACATTTGGTCAAGTAATTTCAGATTATATCTTTTTGTAATTGCGGACGCCAAGACAATACATGAATCTCACACGACCCCTCGACACAGGTGAGCTTATATATGATCTTATAGCGATTCGGGTTGATAACCAGTTGAAATTAAGCCAGTTTTGTGTGTGTGTAGATTTGTATTGTTTTAAACTGTTATGACCTTTTAAAGTTAAATGTAGGTGTTTAATCTAAGAATTTCTTTTTTAAACTTATATACTTGTTTTATACTCAATTGGTAATATGAAGCTACGAGGTATTTTAATTTTTGAAATTGGCATATTCTAGTCTGCCCTTTCATTGAATAGTGATATTTTTTAGTGTTCTATCAAACTTTCGAAAAAAATACCTGATAACCGTTCAGACAAAAAAAATTATGATGAAAAAATCTTACAGATACAGCAAGTGGTTCTTAATAGCTATAAGATACATTTTCCAAGCTTAAAACTTTCACTGTAACCTCGCTCTAACTTATCCCCCCCCCCCCCCCCAAAAAAAAAACAACCAAACAAACCCGCAATACTATTGTCATTCTTATAGTCAGCACTAAATTGTTCACAAACAAATGTGTTTTAAGCTGCTAAAGACATAATATGATTCAAATGCTCAGAAAGTCTTTTGTTCTATATTTTTGCTCTCCAGTTTTATGCAAAACCTTTTGCATTTTTATTTTATGGGTTATTGTTGAAGGTCGTACGATGACGTATGGTTGTTAACACATACTTCCTTTGGTTTCTTATGGAAAGTCCATTGACAACAAACATATACCACATCATCTACTTTATATAAGTATTGTATAAATTACAACGTATTTTGGTGATCTTGCAAAATGATCGTAATCCCGAAAATCGTAAACATATTTTCTTATCTTAAAAGGGGGCAAGAAGGGTTCCATTAACAGGCCAATAATTAAGATTACAGTTAATTTAAAAAAAAATAAATAAAAAAAATAGGGGTATTTTTTCTCTCATAATAACAGTAAACAGATTCACAACAATGTCAATTTCAAGAAAGCAGACAACAGTTAATTAGTCAATAACGGTACAGCATCAATGATCTTGAAAATATGCCACTTTTAAGTAAAATATAATGGCACAGAACCAGGACATAAAGAGCACAGAACCAGGACCGTTTTTCTTATCACCAGCACAGCGTCAGGACAATTCCGTTTAACGAACTTGCACGACTTTTGCAATATAATATTGTTGTAATATACTTTGCATGGTGCTTATGACGCATCAGAGAAAAATTAATCAACAAAACTGTCGTTTTATTGCCGTTCTGATACAATGTAAACAAACCCACCAGCACAGAATCAGGACCCACCAGCACCTGACAGGACCAAATCACCAGCACAGTACGTTCTCTCGCAGGACAACCATACCCACCGTGTACATATGAAAAAATATCTCATCAACAATACTAGATAAAGGCAACAGTAGTATACCGCTGTTAAAAAATCGTAAATCTATGGATACAAAACAAAATCGGGGAAACAAAACTAAAACTGAGGGGAACGCATTAAATATAAGAGGAGAACAACGACACAACATTCAAATGTAACACACTGTCACATAGCAACGGACTAAGCATTAGACAAAATCCGATGAGAATAACCAATATAATATCAAAACCAAATACATGAATTTGGGATAGAAATTAGAACCGTGACACGTCTTATAGTATTGTGAATTCACACTCAAATATAGGAGAAAACAAACGACACAACGGAAACACAACGTAAAAAAATAACGTAAAAAAATGGTTAAAAAATAACATTACGAATATCTGAATATACAGGACAGTTTAACAAAACCGTTGTTTTTCATCTTCAATGTTATCGGTACAGTTAAAACATAATCTATTTTCAATACCAAATATTTTCATAGCGACCAGTTTCAATTCTGATGGGTAATACACCTCATCTAAATTTGGCCAAAGCACTCCTGTATCTACCTGGTATATTAAAAATCAAATAATTTTCTACGCCATATACATTTTTGAACATTCTATATGTACGTAATTTATTTTTATCGTCTGACATAATCTTGTCATACCATTCTTCCTTTAATTTTTCAGAACATACAATACATTTTCAATATTCTTAATTAAATCCTTGTTCAAAATAGCACCAATGCACAAATATTCCATATCAAGTTCTTTAAACTTATTTTTTACTCTCAAATGCCAATTTTTTACTTTTTTTGTTTACATGTGATACCCCATATATACACTATTTTATTTCCTCTATCATCATTCATTTTATCAAAACGTGTCCAGTTGTTAAAAACACTAGTCCACTGTTTGAGTTTGCATGGCTTCAAACCCATGGTACCATACAAAGACATATTAGGTGTGAATTTTCCGAGTATAGCATTAGTAAAACAGTTGAAAACAAAAGCCAATCTGTTAAAAATTTAGACCTATCGTATAAAAAGGTTCGTCCACTCGTCGGAGTATAGCGAAATCAGGGATAATTTTAATCAGATAGAACATTATCCACAAAAAAACTGTGCGCAAGGCAATACGAGAATTTTAATGGCACCGTCTGACTATTTACAGATCGACAACTAAACTTGTTTTTACCGTCTTTTTGTGATGTGATGACTCCAAGAATACAATTCACTGACTAAGGACTCGGTGGGATGAAATTTAACAAATTTCAATTTCGTAATTGTATTGAAATGTTGAGTTAACAGATTCCTCATGCAGGCGAAGAAGAAAGACTGTTGTGCTTTGGCAATACTAAATTGAGACGAGAAAAATCATCTATACTTATACAAGGTATAGCAAAACATTGATTTATAAAGATTAATTATTTTGTCTAAAATATACTGACTGACTTTAAAAAAAAGCAACGTACATCGTTTTATTTGTCCTTTTAGATCAAATATGTTTTTAAAAAGTGTTGCTGTGTATACATACTATACGGATTTTTTGCCAAATAGTATAACAAGGTGTTAATGAACGTGGTTAAGGAAACTGAAAGTAGAAATGGCCATCATACTTTGGTCTACATCATTATCTTTATAACGAGGAAAAAAATATATATCTCTAGACTATTATCCTTGATATTACTATCTGAACTTGAAGTACGAATTTAAAAACCAATGCTACAGCTCTTTGGAAATAAATGACCCCAGTAGCTGTATTAGTGCTAGTGCTCCTTGACTTTTGACCGTGTGTCATTTTTATTTCTTGCATTCTTTAAAACTAATTTTTGTAGTGTTTTTTTACGGTGTGCTGTTTCACCCCTTTTCTCGTATTCGGGTTAACATCACAACATCAGAGCACACTGCAAAATCGGTTAAAAACGCTGAAATTGTATCGGGTTTAACCTAAAGTGGGTTGGTTTTCAATCGTCTGAAGTGATTTACATTATATCACATGTTACTGTTTAATCTAATGTTCTGTGAACAGTGCGGTAATATAAGTATTGTACACACAGGAATAGAGAGTCCAAAGACCCAAAGTGGCTCCTTTTTAGATTTTTAGGATACTGTTTTTTTTTATTTATAGCTTTTTAAATTTTTTTTCTAGGAAAGAAAGCATTTTTGACTTCGTATGTTCTTTTGTTTTATATTTTAGAAAAGATGTCCTGCACTAATAATATATGTTTTGTGTTTAAATATTTCGTATGAGAAGTAAGGGCTCATACTGAATTTTAATGTTTCCTATGCATTATTCACAACTTATTATTTCATCAGTATCGTACTAATATTTACTGATTATGTTTAATCTTAAACGTCATGGTTGCTTGTACTATGATAATTTTAATTACTATACAAATCCTTGCTTTTACGAAATAAAGTACCAATATTTGTTGTGTTAGTTCCGTACTGATATTCCTTTTTTCTGATTATTGCCATTGCAATGTAGTTTTATATTTTATATTAATTTGGTATTCACAACGTCTATCAAAGATCATATGCATATGAATTGATTGACAGATTACAGTATCATTTTTGTTATCTATTTTATTTAAGATGTACTTTAAAGGTGAAAAAAAATCAAGAATTTAAAATTGATACTATAAGTCGGAAGAGCACTTTAAGGAACAAAATAACCTAAAAATATTGATAGGTCATAGAGCTCCTTTCGCGATATTTGACTTTTAAAATATGGCTGGAAAAGGCTGACTCGAACTTTTACCTTATATTTGCGTCTCAAACCAAAAGCAAAAAAAAAAAAAAAAAAAAACCTAAAAAATCAAGATCTGCTTAAATTTTTGCTAATTACCTTTTATTAGCTGTTAAATCATATATGAAATGATAAATGGGTGTTATGGGGCAAACTAAGTATGGATAATAAACAGCTGCGCCATGAGCGCATGATACGCTCGTCGTCTATTTGTGTGTGAATAATATGCAATAATCATAAATAGTTTCTGACATTCGGCGCGACATGTAAAAAAACCCTTTTTTTCACTAAAAACTCGATAACTCTAATATAAAATTTTGAATCATCACCAAAAATTATACAGATCTTTAGATTAATATAACTAAGAAGTATGTAAAGTTTTAAGCAATAACCATAAATCCTTTTCAATATACGGCGCGACATGTGAAAAAACCCTCCCCCTTTTTTTTTCTTTTTTCAAAATACTCAATTACTCAAAAATAAAATTTTGAATCATCACCAAATATACGGCGCAACATGTGAAAAAAAACCCGCATCCTTGTTTTAGTTACAAATTAAAGTCCCGTAACTAAAAAAGTTTTAATCTTACTTTCACCAAAAAGTATACAGATCGTTTAACCATCATAAGAAACAGCTATATTAAGTTTCATGAAATTTGGATAAGTCGTTCTCAAGTTAATACGGTGCGAAATGTTTACGCCGGACAGAAGGACGGACGGACGGACGTCGGACATTTGTATACCATAATACGTCCAGTCAAAATTTTGACGGGCGTCTAAACACCAAGGAGTCTGAACATCTGACACCAACTTCAACACCTCATTTAAGTACATACTTAAGTTAATTCTTATTACGATAAACTTTTAAGATGAGAAGACTTTCAGCAGAATCCTAGCTTGCATGAGACGTCATGAGAAGAAGCGACGTAACTGATCAATAATACTCGCTTTTCGTAAGACCAGTTTTTAGAGAATACAATGAAGTTGTAATGAAGAATGGATCATGTTAGAAATTTGTTTGCTTTCATTTTACGTAAAACAAAGGTGGCAAAACAGATTTATAAAATTGTCTGGTATGAATAATAGGTTGGATAAAACTTGTTTTATGAATACTTAAAGCCCAAATTGTTTTGTAGAATTATATTTGATTGATTGAGGTATGAATTACGTTATAGTTATTGACCAAGCAAGTCGGTATATGGGATTTAATTTGCACAGCTCGAGTGACCCTGTTTAACCCGAACGACGAAGGAGTTCGGGTTAATGGGTCATCTCGTGCTGTGCAAATTAAAACATATACCGATTTGATTGGCCAATAACTGTTTTAACACATGACGTCAACAATTTTCCCGCATAAATCACATCCGCCCAACAAGACGTTGAAATGGATGGATTTCATCATGAATTATCGGAGGATGATATGATCTTATCACAAGTATTAGAAACATTGGAGAATGAAATGGAACTGAGAAATGTAAATATAGAGGACTTTTTTGGAGAGTTTCCTAGTAATTTGATGGATGAGAATGCATCTGGAGATTTAATCAACACCTCAGCTGTTTCATTTGACCTAGGACTAGACTTAGATCTATGGTTGCAAGTTCCTTCAGAAAACGGAAAGATCCAAAATGTCAAGGTACGTCTTTTTTTTTTAGAATTATCTGCCACGCGCAGACCCATTATTGCATGATTTGAGGTGTGGACCCATAGACGGATCCAAGGGATGGAGTCCCGGGTCCCTCTTTTGTGGAAAAAAATGGTTAATTATATAGGGAATCACTGAAGCATGACGCGCACCCCCTCCTTTTAGGTCAGTCAGCCCTCCCCCTTAAATAAAAAGTTCTGGGTCTGCTACTTAGACCCTTGATATAATCATTTGCGGAAACTTCCGACTAGTTTTATTGTTTAATTGTTCTCATCCGGAACCTTCATGAAATATTTGCCACTGCCGGATTTGCCTCTGCCATGTGTTGAATTATGTGATATTATCTTATTTTAGGATGAAGAACCTAAAGATCAGGAACAAGGAGTCGAATCAAGGTTTGCAGAAATGACAGACAATGAAATTGATACACTTATTGAAGATGCTGAGAACAAAAACACAAAGAAAGCCACAAAATGGGCAGTTAATGTCTATGAAGACTGGAAGAATTCTAAAATTGGTAGTGGTTTAATTATACCAAACCTGAAGGATTTGTCTGTTCAAGATATTAACAGCATTTTAAGAAAATTTGTAGTAGAAGTTTGGAAAAAGAATGGAGAGAAATATCCAGCGAAAACACTTTATCTTCTTGTAACTGGACTAAGAGGAATGCGGTCACACGGTGTTTCTAATCTTAACTTTTTGAACGAGTCTGATGACAGATTTCTGAGGTTTAGACAAATACTTGATGCACAGATGAAGAAATAAACATCAGATGGGTATGGTATAAATGTTAAACAAGCAGATTCAATTTCAGTTGAACAGGAAGAAATATTGTGGGACAAGTCTGTGTTTGGTAATCATTCATCCTTCATCCGAAAGTTTATTGCATACTGTTTTTTTCTACAACTGTAAATATTTTGGTCTACGTGGTCGTGACGAACACCGTAATCTGCAAATTTCTCAAATACAATTAGGAGAAGATGATTACGGAAACTATATTGAATTCCGGGGTAAGGATAATAAAACATATAATGGAGGGCTACGCCATCGCTATATTGCACCAAAATCTGTCCGACAATATTTAGAGAAGGATTGTCAGACCCTAAAATCGTATCAGATGTAGTGTCTGTTCGTTAGCAAAGGTCTCCGAAATGGTCTTATCGCACGATAACCAGTAGCGATGAGTCGATCTCGAACAGTTCTTGTTAAAATGCTCCTGTATGGCCACCACTCTCTTTTTAGGATTGTCTTGTATGCAATGGGCTTCCTTCTGACCAACCTTCATTATGCTTGATTTTCCTTAGCAAATGGTATAGGGGTCTTCATTATCTTGGAATGTCTTTAACAGCGTTTATTGCCTGATTTATTCTCAAAACGACTTATAGTGAAATGGTGATGACCAACAATACGTGCAGTTTTTACAGCGACATCCCTGCTTCCCTTATGCTGATAATCTGCCATCTTGCTGCAGTTAAGAGTTGTCAAGGACCCATTATAGGGTGTCAATTACATAACTTTAAAAATTTGGTTATTTAAAGGGTTGAAAACAATGAGGATAAAAACAACTGTTTTGCTGTTTACGGGTACAGTAGCTGCATGTGCAGATAAAAAATTATCGAGTCGATATTTATTGATTAAACTCAGGTGATACTTAAATAATGTTTAACTAGTTCTATTTTACCAAATTATATCCCAAAAATATGAAAAGTGTTTTTTTAATTTTAATTTCAATTTGGTGTTGCAATACTTTTTTCCATGTGTATATGTGTTTGTGCTCAACCGATACTGTTGCTCTATGTTAGAGACTTATTTGTTTCTTATTTGATTTTTATACGTTCTACCTTTTAAATGTTTTATATTCGTATGTTTGAAGATCTGGTTCTTGGTTCGAAGAGGTGAAATCACCTTTTAGCGATTGTATAAAAATGAAGATGTGGTATGATCGCCAATGAGACAACTCAACTCCCCACAATAGACCAAAATGACACAGACATTAACAACTATAGTTCACGATACGGCCTTCAACAATAAGCAAAGTCCATTCCGCATGGTCAGCTATAAAACATGTTAGCGGGGTGTACATCGTTTCGGAGCTTGACTAATACCTTGTTTATAACAGGCGTATTATACGTTGCACCTTTTAGAAAATGATTTTCAATTGTGTTCTTGTCACTGGTGGTAAAGGAGTAGGTCCGGTAAGGACCGATTTTGGCCTCAAATTTCAGTTTTATCTGACGAAAGATTTTGACCACTTTTTAAACACTTAAGTGTCTATTTCATATGATGCAATTAATTTATGTGAAAGATTTTAACTTATTTAGTCATTAAAAACGATCCGATTCAGGCTCAAATATGAGAAATCTACCAAATATGCGAAAAAATGTCACTTTTCAGATGGTTTTTGTCAAAAACGAAAGTGGTCGCATCCGTGTTCATCCTCAATCTTTATATATGTTATGTATTATCATCAAATACAACTTCCATTTCAATATTTTGGATGAACACGAATGCGGCCACTTTCGTTTTACACGGAAACCGTCTAAAATTTAACTAAAATGCTGGAATTGTGAAGATTTCAGTAATTTAGCATGAATTAATGGTGCTAGTTCTCAATATATGTGCATTGTATTGTCAAAAAGAGCCCATATTTATGTAACAGAACCTTTCTACTATCCAATAAATGACTAAAAGTTTACATTTTAACAATTTTGTAAAACTGCTATATTTTGGGGCCAAAAATGGGTCTTACTGGACCTACTCCTTTGGGTTCTAAGGAGCGATTTAACCCTATAAGCGCGTATGTACCTGTTTTAGCGCTCGACTGTTACCCTGTTACTTATCCGTTTCTTATTCGCGTCTCATACGTTTGTTATACGTTGCACCTTTTATAAAATGATTTTCAATGGTTTTCTTGTCTCTGGTGGTACCTATGTGTTCTAAGAGGGATAAAAAACCCTATTAGCGCCTATCTACCCGTTTCAGCGCTACACTGTTATCCTGTTACTTATTCGTTCCTTATTCGCTTATAAAACGTTTGTAATACGTTCCAATTTTAAAAAGAATTATTTTGTTGTCTCTGGTGGTTACTGCCGGTTCTTAGAGGTGAAATAACCCGAATTGAACATATGTACCCGTTTCAGCGCTCGACTGATACCCTGTTACTTCTTCGTTCCTTATTCGCTTTAAATACGCGTGGTATACGTTGCACCTTGAAATAAATCGATTATCGATTTCTTTCATGTCTCTGGCGGTAATTATGTGTTCTATGAGGTGAAAAAAAAAAAACCATTAGCGCATATGTACCCGTTTCAGCGCTACACTGGTACCCTGTTACTTATTCGTTCCTTATTCGCTCATAAAACGTGTGTTTTGCGTTGCACCTTGAAATAAATCGATTTTCAATTGTGTTCATGTCTCTGGTGGTAAGAATGTGTTCTTAGAGATGAAATAACCCTATTAGCGCGTATGTACCCGTTCCAGCGCTCGGTTAGTACCCTGTTACTTATTCGCTACTTATTCGCTTATTATACATGTGTTATACGTTGCACTTTAGAAAAGGATTTTCAATTGTGTTCATATCTCTGGTGGTAACAATGTGTTCTTAGAGATGAAATAACCCTATTAGTGCGTATGTACCTGTTCCAGCGCTCGGATAATATCCTGTTACTTATTCGTTCCTTATTCGCTCATAATACGTTTGTTATACGTTACACCTTGAATTAAATCTTTTTTCAATTATGTTGATGTCTCTGGTGGTAATAATGTGTTCTAAGAGATGAAATAACCATATAAACGCGTATGTACCCGTTCAAGCGCTCGGTTAGTACCCTGTTACTTATTTGTTACTTATTCGCTTATAATACGTTTGTTATATGTTGAACCTTTTAGAAAAGGATTTTCAATTGTGTTCATGTCTCTGGTGGTAATAATGTGTTCTTAGAGATGAAATAACCATATTACCACGTATGAAACTGTTCCAGCGCTCGGTTAGTACCCTGTTACTTATTCATTACTTATTCGCTTATAATACGTTTGTTATCCGTTGCACCTTTTAGAAAATGATTTTCAATGGTGTTCATATCTCTGGTGGTAATAATGTGTTCTTAGAGATGAAATAACCCTATTAGCGCATATGTACCCGTTCCAGCGCTCGGATAATACCCTGTTACTTATTCGTTACTTATTCGCTTATAATACGTTTGTTATCCGTTTCACCTTTTAGAAAATGATTTTCAATTGTGTTCATGTCTCTGGGGGTAATAATGTGTTCTTAGAGATGAAATAACCCTATTACCACATATGAAACCGTTCCAGTGCTCGGTTAGTACCCTGTTACTTATTCGTTACTTATTCGCTTATTATACGTTTGTTATACGTTGCACCTTTAAGAAAAGGATTTTCAATTGTGTGCATGTCTTTGGTGGTAACAATGTGTTCTTAGAGATGAAATAATCCGATTACCGCGTATGAAACTGTTCCAGCGCTGGGTTAGTACCCTGTTACTTATTCGTTACTTATTCGCTTATTATACGTTTGTTATATGTTGCACTTTTAAGAAAAGGATGTTCAACTGTGTGCATGTCTCTGGTGGTAACAATGTGTTCTTAGAGATGAAATAACCATATTAGCGCGTATGTACCCGTTCCAGCGTTTGGATACTACCCTGTTACTTATTCGTTACTTATTCGCTTATAATACGTTTGTTATACGTTGCATCTTTTAGAACAGGATTTTCAATTGTATTCATGTCTCTGGTGGTAACAATGTGTTCTTAGAGATGAAATAACCATATTAGCGCATATGTACCCGTTCCAGCGCTCGGTTAATACCCTGTAACTTATTCGTTCCTTATTCACTTTAAATACGTTTGTTATACGTTGCACCTTGAAATAAGTCGTTTTTCAATTGTGTTCATGTCTCTAGTGGTAACAATGTGTTCTTAGAGATGAAATAACCCCGTTAGCGCGTATGTATCCGTTCGAGCGCTCGGTAAATACCCTGTTACTTTTTTGCTCATAATACGTTTGTTATACGTTGCACCTTTTAGAAAAGGATTTTCAATTGTGTTCATGTCTCTTGTGGTAATAATGTGTACTTAGAGATGAAACAACCCTATAAGGGCGTATGTACCCGTTCAAGCATTCGGTTAATACCCTGTTACTTTTTCGCTTTTTTTATTTATTCGCTTTTAATACGCGTGGTATACGTTGCACCTTGAAATAAATTGATTTTCAATTGTGTTCATGTTTCTGGGGTTAATTATGTGTTCTTATAGATGAAATAACCATATTAGCACGTATGTACCCGTTTCAGCGCCTGACTGATACCCTGTTACTTATTCGTTCCTTATTCTCTAATAATACGTGTGTTATACTCTGTACTTTTTAAAAGAAATATTTTCGTGTCTTTGGTGGTAACTATGTGTTCTTAAGGGTGAAATAATCCTATTAGCGCGTATCTACCGTTTCCAGAGCTCAGATTATACCTTGTTACTTATTCGTTCCTTATTCGCTATTAATATGAGTTGTATACGTTGAAATTAATCGATTTTCAATTGTTTTCATGTCTCCGGTGTTAACTATGTGTTCTTAGAGATGACATATCCCTATTAGCGCGTATTTACTTGTTCCAGCACGTATTATCCGAGTGCTGGAACGGGTACACGCGCTCTGATAGGATTATTTTATTTCTAATAACACATTCTTACCACCAGAGACATGAACACAATTGAAAAACGATTTATTTCAAGGTGCAATGTATACCCCGCGTATTAAAAGCGAATAAGTAACAAATAAGTAACAGGGTATTTTCCGAGCGCTGGAACGGATACATACGCGCTAACAGGGTTGTATCATCTCTAAGAGCACATTGTTACCACCAGAGACATGAATACAATTGAAAATCCTTTTCTAAAAGGTGCAACGTATAACAAACGTATTATAAGCCAATAAGTAACGAATAAGTAACAGGGTATTTACCGAGCGCCTGAACGGATACATACGCGATAAAAGGGTTATTTCATCTCTAAGAGCACATTGTTACCACTAGAGACATGAACACTATTGAAAAACGACTTATTTCAAGATGCAACGTATATCAAACGTATTTAAAGCGAATAAGGAACGAATAAGTAACAGGATATTAACCGAGCGCTGTAACGGGAACATATGCGCTAATATGGTTATTTCATCTCTAAGAAAACATTGTTACCACTAGAGACATGAACACAATTGAAAATCCTTTTCTAAAAGGTGCTACGTATAACAAACGTATTATAAGCGAATAAGTAACGAATAATTAACAGGGTATTATCCGAGCGCTGGAACGGGTAAATATGCGCTAATAGGGTGATTTCAACACAAAGAACACATTATTACCACCGGAGATATAAACACAATTGAAAAACCTTTTCTAAAAGGTGCAACGTATAACTAACGTATTAAAAGCGAATAAGTAACAGGGTATTAACCAAGTGCTGGAACGGATTCATTAGCGCTAACAGGTTTATATCATCTGTAAGAGCACATTGTTACCACTAGAGACATGAACACAATTGAAAAACGATTTATTTCAAGGTGCAACGTATACCACGCATATTAAAAGCGAATAAGTAACGAATAAGTAACAGTGTATTATCCGAGCGCTGGAACGGGTACATACGCGCTAATAGGGTTATTTCATCTCTAGGAACACATTATGACCACCAGAGACATGAACACAATTGAACATCCTTTTCTAAAAGGTGCAACGTATAACAAACGTATTATAAGCGAATAAGTAACGAATAGGTAACAGGGTATTAACCGAGCGCTGGAACTGATAGATACACGCTAATAGGGTTATTTCATCTGTAAGAATACAATGGTTACCACCAGAGACATGAGAAGAATTCAAGATCATTTTATTTCAAGGTGCAACGTAAACCCTGTGCATTAAAAGCGAATAAGGAACGAATAAAGAACAGGGAATCAGTTTAGCGCTGAAACGGGTACAAATGCGCTAATAAGTTTTTTTTTTACCTCAGAGAACACATAATTACCGCCAGAGACATGTAAGAAATCGATAATCGCTTTATTTCAAGGTGCAACGTATACCACGTGTATTAAAAACGAATAAGGAACGAATAAGTAACAGGGTATCAGTCGAGAGCTGGAACGGGTACATATGTTCTATTAGGATTATTTCACCTCTAAGAACCGGCAGTAACCACCAGAGACACCAAAATATTTCTTTTTAAAATTGGAACGTATAACACACGTTTTATAAGCGAATAAGGAACGAATAAGAAACAGGATAACAGTGTAGCGCTGAAACGGGTACAAAGGCGCTTATAGGGTTCTATCCCCTCTTGGAACACATAGGTACCACCAGAGACAAGAAAAGCTTTGAAAACTATTTTCTATAAGGTGCAACGTATAACAAACGTATGAGACGCGAATAAGAAACGAATAAGTAACAGGGTAACAGTCGAGCGCTAAAACAGGTACATACGCGCTTATAGGGTGAAATCACCCCTTAGAACCAAAATTTACCACCAGTGAAAAGAACACAATTGAAAATCATTTTCTAAAAGGTGCAACGTATAATACGCCTGTTATAAACAAGGTATTAGTCAAGCTCCGAAACGATGTACACCCCGCTAACATGTTTTATAGCTGACCATGCGGTATGGACTTTGCTTATTGTTGAAGGCCGTATCGTGACCTATAGTTGTTAATTTCTGTGTCATTTTGGTCTATTGTGGGGAGTTGTCTCATTGGCGATCATACCACATCTTTATTTTTATACAATCGCTAAAAGGTGATTTCACCTCTTCGAACCAAGAACCAGATGTTCAAACATACGAATATAAAACATTTAAAAGGTAGAACGTATAAAAATCAAATAAGATAAAAATAAGTATCGAACATAAAGCAACAGGATCGGTTGAGCACAAACACATATAAATAGGTCATAAAAAGGTCATTTTACCTCAACAAATTTAGAACTATAACCAGAGATAAGAATATAAACAATTAAAAAGGGGGAAGGATATCAAAAATCGAATAAGTAACGAATAAGGAATAAGGAATAAGTAACGAAAAAGGAAAAGAATAAGGAATAAGTAACGAATAGGTAACGAATAGGGAATAGGGAATAAGTAACGAATAGGTAACGAATAGGGAATAGGGAATATATAACGAATAGGTAACGAAAAGGGAATAGGGAATAAGTAACGAATAGGTAACGAATAGGGAATAGGGAATATATAACGAATAGGTAACGAATAGGGAATAGGGAATAGGTAACAAATAGGTAACGAATAGGGAATAGGGAATAGGAAACGAATAGGTAATGAATAGGGAATAGGGAATAGGTAACGAATAGGGAATAGGGAATAGGTAAAGAATAGGGAATAGGGAATAATTAACAAACTTGACGTCCATTGGATACAGGTATACTACTGTTGCGTTTATTTATTCACTATTGACAAGTATATTTACTAATTACAAAGTGTACATTTCAGTTTGAATTTAATAAAGGTAAAACGAACTGTCTGCTTGTAGTTACATATAAAAAAGTTTTAGATGTTATGTAATCTATTCCAGAATCTTTCATAATTTCCGGTTAAAACATGTTCAATAAATGCTTAATCTAGTTTTTGATTTTGCCTTCCAACTGGATTGATTTTAACGCCTTGATAAAGCGTGAATAGATGAGAAGAACGTCTAGCATTCAAACTAATTTGATGCGAGCGCCATTGAGAAAAAGTATATATTGTCTGGCTTACCAAATAGAACGTTTGGTGTCATTAATGAGATGTTACAACCACTAGGTCGATGGTGCTAATGCTGGTGGAGTTAAATCCAAAACTAGGGATTTTCTTATCCTAGGAGAAGATAACCTTAGTCTTATTTGGCACAACTTTTTGGAATTTTTGGTCCTCAATGCTCTTTAACTTTGTACTTGTTTGGCTTTATAACTATTTTGTTCTGAGCGTCACTGATGAGTCTTATGTAGACGAAACGCGCGTCTGGGGTTTTAAATTATAATCCTGGTACCTTTGATAACTATTTACACCACTGGGTCGGTTCCACTGCTGGTGGATGTTTCGTCCCCGAGGGTATTATCAGCCAAGTAATCAGCACTTCGGTGTTGACATGAATGTCAATTATATAGTCATTTTATAAATTTACTGTTACAAAACTTTGAATTTTTCGAAAAACTGAGGATTTTCTTATCCCAGGAGTAGATCACATTAGTCGTAATTGGCACAACTGTTTGGGTTGTCGGGTTCTCAATGCTCTTCAACTTTGTATTTGTTTTGCTTTATAACTTTTTTTTATATTAGCGTCATTGATGAATCCTATGTAGACGAAACGCGGGTCTGGTATATAATCCTGGTAACTTTAATAACTATTTGTGTTGATAAATATCATTGATGATTTTCTGTCAATCTACTGTTCATATACTGTTAAATGATTCGAAACAGATACTAGGTTTTTGTCGTATCTGTATTGGCCTAACTTTTCAGAATTTCGGCTATTAATGCTTTTGAAGTTAATATTTGTTTGGCCTTGATGAGTAGATTCTAGAGCATCTGGTGTAACAAAGTAAAAACCTCATTGTTTAAATTTATTTTAATACCTTAGATACATATTTCCTGCTGAAAATCTGTAACACTATACAAATTATATAAACAATGGTTTTTTATGTCCAATAGTTTCCGCTCTTTTTACACCCTCTTCGACATTTTCTGGTACACATATGTCTGTAAAGATAAATATCAATGAACATCATTGATAAAAGATAAGAAATAGAAAAATAAAAATAATGGATAGACATACACATATGATTGGTGACTCAAATTCAAATACCTTACATGGTTAAATGAAATGAAATTAAAATTATCTATAGCTATCTGTTCTAGCTTAAAAATTAGATATAAGTCATCCACTACCATCATTTTAACGAATTTGTAAAAGTTCAAATTACACAATGTTAATTTTATATAGATTATATTTTATAAAAAATGCAAACAAATGTATTACACATTTGAATAAATGTAATGTATTCTGCAGTAAAGGTAGACAAATCAAGAAAGTAAGTATTTAAGTATTATTTTTCAACGAACAGTATTATATTCATAAAAAATGCCAAAACGAGGATTTTATATGTGTTATGTATGAAAATAGTTATCAAATGTCATTACACAGGTCGGGACCACTACCTTATATGGAAATGCATAAATTAGCATACTTATGTTCTCGCACATGTAATTGTTTATTTACATGTGACGCAATTTATTTTTACCTAGGTTTTTGACCAATCCACTAAATGAGTCACAATGCATGATGGACTACTACGTGTTTACAATCAACCAAGAACACGTGTTATTTACTGAAATACAACACATTTTTTCGTGCAATGCGGGATTCACAATTTCGCTTAGTTTTTCATTTTGTGTATCCTCATTTATAGTTCGTGATATACAGTATTACTTCCATGCTCAGATTAACGAAGAGTTGTTTCTATGCAAAGAAAAAAGGGTTGATGAAACTATAAAAAAATGTATTGAGCTATTATATACCGTACCCGCTCAGTGGCGGATCCAGGGGGCGAGGGTTCCGGGGGATGGACCCCCTTTTTTTGGACGAGGACATGTAGTTGGAACCCCCTCCCCTTTTGTCCAGGGTTAGGACCCCCTTTTTAAAATGGCTGGACCCGCCCCTGCTGCTTTCATAACACTTCTTTTTAGCATACTGAATATTATGATGTTCTTACTATAAGTCCAGGTCCTGATAAAAAAAATACACATTCAGTACAGAAAGAAGTGTTTCAATGAAAGTTTCGTGTTTTTCTAGACAGAAATGATTTTGCAATGACACTATACAGATTTAAAAGAGCTCAAATTTTTTTCTAACTGGACAGTGGTCACTTCATTGGATATTTCACTGTGTCATGTCGTGAAATTGTTGCAGGTTCAATTCATAACAATGCACAAAACCGGTTCAACTACTTTTGCAAGGCGAAAAAGAAAGTCGAATCGTGAAGCCAATAAACAATATTTTTTTAATCTGAGCATGCAAATTGAAAAAGTATTCAGTAACCACGGTAAAAAATTAAACATAGTAGAGGTTATTTTGTCAAGTATGGATTAGACTGTTCCAGTATTGTTCAGACCTTTTGTCGAGTATTGTTCAAGAATTGATCGAGTACGAGTCAAGAATGGGTTCAGACAGGTTGTTCACACTAATTTCAATGGCAAAGATAAGGTCGAGTAAAATCAGTACAGTCGAGTACAGATATAGGCCATTTCAGAATATTACCGGTGCGTAGTAAAAGATCCATAAGAAGATTCCAAATTTACAAAAACATGTTCTATGAGATAAATTAGCTGACGACATTAAAAGCATTAAGTAGGATGAAAAACGACGAAAGATTGGTTGCGTATACATTTCAGAAAGAAACAAAGGAACTATTACCTATTCATGTTTATAACAAAACTGTTTTCGAAACATCTGCAATCAGTCTTCTAATAGTTATCAAAGGTACCAGGATTATAATTTAGTACGCCAGACGCGTTTCGTCCCCATAAGACTCATCAGTGACGCTCATATCAAAATATTCATAAAGCGAAAATAATTTATAAAGTACAAAGTTGAAGAGCATTGAGGATCCAAAATTCGAAAAAAATGTTCCAAATACGGCTAAGGTAATCTTTGCCTGGGATAAGAAAATCCTTAGTTTTTTCGAAATTTCATTTTTTTTTATAAACAGGAAATTTATAAAAACGACCACATTATTGATATTCATCTCAACACCGAAGTGTTGACTACTGGGCACAGAGTCCATAAAGAGAAATACCATATGTGCATCTAAATATGTGACAACTTAAGAACAGACGTTCTCCAATGTGTGTCAAAATCACTATGTAACCAAGAAATAAAATGAAACTCTGTCGGTGCTTAAACTGCAATGTTATGAGTAACAAATCAAGGCATAAGAACAAAAAATGATGGATTTGTAAAAATAAGAAAGGAATAATCAACAAGTTATTTAACCGAACATCTATCATTTGTTCGTCACCATTACCCAGTTGTTTCCTAAGTAAAGCAAAGAGCCGATAATGAAATTTGCACAATGATGCAAGAAGATATTTAAGAAAAAAAGAGTACTGTGCATAATCTATTATGAAGATGAGTTGACCAATTACATTTTTTTAATTATGGATTAATCTTCTTGTATCAACTGATAGTTACATTGATACATATATTTCGCTTTTATAAGAACGATTAAAAATATTACCGTTGTACATGTCCATAAGGCTGTTCATGACTATATAGATTATAGGCTGAATAGAAACTGAAAATAGTAAATAAAAAAGTCAATTTAAATTGACAATCGTTTGCAACATTACAAAATATTATGTACAAGTATCATGAACATATATGATACACCCGATCAAATAGAAAAGACGAGACCCTTTTCTTAAAGGAGCTTCTTGATTTTAAATATATCAAGAACAAACCCCATTTAATTCTTCTTGGTAATTCAACAGTTTAAAATTTCACTGAAAATTATTACCACAAGATATAGGTACATCCGAAAAGATGAAATAATAAATGTGAAGTCAGTTAAGGTCAAATTCTTCATATGTACTTTTTTTTGTTTTACTGACAAGTTAATTTTTGAGTTACTGATTCCTTACAATGTAGCTACTTTTTTGTGTTGATTATGATCATTAATTGACTTTTTCTCTGTTCAAATCATCAGAATCGGAAAGGGTATATTTCAACTTGTTAAACTAGTTTATCTTTCAACGATTCATTTGCAATTTCCGTAAAACAATAATATACCATATTAAAGCTTGATTAACACTATATTTTGAATTCTAATATGACGTGCTTCTTTCGCATTGGACACATCTAAGTCAGTTCAAAACATGACGTCATAGGAATGAAAATGCCAAAGCTGAGGGTGTTTTTGAGGTAGGTTTCGTTTTATTTTGTATTCTATTGGATTTCCCTCGCATATCAACTGATTTCAGCAAGTCAATATGGCGGATCCTTAGTTACGAAATTTGACGGTAGCTTACGAGAAACCCACGTAAATTAAGAAAGGCAAATGTTAGGTTGAGAATTAATAGAATAAAGCGCATTTTCTACCAGTTATTTACGTAATAAATCATGCAAGCTACAGATTTATTAGAATATACCAGCTTTATCAAACAACCGTTGAGAGTCTTCGTATTTATAGAATATGCCCAATTTTCAGCTTAGTCTTGTCGTATAACGCACCAAGGGTGTCAGGATCGTTAAAATTAAAGACTGATCGTACGGAAGTTATCATTGGGCAAACTTGAAATCACAAGATGTGTTATAAAATAGCATAAAATACGCATTATTTTACTATGATGTAGTCTTTTGGAAAAAAAATGCTGAATGTGTAAAAAAGAAGACGTGGTATGATTGCCAATGAGACAAATATCCACAAAAGACCAAAATGACACAGACATTAACAACTATAGGTCAGCGTACGGCCTTCAACAATGAACAAAGCCCATACCGCATAGTCAGCTATAAAAGGCCCCGATAAGACAATGTAAAACAATTCAAACGAGAAAACTAACGGCCTTATTTATGTAAAAAAATTTACGAAAAACAAATATGTAACACATAAACAAACGACAACCACTGAATATAAAGGCTCCTGACTTGGGACAGGCACATACATAAATAATGTGGCGGGGTTAAACATGTTAGCGGGATCCCAACACTCCCCCTAACCTGGGACAGTGGTATAACAGTACAACATAAGAACGAACTATAAAAATCAGTTGAAAAAGGCTAAACTCAAATCCACATTCACACCTTGTGAAATTCTTTAAATTTACATTCAGATATATTGATGATGTCCTTTCACTGAACTTTCAGTCAGTACTAGTATCGCATATATCCCAGTGAATTTGAAATTATTGATTCTTCTGATCCCAAAAGGACTGCTTTATACCTGGATATTTTACGCAATATTAACACAGATTGACAACTTCACACTGAAATCTAGCTTTCACAAAATAAAATTGTACAGCGATTAGGGGTAGACGACGTTGTTCTGTATATATATATCCCGCTTTCGGGAATTTTGTTGTTTCCTTCTTAAGGTTCGTCTTCAATGTTATCGTTTTATGTTGTATGTTTTTTCGTGTGTGTTTACATGATTGTGTCTTATATTACAGTTATTGTATTTTTTTTCTATAGGAAACTAATTTTTTGTATAAGTTAAGATAAAAGAAGAATGTGTCACTACTACATGGTTTCCCTTATCTTCAGTATTATTTTCTATGTTCAGTGGACCGTAAAAATGGGGTCAAAAACTCTAATTTAACAATAAAATTAGAAACATCATATCATAGGGAACATGTGTACTGAATTCCACTTCATGAAAAATTACCTCGACCAAAAGCTTTAACCTGAAGCGGGACAGACGGACGAACGGACGCACAGACCAGACAACATAATGCCCATAAATGGGGCATAACAACCACATTTATATGATTTTAAGTCTAAAGCAACAATATGCACAGGAATTTTTGTTTATGCATAGTTTTGATTTAGAAGAAAAACCGACAAAGTTAGAAAAAAAAAAATCCATTTTACTTTTTTTGTCATAGTGAGAAAATACATAGAATAAAAATATAACAAACTCAATCATTTCAATATTTTTGTATGCGACTGTAAATAAAACATTTTAGAAATTAATAATAATATAAAAAATAAAATAACAAAAATACCGAACTCCCAGGAAAATTCATAACGTAAAACCCTTATCAAATACCGAAATCTAAAAGTAAAGTCACAAAAATACTGAACTCAGACACGCCTGGTAAACCATCTAATCTCAACCAAATATTGAGACGGAAAAAAGTATTCTGGCACTTCCTGTTGAGCTTTTCTGGTTCAAAATATTCAAAATAAACACAGGGTAGGTCGAACTTTCGTCGATTTACTGAAAATCAATGACTTTTTTTGTAAAATCGGAGAATGTCATGCCATAGATAAATAATAATTGTAACTTATATGTCTCTTTTTGGTTTAAAATATTTTAAATTGAAGTCACAATCACTTTTCTCCTACGGATTATAATGTTTAAATTCTTTAAATCCGATAGAACTGCTATGATATTAATGACTTAGCAAGAAAATATGTCAATTATTTGTGTTTTTTTTTAGGCTTTACGATAACCACGTCTGTAAATTGCACAAATATTTATTTGTCAAGCCTACTCTGAGCAGAAAAATAAAAAAATATAAATGGTTGAGATATAAAGGTATTGGTTGAGTCTTTCTGTCACAATGTTGAGACTTTCTGGTTGCGCTGTTCTATTCGAGTTTACCTTTTTTTTACGGTTAACGTGATTCATGTTTTCTGTCTGTGGTAACATAAAATCTAAATACAGATACAATTTTAAGCATTGCCGATAGAAAAATGCATGCCTTACAAATATAAATAAGATTATTTTACAATGGTTATTTATTAATATGATTTGGATGAATTCGATTCCTAACAGACATTATTTAATGCCGAAAATGCGTACATTTATAAAGAAATAAAATAGTTAAAAACTAAACGATCGAACAGGACCCCTTTTCTAGGTCTATTTTTTCGTACACATTATTTCAGGTGGTGATAATTAAAATGTGAGTAAAAGATGTCATTTTTGTCATTATAATACTTATCACAAAAAAAAAAATATGATTCGATTTTAAAATTGCTTTGTAATTAATATATATGACGTCCAACTTAGTGTAATCATAGGTGTCGAATTGAAATAATTAAAAGTTAGTATGGCTGTGTTACGGTCTTGATGAGGTCTTGGTGATCGTGTTGAGAGTAGCAAACTTTAAACATGTTCAAAACAATCGTGATGCGTTCGTGGAGAAATCAGGTCGCAGTTCTGTTCTAGTCGTAGATTTTTTTAGCCGTGGAACTGTCAGGATCAGTTCCCGGTTGAACTGTGTAAATCAGTTCTAGGTTGAACTTACCAATGACCAAATCAGTTCTTGGTTAGAACTGTTCTAGCTAGAACTGTCTTAAAAGGGCCAGGAGATAGTTCCACATTTGTGCGCTAGAACAGTTCTCCTTCAGATTATGACACTTAGAGGTAATCTCCATTGTATGTACATCTCCTTTGCAATTATCTATTTTAAATGAAAATAACTTTTGATCAAATGAATGAATTTAATGATTATCTATTTCTGAATATTAACTCAGTTTTCTTTTTAAATATTTTAAAACTGGATTCGACGTAGCTAAATTGTGGGAGATAGTTAGTTTGAACTCTGGCCTGGTCAACTTAAATTCTAAAAAAAAATTGTGTGTGTCTATGCTAAGCATGCGATATCTGCTAAAAACTGTGGTCACACCTTACCAGATAGCTCGAACGAACGCCGAAAGGATAAACAAAAGTTTTTCATTTACAAAATTTGCGTCCGTTAGGAGTCCCCGATGTTATGACCAAATAAAACGGACGTGTAATATGCCGAAAAATGGGGTGGAAGAGGAATAAGAAAAAATAATGTCAGAATAAAAAGCCAATAATTTTGCCTGATCATGATTAAGAAGTTGAGCCAAAAATATTCATGATACTAAAGAAAACTAACATACCAATAATTGATTTTTCTTACGCGATTTGTTTTCAATTTGTATGTATCCATTTTATTATCAATGTTCTTTCTGTGGTACGATTGCCAATGATACAACTCTCCACAAGAGACCAAAATGACACATAAAGTAACAACTAGAGGTCACCGTACGGCCTTCAAATATAAGCAAAGCCCATACTGCATAGACAGCTATAACATGTGTAAAAGGCCCCGAAATGACAATGTAAAACAATTTTAACGAGAAAACTAACGGCCTTATTAATATATAAAAAAAAATGAACGAAAAACAAATATGTTACACATAAATAAATAAATTGTAGCCCTGGAGATGTCAATTACAACATTATTGACGTTAAAGCTTCTGTGCAAAACTGCATCACAAACGCTAGACTTAATCTCCAGCGTTAGAACTTTAATACTAGTACTTAAAAAAACACAGCTATATTTAGGCTCTATTACAACCAAAGGCCTCTTTAGAAGCTGCTGTGATAACTAGAGACAAGATTAAAATGACTGTTGAAATGTCAAACAATATACGGCAAGTTTATGAATTTTGACAGTTGTATATGTAATTGATACTAAGCTACACAAGGTCATGTTTTTCTCTGACTGTTTATGACGTCTTTACACTAAATTCATTGGATGTTGGATGTGTACGGATTGATAGTTTAGTCTTAGATGCATGATTTTTTTATTAGTTGTTAGTGGCTTTGAACTAGTCCGAGATTACTCTGACGTCCAACGTACGGCTGTTTTGGCAGACAAGCTGGGGCCGTGGGACGTCCCACGGCCCCAGCTTGTCTGGCAAAACAGCCGTACGTTGGACGTCAGAGTAATCTCGGACTAGCTTTGAACTAGCTGTCAGATAACTGCGAGTACTCTATATCTGTTCCTAGCGTCTTTTTGTTGTCGGGATGTTTAAGAACCCGGCCACGTCCAATTGTATTTTTGTCCATCTGATGAGTTAAACCTTTTTCAACTGATTTTTATAGTTCGTTCTTATGCTGTACTGTTATATATACCACTGTCCCAGGTAAGGGGAGGGTTTCAAATGTTTGGCTTTGAGCGTTCCTGATGAAGGTAAATCCAGAAAAGCGCTTCGGACGCAATAAATTATTAAACGTGTTGTTTTCCATTTTTTTGGGATCCCGCTAACATGTTTAACCCCTCCACATTATTTATGTATGTGCCTGTCCCAAGTCAGGAGCCTGTAATTCATTGGTTTTCGTTTGTTTATGTGTTACATATTGAATCATATTTGTTTTTCGTTAATTTAAAAAAAAAAAAAAATTATATATAAATAAGGCCTTTAGTTTTCTCGTTTAAATTGTTTTACATTGTCATATCGGGGCCTTTTATAGCTGACTATGCGGTATGGGCTTTGTTCATTGTTGAAGGCCGTACGGTGACTTATAGTTGTTAATGTCATGTTGGTCTCTTGTGGACAGTTGTGGACCATTGGCAGTCATACCACATCTTTTTATAGTTGAAAATTTCATTCACCAGAAGATCTCAACATTGTTCCAGAATATCTCAACCGATACCAGAAAATCTCAACATGACATACTTTATAACATATTTAGCTTAATGAAATTATATTAGTAAAGAAAAAGAACAAACTGTAATTTTATGTTTATAATGTTTTAGAAAAATACTAATTTACTGATATATATGCTAGTGTATCAATGATATTACTGTCATTTTGTCAATAGCTGACTGCGCTGGACACATTTACCTGCTGGAGAAAAGTCATTACGATGTCATTTTAAATCATATTCATTTGTGTTACACGAAATAAACCGTAATTCCAATATCTATGGCATGACATTCTCCGATTTTACAAAAAAACGCATTGATTTTCAGTAAATTGACGAATAATCGACCTACCCTGTGTTTATTTTGAATATTTTGAACCAGAAAAGCTCAACAGGAAGTGCCAGAATACTTTTTTCCAGCTAAGGTAATCTATGCCTGAGGTAGAAAAGCCTTAGTATTTCAAAAATTCTTAATTTTGTAAACACAGATTAAACAAAGCCATAAATATATTCAGATCACTAAACAATGCAAATAATCACAGTACAGTAAGCGGACCAAACTAAAACTATACGAGTTTTGTATTATTCACTCTGATATACGGATTAGAATGTTGGAGGAAGAGGTCGATCAAAATTAACTGTCAGTTTTCCATACCAAAAGCTTTTAAGAATCCTACGCATTTTCTGGGCCAAACAAAATATCCAATGAAGACAGTGTCCCTAGATAACATGGGTACAATATTAATGAGAACGCATTGGACCCCAGAACTGGGCATGTGATACTAAGAAATAGAAATTTCATCACTAGAACAGCATTACATTTGACATAAAAAAAAAAGGAGTTCGAGTGGAAGACAAAAAAAATCACGTAAAGAAGTAGAAAGAAAAACTGAATACTATAAACAACACATGGGGAACAGTAGAAAAGATGATCCAAGACAGACAGAAATGGAGAACCTTTGTTGATGCCCTACATGCCAAAGACGTACCGGTCAGTAAGTTAGTAAGCACGCATTATTATAACATACTTACTCCGTTATTTCTTTTTCTGTTTTCAAACTATCGATCTGGTCTCTTAACATCTTTAGCTCTTTGTCTTTTTTCTGTCTGTTCTTAGTAGCTCTTAAAACACATTAATTTAAGCATGTAATGTTTGTAATACTGTTTGACAAATCGTAATCCATAATCACAAGGGTTAACCATATTTTGATATACGCTACTAGTACTCTTTTCATATTTCTAATTGTAAATTCAATGTTACTAAATCTAAAGTAGCAATTCTCTGATTCAATGTTTTATATTAGACACATATTAGGAATTTCTTATTATTTTCGTTTATTAGAATTTCATTTTTTTACTTCTTATGCGTGTTAGATTCGACCATACCAGATGGCAGTTTCTACAGCACCATGATTATTTCGATATCAGAAAGACAGTATCACAATTGAAGATAAACAGAAGGTTTTGAAAATTAAATTGGCTGTCACAGATTTCGATAAAATTTTGCTTACAACTTTGGCTCGTTGAAATATAATTCACAATCTAAATAACAATGTATTTATCACTTTTATCATTCAAAATAAATGTAAAAAAAGTAAACATTTGTATAGAAAGCGGTGGAAAACCTTCCTAAATTTGTCTTAAAATCATAAAATATCTAACTTTTAGTACATAGATTTTTCTTTAAAAACAATATTTTGATCTTTAATTTCCATTTCTAAAATATAACATAATCACATGTGCACAGACTTTTTATCTAATAAAACATCATTTGGTAGTGACTGTCGGAAAATTGATGACATTACGATTATATCGACGTTTTGTGGTATTTTTGCACATAGAACAAAAACAAAATCGTTGACCCTATCATTATATGACATCATTAAAACATTTTCATGTATCAACAACATAAAATGTAAAAAAAGAAGATGTGGTATGATTGCCAATTAGACAACTGTCCACAACAGACCAAAATGACACAGAAATTATAGGTCACCGTACGGCCTTCAACCATGAGCAAAGCCAATACCGCATAGTCAGCTATAAAGGCCCCAAAATGACAATGTAAAACAGATTTTTTTATACGATGATGACTGATGTACCCATATTTTGACTATTTTATTTATTGTTTCTGTTTATAGTTAACGCATCAATATAAATATATCGGAATTTGATGAGACTGTCATCAAAGTCAGAAGGTTAGCGCTATAAAACCAGGTTTAATCCACCATTTTCTACATTTGAAAATACCTGTACCAAGTCAGGAATATGACAGTTCTTGTCCATTCGTTTTTGATGCGTTTTGTTATTTGATTTTGCCATGTGATTATGGATTTCCGAATTGATTTTCCTCTAAGTTCAGTATTTTTGTGATTTTACTTTTTTAAAAATAGAAATCAATGTTTTGCAGTTAAATCAAAGGAAATAAAAGAGATAAATACATATTTGTTTCCGATTTGCTGATAAAGTTGAATGAGCCAATGTTGTATGTCAAATTTAGCAAAATCTGTGACATAGCCCATTTACTATTCCTTGACTTTAATTATCAGATGATATGCTTTACGAAATTCAACCATAAGTTTGCAATAGTACCACTAGTGGAGGACTGTTTACACAATTGTACAATGCCTGTTTTGATAAAATGATACGTGTACAGAAAAAGATACCATTTCCAATTTCCTTTCCACTTGACAGTCTCCAAGCACACACTTGCTCATCAAATTTGCTTTTAATGTATAGTTACTTTTTACTTTTGATGTTCTTATTATAGGTTTTTATTTAGTTTCCGGATTTAGTTAAAGATTTGACAAAGTGGATAACTTTGTAATGCGTACTTGACGCTGGTTAAATTTCACTTACAAGTGTGTATGTGCATTTAACCTATACTTATCTAATGTTTAGCATAAATATTTACAAACTGTTCATATATGGATTGTCAATAGAGAGATGGGCGGCCGAACTTCACAGTTTCGTGTACATTATGAAGATAGTCTCAGTTAAATGAAGCATTACGTATTTATTGTTCGCACCTTAATGACTCATCTTCATCTAAATAACCAATCGTCTAGAAAACCATTCAATGTACTTTAAATGATTGATTTCTAATATCGACAAATAACTTAATTTTGGATGTAACACGTCTTTTGATTGGCTGGGAGTTTTTCTTCTATCGGCTCATAGACATAATATTGTCATCTTCCTATATGTATGCATTTGATTTCAAAGTAGCATAGGTAACAAAAAAGTCCAAGTAACCTGTCCATGCCAGTAAAAGGGGAATGTTGTCACATCACATTATGATTATACTTAAATATCTAAAACTTACTTTAGCTCCGCATCTCTAGATTTTTTCCCCAAAGTATCGATCTTCTGTATGAGCTCTTGTAGCTCCTCGTCTTTTTTCTTGATCATGTTGATAGCCCTAAACAATTCGTTTGAAAATTTAATATTATTTGAAAAAAAATCAACAGCTAGGTTTTTCATGTACACGTACGTTTGTTTCACGTAAGCAAATATTGATATTATTTTTACAGAGTTTCAATATGAAAGTGAGGAACATATCGATTCCTGAGTAAATTATTTTTTTCAACTGGATTACTTTTTAGATGAGAATATACTTGTTCAAACTTAAGATTCCACATAAAGCATTTACAGGTATGGTTTGGTGGCAAAGGGGGAAATAACCTTTTTTTCATAAATTTTGTGTTGCCCACGACTGTCGAATTCCGGATTGTCAAGCTTTCACAGAACTAGTTTGATTATCAACGAACTTGTTGAAACAAAGCTCCATGTTTATCAAAAATGCATTTGAATTTTCTTAATATTTTTCATTTGTGGGTTTCCGTGGAACAATTGTAATTTCCCTATATCAATAATGAAATATATATTTAGTTGCCTCACATACACCATGGATTTGACTTTTTTCAGCATTAAAAACTGATTAGAAGTTAATTTCAGTCTCCCATTAAAAACAGTTTTTTGGTGGTAAATTTTTTTAAAGCTATATTTTCCTCAGTCAAGCAACCACAAATCAAGTTAGTACAACTCAAATATTGTATGACAAAACGGACTATGTTGATATGGAAAGTCAACCGTGTAAAAATTGCCGATGTGAATAATACACATTTGTAACTTGTCACTTTGTACTTTAGAAAAATGGTCAATTGGTAAACTGTGAAATTTAAAAATTCGTTTATATGAAATCTGTATTTGTAATATTGAATGTTAAAATTTGAAACTTTTAAATTCCTTATTTGCGAATTTGTAGTTCATTCAACATGTTCAATGTAACATTCATAAAATGAAACATTGTGGTATTTATACCACAATTATTACAAGATGGTCTTGAAGTATAGTTTCTTGGTTATTTATCATCTTAATTACTTGTAATAGTTTTCTTTTATTTGTCTTTATTAATATTACCTTTACTGTTTAGTCTATTTTTTTATGATATCATTTTAGCGGGGCTCTGTACTTATAAATCTCGTCATGGTGTTATTGTTATATGACAGTTTTTGTATTCTTGTCTTTCATTTTTTGCTAATGTCATTTGTTATAAGCTGTTTTGTTTTTCTTTGATACATTTGACATGGCCCTCTTCTTTTACATCCCGACATTGTGTTATTGTGCTATTGTGTCTTTCATTTTTGGTAATATGCTTTGTCTATATGCCTTTTTGTGCTTTATGTGTGCCTTTTTGTTTGTATTTATGGTGATTAAGATTATAACAGAATGATGACTGCTGTACCCCTAATTGTGACATTTTTACTTATTATGTCTGTTTTATTCACACATTGTTGTCAATATGATGGAAATTGATGCGACTGTCAAACAAGTAAGAGGTGTCGCTAGCTATAAAACCAGGTTTAATCCACCATTGTCTTCCTAAGAAAATGCATGTACCAAAGCAGAAATATGACAGTTTATCATGTTGTTATCCATTCGTTTGATGTGTTTGTGTTTGTGCTTTGATTTTGACATTTGATTTTAGGATTTTGAAGTTTCCTCGGAGTTCAGTTATTTAGCGATTTTACTGTTCGTATTGTATTTCTTATTTTTCTGTTTTTCATCAAGCATACATGAAAAGTCAGTAAGTCAGGTTTCTACACATAAACAATAAAAATATTACCTATTATATTTGTCTGTAAGAGTCCTGTGTTCCTTCTGTATCTTATCAATTGTAACGATCTTCTCAGCACAATTTTTACAACTGCTAGAAAATAAAACGAAACTCTTTTTATTCATCTTCACATGACCCTATAACAAAGATTTGAGGCCACATTCAATTTATAGATTCTGGTCAAACGTGTACATGTATATCGCAATTCAATTGCAAATAAACACGTAATATATAAACAAGTTGTTAGTTAATTATGCAACAACAATTTAGAACACTGCTACTTTTGCATAGGTCTATTCCTTTAATTTAAATTAACGTAATATTTAGGAACCTTTATTTCACAGTACTTAATTTGTACTACAATTGTTTGGTACAAAAGTAATGCCAACAGTGATCACAATATTCCGTTTGAGATTTGAAATACACAAAAATGCTAAAATGGCATAACCAAAAAATCTGCAGTACCTTAATTTCAAGTACAAATCAAGTCTTTTAAAATACAGAAACCTAATACTAAAATAATTGTTAAGTATCAAAATAGTACTTAATATTTAAATTAGATTTCCAGTACTACACATTTTTGGTACAGAAAAAATACCGAGGCAAAAGTAGCTGTGTACATACACAGCAAACTCCTAAACAGACAAAAATATTCAGATATAGAGGTTCTAACTTTTGTATAACCACATTATAACTTGTGAAGTTTACGCTTGATATAGTACCACAATGTATGCGTAACTAATATCACTCCGTTAATTATCACCCCAGGTTCAACTTGTCACTTATTCGAATTTTGGTATGCTTTAAGTAGGTCAGAGTCTCGGTTGAGTTTAATCCTATTTTAACAAGGTGATAAGGAGCGTGATGATTTTGTTCCTTTGTGTCAATTTATTGAAACCGTACGTTGACCCTAAATGTATTTTCTTCTTTATATTGTAGTGTAGCTAGATCGTTTACCAATATAATCGCATCGAGGGTCACCTTGAGGGTTCGACCACAAGCTGGGTCAAACTTAGGATTTGAAAATGGACATTTACATCGGAGATACAAATACAGGTATTCCGTAAAACTTTCAATTTGACCTTGCCATTATTGTTTCATATGGTGTGATTTTTTTAAATCGTTCAAGTGAAATTTCCATAAATCTTCTTTTATTTTAAAAATAAATACAGTCAATGCAGTATCACGACGGTTTACACTAGGTGAAGGCAGGGCCGTAACTAGCCCCTTTTAATACTGAGGCAAAATATATTCGCCGAGCGTAGCGAGGCGAAAAAGTTTTGGCGAGAGCTCTGAGAAAAATAACGCAAAATTGTGCATTCTGAGCGTTTCCCGGACTCTTTCTTACATAGAAACGCAAATCATTTTTAGCTATTTTTTCGACAAAAGCAAAAACATAGATTCATTGTTATTTTAAAAGACTTTAAAGTTTTAGGGAAATTCAAAACATTAAAAGACCGATAAGTAGGATAAGGCAAAAATCGTAATTCTCATAATCATTAATACCGGATCTGTCTGTCTGTTCTTGTCTTGTATTGTGCTGACTTGAGATTTTTTATGACTAGTTTTAAATATAGTGACAGTCATTAGTGCAGTAATATACGTTAAATACTAGTACTGCTCAAGTCGACACTAGGGACCATATTGGCCTTCTTTTACGGTATTTATGATTCTTTCATTATTGAAGACCCTCCAGCAACTATCAAGAACAGGAATAAAAACTTTTACCATTGATTATTTGTATTTGTTAACTATACATTTACATTGTGTGCGATTAGCTCCCATGCACGTGTACTTCATATTCCTTTATTTTCTGTTAAAGGGTCTGAACACGACTTAATGCAAATTTAACCCTTGAATGTAAAAGGTCATATGGCAATACATTGATGTTTTTTTCAACAAATGATTTAATACCGGGAAATTGGTGGTCTTACTTTAATTTAAACCATGTCAGCTATCTTGTTTTATCCACAGGAGCTTGGATATATGATACAGTTATTTTTTTTTAATTTTGTTGTTGATATGCAATTTTCTATATTTATAATACATATCTATCACTTCTGTGATACCTACTTTTTCAATCCATACTAAGAAAAATTGGGTATGGTTTTATATACAAGAAAGGCAGTTTCGTATTCTTTGATATCAAGTTCAATTCTCCATGCAGAAACGACCTCTTTTTTCTGTGTCCAGTAGCATCGAATATTCTTAAAATATTTTCTCGCATAATGCCTGGACATCGGGCGGTGGACATGCAACATTACACAGTGTGACAGGTTTACAAATGAAAATCAACACTCAGACTTGTCATTAAGTAGGACAATAAATGAACAAAAGACAAACCCGGAACACAGAAGTACAAACAATAAACCATCAACTCTGAAAACCAAAAGTTAAATAGAAACATGGATTACGAAAAATCTGCAGGGGCGAAATCAAAGAGTGAAGAAAACTTGCTTCTTGCAAGATCTTTCAGTGAAAACAATTTGATATGAAGACAATCTTTTGTTTTATTTATTTTGGTTTTTTTTTTAAATTTAAAACATGAGGCATTTGCCTCATTTGCCTCAATGTAGTTACGGCCCTGGAAGGTATTATTTTCGGGTGAACGGTTCACACTTCTCGAATATAGAGTACTAGTATAGGTTATTTTTAGTGAAATTTAATACCATTAAATTAATTTACTCATATTTCGCAATAAATATGATTTCAGTCGGTTGATTTTATGAATTAGAATGAAATTATTTTCTTCTGAATTGTCTGCCATAGATGGTGTTTAGGTTAAGTGTTTTGTGTGATTTGGCGGTTAAATCATTCGGCACGACAGCGTCTACTCGATAGGGCACGTTAATTTTTCTAGATATGTTAGTCGTTTAAGTACGTTTGAGTTTAGTCTTGGATAATGAAAGTGAACCCGATATTTCATTGAGAACTGTCTTAACTGCTTTAAATCATCAAAGTAGAGGTATTGAGCAAATTATTTGTGATAAATAGACGGATAAGATTGGTGGACTTAAGGATGAGTTGCAGGGTGCTAACCAGTTGATGGAGTTCCAGGTGAAGAGAAAAAGAGAAAGGGGCAGTGCTACTCTTGTGGGTCCTATACATACTACAGGTCCAGCAGTCTGTTTGTCAACAGTAGTAATTAGATCAGCCGCCCAAATCTGGCCTCAGTGAAAGATGAGTATTTAAATTATCTATACATTTTACCTTTAATAGATGATTGTATTGATTATATTTTAACCAATGATTTTTTTGAATATCAACTAGGTCAATCTGATATTATTGTTAAGGATAGACTTGGCGGAACCATTCAATTTTAGATAGATAATATTGATACGCCTATATGTATTATAGATACTATACGAGATGGTTGTATTTTACCTTTCTATTCAAATACAGTATCGATCTATTGTTTGTCAAATTATTTATTAGTTTTAAAAATTACCTCTTTTGTTAAATCAGGTATTACTGATTTATTAGCTATGATTTAATTATAGAGATGTCAAATATTCACTTTTTTGTGAATCCTTTAGCTGTTTCTGTTCAGACAAAACCAAATACGTTTAATATAAGATTTGAGAGAGAATATGATAGACATTTGTGGAAGCTGAGTGTAAAGTTTGAACATATGCGGATTGCAGAACATTACATTTATACCAATCATATAAGTTTAAGTATGATACACATTATGCATAACACCATGCAATCGCATACGAAATATCTATGATTTACATGGAACTTTAACGATGTAACTGCACATGACGATGAGGGATTATGTAAAACAATAAGTAATGGTTTTGTACCAAGGCTGAAAAGTTTGTGGACTACTATTAAAAACCTTACATTTTTAGGCACTAAGATAAAGGAGTTTCTACTATTCCTGACAATCGTAAAGACAAGATAATGAATATCATTTCATACGTTGATTTGTGTTTAGCAAAACGGAAAAGTATTTATAAGGAAGGTAGCTTCTTTGAAGGGACAGCTTATATCTATATCTCGAGGTATAGGCTATATTGTGTATTTATTGACAAAACATGTGTCTAATGATACAAATAGTGTTCATTCATGGAACAGTTATATACAATTATCTATATCCAGTCTTGGTCTAATACATTATTTTTTTAAAGTTTAAAATGCACATGAAGCCAATGTTAAACCGTTTAAGTCTGAAGTTCTGGGTGACTATAGCGTACAACGAAAATCCATTTAATATTGTTCACGATACGTGGTTAGAATATTAGGTTTCTCCAAGTTCTACATGGAAGGAGTTCACAGAAGTGAAAAATGTATTTTTGTCGTTGATAAACTTTTTTAGCTGGAAAGAACATAAGATTAACTACAATCTAAAAGTTTTTAGTAAAAAGAGCACAACATCAGTATTGCAAAAGTTAATTTTAGACAATTTAGCACATATATTGCACAATGTTTTCATGGTAGTGAGTTTACCTACTGAGAATAAGAGAGCAGATTATCTTAGTCGGATTGTTGATGAACATGATTGGTTATAGGCTATTTCTGAATTTGTATTTCAGATAGTTGAATCCCTTTGAGGACCTCATCAGGTTGATAAGTTTGCCTCTGATGACAATTTTAAATTGATTGTTTTTTTCCAGGTTTTGGCATGTGAATTTGTCAGGTATTGACGCTGTCACGGTTGACTGGCAAATGATCAACGGGTTGTTCGTTTCACCTGTTTCTTTGTTCCCACAAGAATTCATGTATATATCCTACAGTAAAAATTAAACTGTTGGTACTTTTACTTTTCTGGCTCTCTGCTGGGTTTTTGCTAAAGCCTTTTTCCATGTGATGATGGTTTCATTTCTGAAGTGACAAATTTTATGGATCTTCCTTCTTACAAACATGCTTATATAGCTGGTAAGAGTAAAAAGACCATATTTGCAAGGTTAATTTGACATTTGCATATTAGCATTATTGATGGATTTTTCATCCTGTTAGATCACTTTATTGTGAGCATGTTTTATAGATCACTTTGATGTGAGCATGTATTATGTATCACTTTTATGTGAGCATGTATTATAGATCACCTTGATGTGAGCATGTAGTATAGATCACCTTAATGTGAGCATGTATGATAGATCTCTCTTGATCTCATGGTATGGATTATTGTTAGCTTTACTAGAAATTGAATTTCAGTTAGTTTTTGAGTTGAGATTTCCTATGAATTTTGCGGAGATACAGCGAGAATTAGATGCATAGTACTTAGCTGATAGTTATAATTTTAGATTGCTTTTATTAGTAATGTTTCCTTTTTCAATTACAAATATATTTCTGCAGGTACTCTCCGGAAGAATTGCAGGCTTTACCTGCTTCGCTAGTTGGCAAAGTGAATTTTCTGTCAGAACTGATGTAGGAATCTCGAGCCGTTTCTACTGCAAAAGGATATTATCAGTGTTTTTTACGATGGAATAATTGGGCTGCATCAAAAGGAATTGTTTTTTTTATATATGAGTTGTGTTTTTGGCCCTCGGCTCTGTCGTGTGATATATGGGTGTTAACGGAAGAAGAAATATAATTTCAGTCGGTTGAATTTATGAATAAGAATAAAATCATTTTCTTCTGGATTGTCTGACGTTTAGGTTCAGTGTTTTGTGTGTTTTGGCGGTAAATCATTCGGCACGACAGGGTCTACTCGATAGGTCACGTTAATTTTTAGATCCATGCTATTTGATATCTTGTATCATGCATTAAGAGATTGATTGATTTACAAATGATTGTGTGTATTGAAATACTTGATGACTATATGATATATATGATGAATTTGTATTCTGATTCGTAATTTGTATACCATAAATATTATTAAATGGTTGTTATTAAACCAGCCCTCGGCTCTGTCGTGTGGTATTGCACTTTACTCTTTTTTGTTATTTATTAGTATGATTATTATCAGTGATTGTGATATATGGGTTTTAACGGAAGAAGAATATCAGTTATAGGATTATCTAGTTTTGAAAATAAAAAAACGCTTGATGGTTATCTCATTCCTTTAAAATGAATCTTTTCAAATTGATATTTTTTTTATTCTCGAATATTATTTTGTGGCCTTAATGTATAAACATAATAGAATCTGAAATGAGGTGATACATCAAATATTGTTTTATTTATACGTTTTTAGACAAAACAGTCAACTTAAACACTTTTGAAATAAAAGGGTATACTTTTCTCTTTTTGGTGAGATTATTTAACATTTGAAGGTCTCCAACAAAAAAGAAAGGCAGAAATGCAGATTGATGTTTTTCTAAAGACTAATCGTGTATCGTTCGTTGTAAATTGTTGGGCTAAATATATGCTATTGCATAAAACAATGTAAAAAAATTACATATATTGTAACCAATCTTAATCATCTGTTTTGTAAACATTTGTCTTTCATTTTAAAAGTTTCGAAACTCCATACTATAATTTGAGTAGGATACAAAATAATAATATGCACCTACATTAAACTTTTAAAAGCAGTAGTAACAGTTGAAAACAATTCAAATATACCAACTTGTCCATTTTTTACGCTCTCTGATTAAAACATGTAAAAGTTAAACGTTTTTTGTTTAATGTCAACTGGAAAGCAACCTGAGCTTTAACTTGATATTTCAAAAACAGATTCTAGTAATATTTAAAGATACAAATAGAAATAACAATGAAAGCACAATTTTTTTTATTTTCGATTGACTTGACATCAAAATTATATTCACGTAAAAAGGCAAATGACGTTGGGTAGAACTTTTGGATCTTTCAATCTTCATACTTTTTTGCAAAAATCACCCGGAGGCGGCCTTTCATCTGGTCCCTAAACTAAAATGTATACTAGTTCTGTGAAAAGGTAACGTCACATTAAATTCCGAAACGTATAAATGAACTTAAATTGAAAAAAAAACCAAACAAGACTAACAAAGGCCAGAGGCTTCTTACTTAGCACAGGAGCAAAAATGCAGCGGGGTTAAAAAAGAGGGATGAAAGATACCAAAGGGACAGTCAAACTCATAAATCTTAAACAAACTGACAACGCCATGGCTAAAAATGAAAAAGACAAACAAACAACAGCACACACGACACAACATAGAAAAGAATAAACAACACGAACCCCACCAAAAAACTAGGGGTGATCTCAGGTGCTCCGGAAGATTAAACATGATTTGTGAGATCTCAATCCCCATTACCCCTAACAATGTAGAATAAAAAATACATAGCAATACATAAAGATGGAAATGACATCAAAACAATAGAAGTGAAATGTCTTATCTCCGACGTTGACAAGAATGATCAAAGTGCCAAATGAATGGATTTTCAATGTCAATATAATTTGGCTATCTCGTTAACTAGGCGTTGATACAGATCCTATCAGAAGAATAACCATATACATTTGTTTTGATAGTATTCCCATATTTTATGGACTTTATAAAATCAGGAAAGTCTCACTGTCATTTTAAGAAGAACCGGTAGTTTTTGCAACATTTTAATATATTTCAAATATTTTAAATATCAAACTGGAATTTGAGCACCCATACATATTGACAAAACAAAGAGAAAAATTTCCACTACTCCTTAAAAAGTGAGTGTATTTACATATTTAATTACTCTGCAGTAAATGTTATGACGATAGCAAGATCAGGATGTTTGCAATATATTTTGAATATACAATTTTGAAAATTTCCATTAATAATGATTTTCCAACATTAGATATTTGTAGTCGTTAAATACATCATTCGTGTCTTTATCTTAAAACTTCTGGCATAGTCGTTTACTACGATTATGTAAATAAATTTATTCTTATCGTTTAAGATTGATAAACTTTAGCTATAAAATTGTATTCAATCCAAGGAGTTATATTTGAGGACATAAAGAAATCATGATCACCAAGTAAAAAAGATATAAAATTTGTCGTTTTTATCTTCATATCTACTAATGTTTTAACATGATTATCATTTTATCAATTCTTATATATCCAGTTTGTATTGTTGTTTTTTTCCAAAAAATTGGAAAATCGAACCGTCTGCTATTTTCACAAACATATGTTATGATATAATTTGTAAAGTTATAGGATTCGGATTGGATCTTGTCACGGTCTTTCAAATTATAACGGCGAACATGTTTGTTAAGGTTATTGTTGCTCTGATGTTGTCTTTAAACTGTTTTGATTCGAGCGTCGTTGATATTAATGTCTGTCGTACAATATTATGAGTCTGGAGTTCTTTTCACCGAAAAGAATGTAGGACTCGTATCTAAAGGCATTTCAATTTAACTGAAGATTAATTTCAATTGTAAGAATTTCTATAAAAAGAGTCATGATTATATTATTAATGAGTCTTTTCCTTCATTGTTCGTTGCGTTGTCGAATTGGCTAGATTGACCACCAATTGTGGTGAGCCTTCTGTGCAAATTAGTTGTGATATTCTTGCTTTCAAAGAGTGCAAATATTTTTTTAAAAGTAAAATCAGTCAGGATTCTACTTCGTCAAAATTATCTCCCCATTACACCAGTTTATGTTCACAATCGTAGAAATGGAGGTCATTGTAGGGATGACGCACTACGAATTTAGCTCTTGGAAACCGAAAAATTTATCCACATTGCACTATTACAATCCTTATATGTCAGTTGTATTTTAAAAGACAAATGTATCAACTAGCTTATGAGCATCAGTTAATGATCTTGTCTGCATTGATTCAACTTAAAACTATTGTCTGATTGGTTGTCAGGTGGAATTTTCAAAAATCGTAAACATTTAAAAAAATTCTTAAATATTTCGTGGAAGGGCAGACCAGATTTTTTTAGTGGTTGAAGACTATAAACCCTAGTTATCACACACAAAAAAAGTATAATTTTTCGAAGATATGCATTTTCATCATCCAACTTGAAAGACTGTTGTTTAGTACTTTCAGTAAAAAAAAATAGCTTTTCGAACCCACCTACTCTGTTTTTGTGATTCATAAGATAGGTATTTCACTTGACCCATATATTTCATCTTTTAGTACTGTGATTTTTTTATGTAATAAAGGCAACCTGTAGCTTTGATATATAAAAATAATAGAATCTGAAGCGAGACGATGTATGAAATATTCTTGCTTTGTACGATATCAAGACAAAATATTCAACTCAAACACGCCCTTACATAAAAAGGTCCACTGGATTTTCTCCTTTCGATACTATTGTAACTCATTTTTTGGAATTATTTCTTGAGTCACATAATGGAAGGGCAGACACGAAAATTACTGAACTGATAGATTGATATGGTTTCCGTCCGTGGTAATTTTTAAAAAATCGGAGGTTATGCATTTTTTTTCATCCAACTTGAAAGATACGCATGACGTCGACTTGATATCTAATTGTTCTGCTTAACTATGTACTAAATTGAAAACTTATGCAAATGGTGTTTTTAAAATAAAACACTTCGTAATTGAGAAGAAAATTGTTTCTTTTAACTTTCAGTACACATTTATCGCCTTCTCTAACAAAAAGCTTCCATTCTTTTGCTCAATTTCAACCGGGTTTCCGACTGAAAAATCTTATAGTTTAACATTTGGATTTTCTTTCTTTTGTTGTTCATTGTATAGCTATTTCAGGGATTATTGTTTTTTAACTACTTGATTAAGTAATTTAAAGTTTTCATATGTATATTCCTTGTGTAACCCGTTTATCAAGATTCAAAATGAATAAGTTGAGTGATACAAAAACATAAACCAATACAAGTGATAACTGTAAATATAAGTTAAAATATTCCAAGTTATGATTATTTTTATAAGGATCGAGTTGTTCGAAGCTTAAGATGTTGCACTACAATTTTTTTGATGATCATATGTCTCATTAAGCAGTTTCAAATTTTCTTTTGTAGGCAGAATAACATAATACACATTATCTCAAATTACAAGGGATCAGATATGTAACAATTTGGATTCCCCAAAAGCAAAAAAGAATTTTAAAATACAAAAACCAATTTCGAGCTTTACTTTTCTTTGCTTTCTTTAAAGTAAGGGATAAGTAAACCAAGTAAGTAAAATTAAAATTTTGTTGATGAGAAATGAGAATACTAATTTCTTCATTTCTTGCATTTTGTCCTTTATTTAATATCTTAGCCTACCTGCCATCGGCCTTTGATTGAATAAAGTCAGCAACTTCTTTATAGAACACTCGTTTATCAAAACGTTCGACCTCTGGAAATTTAGGTGATTCAGGCACATTGTCAATATGGTTGATGTCCTTTTGTATAGTTTTGAAACTCGTGAAAAATGTTAAGTCGTGCTTTTCTGATAATATATTTTCTAGTTCTGAACAAGTACGTGATATGTGCTTGTTAACATGATCAATATCCTGCAGGAATGACTCCAAATTTTGACGTTCAAGCTTTTCATTGTCCTCTATTTCTGTTATTTTGATTGTCTTCTTTGATTCGACAAAGAGCTGAAGAACTTGGTAAGTGGATTCTATATCTTCTATTACGTGTTTGCTTTCTTTTGACAATCTATCCAGATGATTGCACCTCACATTTTCCTTTAGTGAAGAATTATTTTCCATTTTAACTTTGAGTTCAGAAAGAGTAATTTCCGCAAGTTCCCTTTCTTTTAATACCATTTCAACAATTTCTGAGAAGGTATGATCCTTATGTGTTGAAGTAACGCATTTACTACAAATAAGGTCGCAGCATTTCACGCAGTAAAAAATAAATTCCCTTTCATGCGAGACACATTGCGACCTAGTATTGAAAGTAGCAAGGTCAACATTTTGAATGTCCGTAACCGAGTGTCCTCTTGTAGACGGAATTTTATCATGCTTGTGTCGGCATAAATCACAAAGTGCATGTTGACATTCATAACAACAAAACACTCCATTATTCTCAGTGCATAGATCGCACCTTTTTGTCGAGATTTGCGCCATATAAACGGATTTGAAATATGATTATGACAGATAACAAAGCTATAAATAGTGTTATCATTACTGTAAAGGGACATTATCCTAATACTCTATTGTTGACAAATGCATTAATGTGCCGGGAAAATAAAAAAAGATTGGTAGATATTATTGAAATTTTGTATTCATTTAAACAACAACTCATATCAAATAAATGTTATTTCGTTTAGGAATTTGATAAAAAAAATACACAAAAAAAAATTGCACCAAAAAAGAAATAAATACAAAGAAGTCCCTGCACAAGCGTCAAACCGCCTGTGCAATGAAGTTCTTAAACTTTTTATAAATCAAATAATTAAACGAAAATATCACATTTAACTTCAAGGTATGCATGTGTGTGAAAGGACGGGTTTTTTGTTTATTGTCTGAATCAGAATTTATTTTTAATTTAGTTTTTCGATACTTCCCATCAAAGTATTTTTCCTGAAAATCTAACACTATTAGATATAGGTGAAAGTGGATTTACAATTTTTTGTCACTTGCTCGACAACAATTTTTTTTCATCAAAAAAGGATCAGAATATTGTTTAGCATGTTATATTTTACTTTTTGACCTGTTTAAATTCTTTTCTTTTTTCTTTGTGTGCCCCGATGAACCTGGTTTTAGGAAAATAACACTTAAAAATGTTTGAAGTATTTTTGTCAACATTTGTATTCCCAATTTAACATGTATAAGTAGGTGCAGAAATGTATTATTTTCTATCAGAAGAAGAAATTAACTGAGCATCTTCTTTCTCTTATAGATTTTATTTCATAATATGCTCTATATAAATAAAGGCAACAGTAGCATACCGCTGTTTGAAAGTCATAAATCGATTGAGAGATAGAAAATCCGGACAGCAAACTAAAACCGAGAGAAACACATCAACCATAAGAGGAAAACAGCGAAACAACAGAAACACTGAAGTGAACAAAAAACAAACTGTGACAATACAACACACACAGAAACGAACTATAAGATAACATCTGTCATATTCCTGACTTGGTACAGGACATTCTAAGAAAAACTGGTCAGTTGAGCCTTTTTTTTAGATAGCTAAACTTCGCACTTTTATGGCAATGTTTAATATAACACTAAAATGACATCATAACATGACATGAATGCATGTTTTGGACCACAATTTCGTTCTATAAGAATCGATTTCAGAAGACTTTATGTTAGATTAAATAAAAACGAAATAGTTTCCTAAATGAGCATTTTTTAGAGACATTGTCAACTTATGATGATTTTAGGCATTATTCGGATCTTTACGCTTTTGGAAAACATTTGACACAACCAATGATTAAAGTAGGGTGTAGCCATTGATGTTAAACATAAACTACATGTTTAACAAAGGCATAATTTAGATGTCAGTGATACAGAAAGTCTTTGAGTTGAGATTTTAGTTGAAAGTTACTAAGTATTCATAGGTTAAATCTTTAGACCTCCAGGTTATGATGATAATTCTTGTACGCTATTTTGAACATTATCTGGATCAACAAATTGATACAGGAGTTGAAAACGTTGTCATTTTAGGGGCCTTCAATGAATACTATCTGAAACCAAATAACGTCCAAATGAAAAACATAATCAAATAATATATGTTTCAGTTTATTTACGAACCTATATGTACTCATATTACAGGAAATTCGAATTCCTGATAAGGTCTAGTGATTGCTAATAAAAAGAATGTAATTGATCTTGTTAATGTAGGTCATCCGTTACTGAACGCAAACATAAGATATCTTTGTCTGACTTTCGGAATAATAGAAATTGAGAACCTTCTAAAACGTGCTTCAAACGTTGAATGTGGCTGTAACGTCAGAGGGGATCTTAATTTATTCCGAGAAAAATTGTCTGCAGTAGAGTTGACAGGCAAACAATTCACAAGCTTATATATTTTGTTTCGTCAGATGGTCAACAATTACTCTCCAGGCTACCTTTCAAATCCAGTAGCTACCAACATTTGTCAATCACATTTGTATGCTTTAATGTGCCTCACATTTCTGCACGAATGCACTATATCATATCAGTGTTTTTCTTTCTACTGTTCCAATTAATACTCAAACTCTTCCTTATATATTAAAAGGAAAACGCGGGTTGTCCTAAAATATATTTACAGTGGTTTACCTGGGACAAATTTGGCATACTATAATTAGAACTGAGAGCAGTGGTCTAATTGTCCATTTGTATGGATAAAAAAATAGTTACTGATACCTTTTAAAACTGTAAACATCTGACCACTTGTTATTGCGTTCCCCGCAATAACAAAATGATATTACATGGAAACTTTATCCTGAATAACTTACTGTATGGTGATGATACATATCATTATGCTTAAATTAAATTGAAATAAAAAATATTTATGACACCATCCACCTATTATCATATTAAATGATAGAGGTTTTGTAATGGTGAAAAATCCCTTGTTTTTCCATTATATTGTAATGTTTACGTAATACATATTTTCAAAATAAGATATAATTTACACTAATGATCAAAGTGTTCTGCAACCAACATTTGCTAAATTTCCAAACAGAGGTTGCAGTCAAAATTAATATTAAAAAACAAAAATAATCTATTGGAAATTATATCAAATACTCAAATGTCTAGATGGCGCAAAATGTTTTTAACAATTAAAAGTTATCTACAATGATCAGAAAATTTTGAAATATGAAATATATAAATCACTCATGATCAAACAATTCCATAACCAGACGGAGCAATATGCACAATTGTTTCCCAATAGACGGTAATTGTAACATTTTATTCTATAGCTCAGTCCATATTGTAACTTGTAAAATATGTTTGATGGCTTGTTTCGAAGCTGAGACATTTTCACATTTGTTGTTTAATTTTCGGAGTGTTTTTTTTCATAAATTAACATAACCCGAAAATCCTTTTGTGATGCGGCTCTGCATGGTAAAATCACCTTTTTTAACACAATAAGTTCTTTGAAAATTTAATAGTTTGAACACATTTAATAGCTTCATAGTTTTTTACACATTTATTCTATGTACCTCTACTTTCCAAATCAATACACATGGCTAAGATCAGTCACTTGATGCAAATAGAAACATGTCCAATATCACTACACTGAGATTTTTCTTTACACACAACTTTTGAGTTCCTCATTTTGAGACGCAATAGGGATATTGACCCAGATCCCAAACTTAAAAATATGTACAATTTTCATAATTATATGAAAAATACTGTTCTCCATCGTTTGCGTTTTTCTTTTAAAGGAGCAACAGAAGACAGATGCAACTGGAAAATCAGCATTCACTTAACTTCACAGTTATTTTTGGTATGCCTCTTTAGTTTTTTTGTAGCGATTTGTACACTGTTGCTTGCTTGTTCATTATTTTTCTTTATGCCATGGTGTTGACCATGTTTTATAACAGATGTATGTATTGTCACATTAACATTATGGGGACGTACAACTAATTATTTTATAATAAAATATAGAGAGTGGATGTTTTGTTTTATCACTAAAACATAATTACAAAAGGAATATATTTTTTTTTATTGTGAATAAGAGAAATGGTAAAATAACGTTATGTTATCATTTTTTGTTTGTAATACATCTTTGACACAATCTCGGTTTTAAAAATATACGACGAAGGCTCCTCTTTAGCAAGTTTATTATCTTTTTTCAAATTTCTTGTTATGTTCTTAATTTGTCCATTCTTTCTTCCTTTCTTGTTCTTTTTCTCTTCTCTGCTTTTTTTTTATTCCGTTGTGTCCTCCCATTTGAATCTCCCCTCGTCCTTGAAAAATAGATATATACAAGAAATAGTTTTGAGTTTTAAATTCTAAATAGTTTGTAGGTATTGCAGATCATCCTTAGTTTACCAAAAAAATCACAACAGAACAGTACAGCCAATTATACAGCATGTACTTCATGTACATCGAACTTTTAATTTGATTTGAAATTTCGACCTATTGTGGGTGGACCCAACAGCATGACACAATATATAAATCACTTTACAGACATTGTGCTTAAACCTTTATGTCGTGCGGTTCCCAGTTTTAGATGAGACTATTCAGAATTTTTAAATCATCTACCAAAAACTGTAAATCCTTATTCAGAACTCATTACTTTTGTCAGTCTACACAAGTATGACCCGGATGACTTAGGAATAACAAAATATTGCCTAGAAAAATGGTATCGTTATCTTGACGACTATTTTATTATTTGAAATTCGAATTTATCTTCAACAGATTTTTACTCCGGTTAAAATTCTTTGAATCCATACTTCGTTTCACAATAACAGAATGTCCACAAACTCTCAAAAACATGCAAGATGTCTTTAAGTCTAGCGTCAGGAATAATTACAATTACAGAAAAATTACGCAATAAAACATTAGATGAATTAAAGTGTTATAGAAAGCAGGAATATCCGGAACACAATATATACAATTCATTTAAACATCAGCCCAATAATGTTAGATCTGTAAATTTGCAAAAAATCAATTTTTTGTTCTCGCTCGCCGGGATTCGAACTCATGCTACTGAGATATCGTGGCACCCACTCGCCTTGGCATATATATTAGGACAGTAATTATAATGTTATAGTAAATCTGTGGTATGTTTTGATATTATTGAATGGTAGAATGTTCCATGCCAGACATATTTCCGTAAGGTTGCTGTCCTTTAAATCTTTTGATTTGGAAGATAATTGCTGAATTTATTGAGTGTTATAAGTCAATTTCAACTAATTGAGTAATTCACATCCTTATATGCTGATAATTATTACACAACACATCAAATGTGAAATTGTGAATTTCAATTAACAACAGACTGTACCTGACCTATCATATTGTTTTAAAATCTTCAGTATAAGTAGTAATTTTAACTTAAAATTTGAAAAAAGCAGAGTCGATTTATAGGTACTTTAAATAACATTGATAAACAAATACATTGATTGAATATCACTCCACAACAAATAGTTATCAAAGGTACCAGGATTATAATTTAATACGCCAGACGCGTGTTTCGTATACATAAGACTCATCAGTAACGCTCAGATCAAAATAGCTGTTAACCCGAAAGTACAAAGTTTAAGAGCATTGAGGACCAAAGTTCCAAAACAGTTGTGCCAAATACGGCTATGGTAATCTATTTAAGAAAATCCTTAGTTTTTCCTGAAAATTCAAAGTTTTGTTACAGGAAATGTATAAAAATGACCATCTACTGGGCTGGTGATACCCTCGGGGACAAAACGTCCACCAGAAGGGGCATCTACCCAGTGGTATAAATAGTTATCAAAGGTCATACTTACTTAATTCATTCTTGAGTTTAAATTTATTTAAGTCTAACTCTTATAAGATTTTTTTGTGAAAATATAACAAAACATACTTGCTACGTTAACTTTTTAAATACTGTCAGCTGACAGCCGTATGATTTAAACGATATATTAGGATGAACAAAAATTACTTCAAACTTAAAAAGCCACAAATACGAAACGTTTAAGTATCTGAATATAACATTGTATGGATAATTGTTTTAATCAATTCAGTGGTCATATCTCTACCTTTAAAACGTAAGTTAACATAGCGTCCATAGAACACACACGTACCAATTTGACCTAGTAGACGCGAACAGAATACATATTATGCTGTTGAAAAACATGGATTCTTAAGGAACAACAATTTTATGATGTTACGTTGAAAGAAAATTGGGATATTCGATAATATTATTTTATAAGTGTTAGCTTGTGACAGATCGTGAGAAATTATAAACAATAAATGTTTTTTTTTAACTAATTATAGTCCAATGTTATAAACTTAAAACAACCTGCTCACCTTTGATTAACCTTCGTGCCACTAATAGAGATAGCATCGGTAGATCTAAAAGTAAATATATTTCTAGCTTACATACAGATGTGGCATATATTTGCACAGTATTTATTATGCATACCTGTATCGTGTTTTGAAATGGCTGTATATTCAACTGTTTTATGAACGACTTATTTCCATAAGTGTTTGACTTTAGATTTTTTTCGGACCGGGCAAGCTAATTGTTGAGGTCTAACGTATGTTTATGGTATGTACTACTTTAAAAAATTCAAATACTTTTCATAAATTAAAACCATGTCCAATTAACATTGTTTACTGTTTAAATACACCTGCTACGATTGAATCAACAACTTTCATTTTTCTTGTAAAAATAAAAAAAGGAAAAATATGTAAATATGTATCCTAATTTTACTTGTAACTTAACAATAAAAACTAATTGTACTTAATCATTTCAGCTTCTGGGCTATTCCACGGACAATGTACATGGAATTGAGTGTCACCCCAAGGGTGACTGGGGAATAGAAATATGGTCACTTGGTCTTCTCCCGACAGGCAGTATAACGCATGCCGAAGTGGGACGTCCGTTTGGCTGTGCGGGATGTATTAAGTTCGCAGTCACGTCCGGTCAGAAAGGGGACATTAAATCCATCCGACGTATCGTGTAAAGAGAGTGCCACGTTCTTTGCACGTTAAGGACCCTTGCAACAACTCTTTGAGGGCCCGTAGGTGGCCAGTTGCAAGGCAAAATTTCTGTCCCTATCCAATATACTCTCATTTTCCAGTGGTAGTCCAAATTTCCCCGACCATCATCTGAAATGGCCTCCAGTATGACAACCTACCTACTGAATTTATTGTGAACTTGTTCTCGTCATGAATATGCATGAAATATTTGCCACTGGACGTTAAGCAACCAACAATCAATCAATCATTGGAATTGAATGTTCTTTGTGTGTACTACTTCCTGTCGGTGAAATTAGACACACTTAGCGTAAAAGAATGAATCACCACCGGTCGGATAATAAAGATCCTTCATTAAGAGTTCATTATAACAATTTTTATCAACCGGACCATGATCCGTCTTTCTCTTTTAGAGTACACATTATCGAAAAAGATTTATCATCACACATATAGCCCTTTCTTGGTATTTAATTTCGAAAAGTTAGTAAAAATTTCTGGATAAGATAACGAGGAACTGTAATGCAATATGGTTGCAATAATAACACGAAGGATAGAGTAGGAAATTTTTCAGATCAAGCCTGTAGTGATGTAAATGTTGTGATCTTATTTATTACTACTTTACGATACAAACGAAAACATTACCATCGGCTCTATGTTAAAATATCTTCCAAATCCATATCACCATCTAGGAGATTTGATGACCTTCTTTCACATCAATATCATCCGCTAGGATAACATTACATTAGAACGCTTCCTTTTTTACTGCCTGTCAATTTTCGAGCTTAAGCATTTGACTAAGGACTAAGCTTCGAAACCTTGTAGATTTTGAAAAAGAGCAGGCTCGTGCCGCTATAAGGCAGCACTCGCACGCGAAAAGTAGAAAGGGATAACTATGAATATTTCCTTAAACAACAAATTGGAGGACGCACCTTGATTTATAACCTTGGGATACCATACGTTATATTTATTTTATAGCGAACAAAAAAGTAAAACATGTTGTACAGAGGAACAGGTGATCAGTATGTGGAAATTATTATTGTCAACATATTTGTTGAATTTAAATGTTGAATTTGTAAACAAATTGTCGGCATTCTTATGGGAACGAACTGTGCTCCTCTACATTCCGACTTCTTCTAATTTTCATTTGAGTCGGAGTTCCTTCAAACTATTTTCAAAAAGAAGAAGGTAAAATTTAGGCAACAGTAGTATACTGCTGTTCGATTAAATTCATAAATCGATAAAAAGCCAGTCTGTGATATAATTTAATTTCTAATTCAGATAAATTGATGATGTTCTTTCCATTAACAATTCCAATTTTCTGATTGTATTCCATCAATATATCCCCACAACTAGAAATTGAAGAAACACCATACTCGGCTCCCTCTGTCTCATATTTAGACTATACCTCGAATTTGACATACGCGGTCGTCTCAGAACCAGAAACCATGACGAACGAGACGATATTAATTTTTAAATTATCAATGTCCTCCACCTTAGTAGCGATATACCAACTTCACCTGCATATGGGACATACACTTCTTAACTTTTTTGGTATGCAAGAGCTTGCAGCTGCTTCTCAGACTTTGTTAAACGTCAACAGTGTCTGAGTAGTTGATGAACCAGAAGTATGTCAAAGAACGTCTCGTCCTTTTTATAAAAACAAACGGTTCATCGTTAAGATACCAATACCTTGTTGATAAATACTCCGTATCAACTTCACACATAATACCCGATGGTCATAAAGTATAAATAATTGGTACTGACGTTGTTTATCATCTTATTAGTTATCTGTATAAACATATACATGTATATTTATTGTAAAAGAAACTGTAATAAACCTAAAACTGACATTTATAATATGACTTCAACAGTTCTCTAAAAGTTATTAAGAGTATGCAATGTATTCTACATAAAGTTAAGAAAATATTTACCTTCTGAATGTGTGATGTTCTTTGATCTTTAAAAGAAAGAAGCAATTTACATGCAGGAATATATTCAACAGGGATAGTTCTTTTCTCGTATTATGTCGATCTGATGATGTATACATTTTATATAAGATATGCGTAATGTGGTATAAAAGTTTTATTTACAGATGAAATATCAGGATTCATATCAAAATCTTTGTTTTGTAATTTGAGTTTAAAACAAACAAATTAAACACAATAGTTTACTTACGGTTATTATACTTTTTTGTAGCATAATTTTTTCCTTCCTTCAGTGTGTGTGTATTTTAAGGGGAAAACAGTTGAAACTTACGACGTTTATAAAACGTTGATACGTGTTATTTTGTTTTTGCGTAATCGTCTAAGATATAATATTCAGAACATACACCATTTGTTTCACTTTAGCTTCCAAAGTTTTGATCTTCTGATTTAGTATGCTTTCTTCTTTGTCCTTCTCCATAGCTCTACAAAACAATTGAGTGTTTAATTTCAAATCTAAATAGTCTCACAATGTTAACAATTAGATGCCTCGATCTCTGTAAGGGAAGTTTTCAGTGTTGTGTCGATTACGTAACAACATCTTGTGAAATTAAATGCAGTAGAAATATATTTAAAGAACGCAATGTTTATGTGACTATGTACTTTAAATGTGTCGTTATCAGAAGTTTCGTTAATCATGGCATTGTAATAATGAAATCGTATCGCGAGACATAACATCTGGAGAAGAATCGTCAATTATTTATGAAACATGAATTTGTCGGTAAACGTAAGAATTGACATTGGAAAGTTTTTTTTCCAAATAAATAACCGTTTTTCATGAACAATTTTATTTTAGAGTTTCTCTAAAATTCTAAAGTAAGAATGGTAACGTATATACTGTAAATGTACTAAAGGCAAAATGTACAATAAAAGCTTTATCATTTAAACAATTATTACAAAAGTGACAACGTTAACACTTTTAGACTGCTTAATAAATGTCAAGAAATGTAATCTGTTGTTGCATGTATTGCGTAAATTCAATGAAGAAAAGAAAAGAAACAATGCTTTATCCAAGACATTTTATTTTACTCCATTACTGAAAAAAAATAGCAAGCAGTTAATTTTTAAACGTGGTTAGAAATTTCTTCGAAATATACTTACAAATTGTAAACTGCATTTTCCTCGAAATCAAGCAGAAAAATGTGTTTCATGTAATCAATTTTCAAAAATCTTATCAATATCTACATTAAAATCAAATACTAAATGGTTATAGAATAAGCAATCGTTGGTTATTTTGGCAAAAATTGGTTATTACTAATCTTCTTGCCGACTTGTTCCTTTATTCACATGAGGTTGACTTCAAACAGGAACTTTTACACGAATGTAATCTACAGATGTATTCATATCACCAGGTATTAACCTACATGGGCAAAACGATGTGGTGTGTCACATATGGAAAAGGATCTTCTCATCCTTCCGGAGCACCTGAGATGAAACCCTGTGTTGGTGGGGTTCGTTTTGTTTAGTATTTAGTTTTCTATGTGGTGTTTTGTGTACTATTGTTATACTTTAGTCTTTTTTTTTGCTTTTTTAGCCATAGCTTTGTCAGATGATTTTCAACTAATGAGCTGAGCTTGAATATCCCTCTTGAATCTTTCACCTCTCTTTTTAAACTTCCGTTCCATTCGGAATGACATTACTAATATTTTACTGGTAATTCTAGTATAAGATCACTCCGAACTGCTGCTCCAATTTGTATGTTTAGTGTTTAAATGAAGTTTGCAAAAAGAAATATCCGGATAAAGGGTACATAAGCTAACATATTACTTTTCAAAATAACTATGTTTGGCGATGAATCACACTACTATCAATATATATTGAACATCTACAGTGTATTTCAGAATCATTGAAGGGATTTGGTGATTTATTATTTAATAGATATACATATGATAAATAACGATGTGTGCATCTTGTGGTATGATATTTTATTTTTAAGTCATTATTTTGATCTTAAAATTCAAAATAAGAAATGATAAGGGTTTGAAAAAAGGCAAATTATTTTGCTTTCTTTAATGTGGTCCTACTTTTGTCATTGTTGGCAGCAATTAATGTGTCCATCGTAGAATCACAACTATGTTGAATTTTCAGCACAATTCAGAATAAAGTTTTGACATAAAATGACTGGCATTTAAAAAAAAAACTATAGACAAAGTTGCCTTTTAAGCGCTTGCAATTGCAGAATTTAACATAGGAAGTAATCGGGCTATGCATTTATGGTTGTACTGCTTTAATGAAAACACATTAAAAATTTAATTAATCTAGTTCAGATTTTGTAAATTAGTTGTACATATTCATGATATTGTAAAACATACTTCAACTCCATATCTCTGTTTTTATTTTCCAAAGTTTCAATCTTCTGTTTGAACGTCTTAATTTCATCGTAACTTTTCTGCAAATTCAGAAAAGCTCTAAAAAGAAATGTTTTAAGTTTATATATTATGAGAAAAAATGATAATGACTTCAAAAATATAACTATCTTGTTGTATTTAAGTTAAGGTAGAAATGTTGCATAAACAAACTAATCTTTGTATTCAACCTTTTAATACACGGATCTTGATTTCGAAATGTCCTTTCATACATGATAAAAGAAACGAAAAGAAATCCTAAAACTAAACGATTGCCTCGTTATCCTGAATACAGACGTTAAGAGATGGTTACTTTAAGGAAAGAGATTTGATTCATTTTTAAGGACAGGTTTAGTGGAGCGAACGTCGATGTGTTTCTACTAAACTGACATACTTAGATCTTGATCTTAATCTCAGCCTTGTTCTATTATCTCCACATAAACTAAACTATAGACATAGACGGTTTAACTTTCCGCATATACTTAAGTTTTCTTTGCAGTTTAATTAGCTTATTTGTCTTTATTGTTTGAACCTATTTAAAGCTTGCTATAAATATGAAACATATAACGATCATATTGAACTGCATTTACATTATTGTTGAAGATTATCAAATTGTGTTTCGGGCGCAGTTGTCTGTGCGTGCGAGTGTTTTGTTTGTGTGTATTTGCATTTGTAAGTTGTTCCTTCTGTTCAATATAAATGCACCACTGATTACTCCACAAGAATTATGAGAATTAATCAGACTAAATCAGTTGTGCATCTAGAATCAACTGCGGAAGATATTACGTTTTGACAAAAGACCATGAAAATTGTTTGGAAATACTCAGGCAACTACCGTTCATCTTTAGGGAGATATTCTGTATTCCGTTTTACATTTGAATCGGGCAATGACAAGGGTTGCCTGATTTAGTTAGTGGTCAATATCTTTCCTTTTAAAAATGGAAACGAAAACTTTATCACAGTTATCTTTTCCTTCTCCGAGGTTTTGCAACACTTTTTGAATACAATGTTGAATCTGTATTGTTAAATTAAGAGTATCATACTTGAATGTTATTAAAATGTAAATGGTTTAAAGATTTTAAAACATAGATATAAAAAATAATGTGGTATGAGTGCCAATGAGACAACTCTCCAACCCTGTCACAATGTGTAAAAAGAAAAACAATGCTTGACCAAAATTCGCGCAAATGTGTAAATGTGCTTGATATAAGAAACTTATCGTGTTTAAGATAGTTATCAAAGGTACCAAGATATAATTTAGTAGTATTTCGAATGTTTTTCTTTTTTTTTCATGATGCAAATTTATTTGCGATGTGATTAAATTGTTAATGAAACAATCATTTTATTCATAATTCTTTTTAATTTCAATGACAGTTCTAGTGTTTCAGTAAGCACAGGTAAAAAGAACCAAGCTTTATGAACTGCATTCATTGCATATATTCTGAATGTTACCTATTTAGCTTTTCTTCACAGGATTTTTGTTCTTTTTGAATCCCATCAATTGTTAACTTCTTGTCGGCACAATATTGACAAATGCTACAAGATTAAACAAAATCTGACTTATACAAAACAAAAACTATATATTTCTGAATAATTTCTTAAATCATCTTCAAGTTCATGAATAACAAAATGATGGTAAAACGTAATTAAGACAGAATAAAACCAACAGCGAAAAGCGACAACTTATATTTTCATCAGAAATAAAAATAATTACTGACAAGGTCCCTGACTTTAGTCCCTGATAGTCATACCAAAATTCAACATCCATTATCAAGTTGTTTAAGTACATGTTGTCAAATCTCACCAATATCTAATCGTGATCGATAGATTTACAAGAGGTACACAAACTAGCGTACAGAAAAATCTTTTGAAAAAGGACTAAGGTCTTAGATAAAACTAAATCAACAACAATAGATGGTAAAAATAACCCTCAACACTAATCAATACTCATTGCAAAATACTCTAGATCATATTGTTTCTTTATAAACAATTTAAAGCACCTATTATTAATATGAAAATTAAATCGTCCTACTTTCAAAGAAATTCGTTTTTAGCTCACCTGGCCCAAAGGGCCAAATGAGCTTTTGTCATCACTTGGCGTCCGTCGTCCGTCGTCGTCCTTAACTTTTTACATTTTGAACTTCTCCTAGAGAACCACCGAATGGAATGGAACCAAACATGGCATGAATGTTCCTTAAGAGGTGCTGACCAAGTGTTTTACTTTGTAGCCGATCCATCATCCAAGATGGCCGCCAGCGGGGGATTTAATTTCACATAGGACCCAATGGAAAATACATACAAATGTCTTCTTTTAGAGAACCACTGAATGGAATGAAACCAAACATAGCATGAATGTTCCTTAAGAGGTGCTGACCAAGTGTTGTTACTTAGTTTCCGATCCATCATCAAAGATGGCCGCCAGCAGGGGACTTAGTTTAACATAGGACCCTATAGGAAAAACATGCAAATGTCTTTTTTTAGAGAACCACTTAATGGAATGAAACCAAACATGGCATGAATGTTCTTTATGAGGTGCTGACCAATTGTTCTTACTTTGTTGCCGATCCATCACCCAAGATGGCCGCCAGCGGGGGACTTAATTTAATATAGGACCCTATGGAGAAAACATACAAATGTCTTCTTTTAGAGAACACTGAATGGAATGAAACCAAACATAGCATGAATGTTCCTTATGAGGTGCTGACCAAGTGTTGTTACTTTGTAGCCGATCCAGCATACAAGATGGCCGCCATCGGGGGATTTAATTTAACATAGAACCCTATGGGAAATACATAAAAATGTCTTATGTTAGAGAACCACTGAATGTAATGAAAACAAACATAGCATGAATGTTCCTTAAGTGGTCCTGACCAAGTGTTGTTACTTAGTTGCCGATCCATCACCCACAATGGCCCAAAGCAGGGGACTTAGTTTAACATAGGACCCTAATGGAAATACATACAAATGTCTTCTTTTAGAGAACCACTGAATGGAATGAAACCAAACATAGCATGAATGTTCCTTATGAGGTGCTGACAAATTGTTGTTACTTTGTAGCGGATTCATCATCCAAGATGGCTGCTAACATGGGACTCTGACTTATTTTAAAGGACCCTATGAGAAATACATACACATGTCTTCTCTTGGAGAACCACAGAATGGAATGCAATATTAAGCCAAATTTGGCCTCAAGCATTATTTAAGTACCTGTTATGATTTTTATCTTTTTTCAAAAATCCAAGTAGAGTCATGTGAGCGACACATGCTCTTGAGAGCCTCTAGTTGTAAATATGAAATTCCTCAAATACGATCGAAAACGTTTTTAGGATGATGACTTGATACACCATATGCGTGTAAAGGCTACATAAGACTAATCAAGAAATACCTTTAACTTTACTTTCCACTATATATTGATGATATTCTCTAATTATTTTATTTTTGTTGATGTGCTTTGTCATTATGCCTTTTTGTGTTTCTTTGATACATGTGATGTTGCTCTGTACTTATACATCCTGTCATTTTGATAGTGTTCTATGATAATTTTTATATTCTTGTGTTTCATTTTTGCTTATGTACTTTTGTGCTTTGTCTATATGCCTTTTTGTTTTCTTTGATACATTTCACGTGGCTCTGTACTTAAACATTCCGTCATTGTGTTATTGTGCTATTGTAAAATTTTGTATTCTTGTCTTTCAGTTGTGCTATTGTGCTTCTTTGTTAGATATTTGCTTATTATTTTATAGTGATTAAGATTATCACACAATGTTGACTGCTTTTATCCTATTTTTGACATTGTTAACTATTATGTCTGATTGTTTTGTTCACACATTGTTGTCAATATAATGAAATTTGATGCGACTGTCATACAAGTCAGAGGTTTAGCTAGCTTTAAAATTAGGTTTAATCGACCATTTTCTACATAAGAAAATGCCTGTACTAAATCAGGAATATGACAGTTGTTATTCATTTGAACTTTTGAGTTTGACATATGATTAGGGACTTTCCGTTTTGAGTTTTCCTCGGAGTTCTATATTTTTCTTTATTTTACTTTTCACTAAATCATTCAAACTTTGATGAAAATGAAATTCACATGTTTCCAATCGAACTTGAGATAAAGTATACAACAGATGTAGTTAAGTATGCCTCATATCTTGACTAACATCTAGAAATATGCAATGTGGGGGCAGTTAAAAACAAAACTTTACGATACGATATTCTAGGTAAAGTATTTCCGATCACATTTTATTGAAGGAGGGTTGCTGCTAACAATGAAGTTATTAAACTAAAACAGTTAAGTGATGCAGATGATATCACCCCTTCGTGCATTATATGGATGCAGTCATGAGTTACTTGACCATTATGGAATATGTGTTTTACATATAACAACTGATATTTTCTAATCGTCGTTACCTTAATCCTTTCATCTTTTTTCCAAATTTGACTTATCTCCAGTTTTTTAACATTAGCAACACGATGGTAGCCACACGAGGAACAGGGTCTGTTGGAGTACCTGTGATCACCCCAAGTTTTTGGTGGATATCAAGTTGCTCAGTCTTAGTTTTCTATGTTGTGTTGTGTACTGTTGATTGTCTTTTTGATCATTTTTGGGGTCAAGGCTTTGTCTAGTATTTTGTACTAGAGTTGAGAGTTTATTGTTGATTTGAAAGTTGATTTGTCTTTCTTGTTAGTGTGTCTCTTGATGAAGACCACATGTTCTTTTGTGTGTCTATTTTTGTGTCGTTTTGGATGCTGTCCTGTTTGCAACTGCATCTTTGAATGCTCATTTTCATGGATGACCATCGATGATCATACCATTTTAGATGGGAGTGTAGAATAAATCAATCTTTAAAAGAAGCTAAAAAAAAACTTGCTCAGAACTTTATTTACATGTGCAATTACATAACCATTGCCTGAAAAAGAAATTTATGGTGTAGATTAACTGCATAAATGTAAGAAAAAAATAGTTATTACAAATATATTGTCTACGATATTTATCGATAAGAAGAGTGATATGCATATTTTGATTTTTCTCTAAATAAACTGTAATCCTACCTGTCATCAGCCTTTGACTGAATAAAGGCAACAGCATCTGTATAGAACAACCTTTTCTCAAAAGGTTCGATCTGTTCAAATATAGGGGAATCAGGAACATTGTCTAGGTATATAAGGTTGCCTTGAAGAGTTGTGTTACACATAAAAAATGTTATATCGTGCTTTTCTAATAAAATATTTTTTAGTTCTGCAGAAACACGCGAATATTGCTTGTGAACATGACCAATATTATGTAAGAATGATTCGATATTTTGACGCTCAAGTTTTGCGTTGTCTTCCGTTTCTGTAATTCTAATATTTCTTATTGTTTGAACGAAACCCGTCAGCTCTTGACAAATAGATTCAATATCACCAACCACATTTTTACTATCTATTTCCAATTTATCCAAATGATTGCATCTTACATTTTCTTTAATGCCTAGCATGTTTTCTATTTTAGCTTCAAGTTGTAGTAATGTGTTTGTCGCCAGTTCTCTTTCTATTGATACCACTTCAGCAATGTCTGAAAAGGAATGATTCTTGTGTGTTGTAGTTACGCAATCTCTGCAAATAAGAACGCCACATTTCGTGCAATATAAAAGAAAATCCCTCTCGTGCGAATTACATTGCGACCTTGTATTGAAATTGGCAAGATCAACTTTTTGAATGCTCGTAACTGTGTTGGCAGAAGGAATTTTATCATGTTTCGGTTGGCAAAATTCACACAGTGCATGTTGGCATTCATAGCAATAAAATACTCCCCTTTTTTTCAGTGCATTGCCACAGTTGACATGTTTTCGCTGAAATTTGCGCCATCGAAAGTGGCAAATGACTATGATGTATTATCCAAAAAGATAAATATTATATATCCCTCATGCACTACAGTTAAATATTTAAAAAAGTAATTATCTAATCATTACACTGAAGATATATTATAGTGTTATCAAAAATCAAATGTGTTTGTTTCAAATACTGATAGAGTGTTTTAGGTTAGATCATCAAACATCAGTATACTTGAGTTTTATTGGTCTTATAAAACCCCTGTTAACATTACATACCATTATGTAGTTTTTAAAATATACTTTGCCAAATCCTCTTATATATTCACAGTATTGTTTTCGTGCCAATAAACACCATCAATGTACATTGCCTGTGGGTATGTATATATGTATGTTTAAAAGATGGTATATGTTGTAGATACACTTAGCCATTAAAGGGGAGCTAACTCTAATAGTAAAAAGTAATAACAAAAACTATTATCTCAATTGTTTGTTAAAAAGATTGCTAAAAAAAGTCTTCATTTTCAAAGTCTGATATTTGTAACCTATCATTTGACCCTATCAACCAAAATATTCGAGATCGGAAGTATGATATTTGTTATGTATTCAAATGAAATGTCACATGAACTGAAGATGGTTGGTGATGTCTATACGACTCTCGAAATATATTTTTTTTTCAAAAAAGTGACCATAATTTTACAAAGGAAATAACTGTTATTAGGATTGATAACACAATAACTGTTTATATTTATTAACATTGCCATCTGCTAATGTACATGTTGCTATTTTCAGATCGAGTTTACTTTTTTTTAAGGTATATGCAAATTACAGATTTTTTTTAAGGGAATATAAATCTTAAAGGTGGTGACAACAATCCCATGCAGCCTCGGCTGGTAATAACTCATAAAGAGATCTATCTTTTGTCAAGATAATGTCATATTATCTTAAAATAACAACGAAAAGGGGTAGGGCATGTCGAACAAAAAACCCTACCAAAAATAGTGATAACTTCTGAAAGAGACGGTGAAATCATACAAACTGTCATCTGGTAATTCTACATGATGAGCCAAAGGAGAAGGTTCGCGAAGGGTTAAGATTGGCACAAAATTGTTTAATGATTTTTAAATCGAGCCAAAAAATTACACGTTAGACATAGAAATACTTGTGATAATACTATTAAAACAAAAATGTATGTTTTGGGCACCTTCCATTAAAGTTTATAAAGCTATGACTCCCTTAAATACATGTACACATTATTTGAATTCTAAGGTCAATTTTGGTAAATTATTTCCAAACTTTTAATCGTTTTAGGCATAATTAACCTTGGACGTCATCCACGATCCGTAAAGTTTTTATATTGACGAATTCTTTAACAAAATTGGAATCTTTTGGTTACAAAGCAGTTGAGTCGGAGGTGGCGGCCAAGGTTTTCATAAACCTTTTAGGTCTGAAAATTGCATAAAATCATCATATTTTGACAAAAGTCCAACATGGGCTTACTTTGGAGAATATTATTTACATTTATGAAAAGAACTGATTTATTGAGTTTTTTTAAAAGGTTTTTGAAAAAGACCTATTTACGAACCAATGCTTGTGTTAAGGTGGTACCCAACACCTTGACTAAAATTTATTTGGCTCGTTTAATTTTCATAAAATGTGGACAAAATATTTACCTTGACCCTTTGACAAAAATATAAAACTTTCAAAAAAATTGAACCAACCAATTTATCAGAAAAATTACACTGGTCATATAGCAGTTTGACAAACACTAATTTTGATCATTGAGAAGCTTAATATCTCATTAACAACACAATGTAATTAAAACGTTTAGCTAATTTTACAGAGTTATTTCCCTGTAGAGTTAGGTACCACCTTAACCTAGTCATGATGGAATGCCAGTTTTATAACTAGAACTTATGAAATTCACAAAGCCAATGTAAAATAAGAAATTTGAAATTGCTCGTTTTCTTTGCTTTTATTAGATGTTTTTGACACTAGGTCAAGTATATAACCATGTTATACTCTACAATTTTTGAGAATGTCAGGTAGCTATTGTTGTTTGCCCCCCCCCCCCCTTTTTCACAAAATTTCAAACTGCAACTTTTTTCAAACGACAACAAATATCTCAAATCAGCAAAATGTTAGATGATCTGCAGGGGAAGTACAAGACAGAGAAATAAATGGGCAAATCCCATTATTCATACAATAAATTTCTGGTTTCTATTTGGGGCTTGACAAAAAATGATTTGATTTTGAATAAAATGTAAAAACAAATATTTGCACTTTTTATATCTCCCAAAAGATATGAATGGTGCCTTCTTCGATAACAAGGAAAAAATGGTATTCCTATTAAAAGTCCATTCATATCGTAATAATTGTATTATTTTGAATGTTTTAATATTAGCACAGACAAATAGAATATGAAATCTGTAAAATATTTACAAAGACATTAAAGATACATTATAGGGTTTGAAATCTTCGGCTTTGAACAATCCTTAAAAAGGCTAAAGCTAGATATACGCTTCGGACGTATGCAAGAAAGAAAGTGTTGTTTTTATTTCTAACAGCATTGGATCGATACTGCTGCTGTTGGACTATCAGTCCCCTGGGGTGGCATCAGCTCAGTTGTCAAAACTTCGATACTGACATGATTCAAAACAAACCTTTGTTAAATTGTTCAACTATAAATTTTAAAATTATAAGTAACTAAAATTTGACCAGTTTAGGCAAAGTAGACCTTAGATGGATTGGGATATTATATTATGTCCGTTAGCTTTTCAACTCTTTAGGTTCTTAGACTACCTTGAATTTCAGATAATCGCGTTCATTGTCCCTGGTGAAGGAAAATCCAGTAAAACGCTTTCAACTCATGATATTTATTTAATGAATGGCTATTTTTTATTTTGAATTTATTAATTATTGCCATTCATTATAAATAAATTTCTATAAAAAATAAGGCTCAAAGAACTTTTTATATTATTTATATAGTTTTGAGCCTTATTTTGTCACTTTGGTATCTCTTTTCTGTTTTTTGCATTCAATGAAATCTAAATCATCAAGCCAAATACTGTGAAATATACACACCGTAAGAAGTGGCAAAAGAAACGTCATCTTAAAAAAAAAATTAACAATAGGGAACGAAAAGTCGTTTCTTTTGTATTAAACTTTTATATATAGTCGGTGTGAAACTGAAATATCAAAATCTATAGAAAAGCACAATTATTCAAAGTTTTATTCATTGGAAATTATTAGGTTATTACAGAAGTTTTTTCGTCTTTCACTTAATCCTTACAAATAAAAGTTACTGGTTAAAAATCCATTATATTGACTTCGTTTGATTGTTTATGTAACGTTGGCCACTTTCTCATTTACTTATACCCAATATCTCCTGTTTATTCATTAAAACATTTTACGGTTGTAATCATGACTAAGGTGAAAAATAATCATGTCTGTGTAAAATATCATCACATATATGCTCAAGTTTACTATTTTTATAAAGCTTTTCACATTTTCGCGTGTGCAGTGTGGTTCACACTTGCAGAGAAGGAATTGTCTACCGTTCTAGTTACAATGTTTAGTGCATGTGTGCTTCTCCTCTTGGACTGATAATAAACTACAAGTGTGTAATTTCATTGTATAACGAAATAGGTAGTGTTCTACAAAATAACTACACTTTTAACAAAAGTGTAAATGGGATCATATCCTTAATTTAATTCATGCTTTATTGTATATAGTCTTCAGCAAGTTCCATTTTTACGCATGCTATAAACTCAGGTCGAATGGTTGTTCTTTTAAGGAAAAAAAATCGATGAAAGTAGTCACCTTTTTTCCATCTCAATAAAGACCAAAATATGTATTTTGAGACATAATCTAAACCAACATATCGGTAAAAGTTGAGGTTTTATTCAAAAGCATTTTCCAATTAAAAGCGAAAACATCATCTTCATCTCATGAACGAAATACCTACAATTTTAAAGATAAGAGAATGTGTATGAAGCCCTTGTGTCATTATATATCTTGATTTTGTAACAAAAAAGTCTTAAGTATAAGTCTTATTTTATTGTAAAGCATTACAGTTGACCATTTTATTCGTCTGGACGTCATGACTAATACTTCTGTTACAGCTGTTCGTTGTTTCTATAAAAGCTCCTCATTGCTCTCTTCGCCATCTTTGTCATCAGCAAGCAAGGGAGACAATCCAACAGTTAGATCGGTTGTTTTTCTGTTAGGGTGCTTGTGTTGTCGCAAAGCACCTACGAAGAAAAGACCAAATACCAATACGGCAAAAACAACCACCACTATAAATAAAAAAACAAAAAAAAACATTAGATTAGTGACTGAAACCAAACTAAAAGAGGCCTTACCTTTCAATTTCAGGTCCTAGGATATGACTCAAATTCTCAGATTTGATTATAAACATACTAAAACGTATACCTAAATTACAACGAGTTTAAAGTAAGCAGTTAACAATGCATTTACTCAATAAAATATTTTGAAGTAATAAATAAATCATCAGAATTTGTGTGAATTTTAGTTTAGACGACATCTAGTTAACATACGAGATGACTTCCTAAGACTGCCGACGGTCACAAAACCCGATATAAACATAAAGGTAAAAATATAAATAGATAGCGACCTCGTGAATTAGACTTTTTTATGTCTGTTGATTTCATGTTATAGGTTAACAAATACGTTTATCATCGTTTTTACTTGTATAAGAATGACAGTTTTATGTATCGAATCAGTTAACGAAATGGTTCACATATGTTTCACTTTCAATTTTTACATTCTTTTCCTATTTCCTTGCAAGTGAATAGTTCACCCCGATGTCTCTTTACTTATTTTTGACAAAATTGAACTAAATTGGCTAATGAAAACGAATTATTATTTCATAATTTCACTTTTATTGATGGTTGAAACAAATAAAATCATAATCTATTTGTTTTCATAGCTAATGCTCAAATATTTATTTCATAGTTGGTTCAAATTGCTGCAATTAGTCAACATAATATACATGTATATTCCTTGGTGTTAACGGTGTATTACTTGCATTTTTTTCATACCCCTTTCAAATGTATTTATTCATGTGTAATGCCAAAAATAACAAGAAGGGCAAGGGTGAGGTTACAATTTAAAAAAAGGGTCATGTATTTAAAGTAAAGTAGTGATTTCGTCAATTTGAAAAAGGTTAATAATTAGTACGTCTGAATTTGCCACACTTACGAATTCAAGTTTTCTATAATTTTGATAAAAAATTTGTCTGAAAAGAATTACTTTTATTACACCATTTTGTAACAAAATGTAATTTGAAAGCGAAAGTGCGATTTAAAAACTTTTCTTTTATAATTGTCTAAACGAAATGCATTTCGAAATAAATGTTTTATCGGGCCATTTTATCAAAATATTATAGTGTAGAAAGAGTTAGACGTCCTAAACCACCAACGTCCCTTCTAGCGACACCTCGAAAAGTGTTGTGCAGCAACCGCATCTGGTCTTAATATCGTTAATACTGGACCGATGGGTATATTGTTAACGTCACGAGTACATGCAATAATTTAAAGAAAACGAATCTCATTAGAATGGCTTTTTAACATTTCAATTAAGGTGTAATACCACCAAATCATGGTACGTCACATCCGGTTGTATACGAAAGTAGGCCTAAAAAAATATTCCCTTGAATTTGACAGTTGTAGAAAATTAACCCTGCATTTCAATGCACTTAAATTTTTCTGAGTCATAAACATGTATGTTGGGTGTCTGAAAGCATCATTCTTTTTTTATTTGATGGTCTTATAAAATATTTTGGAACGTTAAAGTTACATAGTTACCAAAGCAGGTAACCAGCTAATAACAGTGTAAAAATGGGGTTGTTTACTTCCGGTGATAGTTACTTTCTTATATGCAATGAAATGTAGTGTGAAATTTTCACTGTAGCACTGGAAAGGATTAAACTTTATACATGCAAAGTATTTCTTTGGTTGAAATAAAGGTAAATACTGTACACTTTTTTTAAAAGTGCCAATTTAACAAAGACTAATAGGGAAAAATCAATGGTGGTATTACACCTATTTAGGGAAACTACATGTGCACTCGTGACCTTATTGTACTTTCATTTTAAAAATTATTACTAAACCAGTTCATACATTGTAAACATGGACTATTCGGAATGGATTGAGACACAGAAAGCACGTTTGAGTTAAATTTGCCTTGAAATGGGGGTTTACGGGTATTTGCTAAGTCTCATGGGTGGACAGACGAAGCTGTATTCAGTTTACTGTGTCAAATTTCAAATCTACCTTACAGTTTTGTTTATACAACATGTGAATTTTCATTTCAGTGTTAACCATGTTCTGAAGAGCGTTCTGTTGAAAAATCTTATATGTGAATTGGTCTGCAGATGACACTTCAGCATTAAAGTATATATCAACTAATGTCATGTTTTTTTAGGGTTTTTTTGGCCGCAAAAGTTTACAATTTGCCATTGTGCCGTCTGCATTTTGCACTGACAATAAATCATCAAACACTTATTCGCCCTGGATTTATACACATCAGAATCCAGTCTCACATACTTAAACTTTATAATTCTTACCATATTTTTTTACCAGCATTCCAAGGGACATAACCCTTTTTAAAAACATTTTGAGGTATTTTTTTATTACTCTTTCTCCCCATTTTCTAATGTAAAATACAAGAAAGTGGACTTTTTGTGTAAATCTATTAGAACTATACTGTTATGAGTAAATAAAAGACTTTGATACCAGTAACAATAAATGATTGACTGAAAGGGAACCTTTATTTGTCACAATAGGGGAACAGACCAAAAACTCAAGTTACACATAAGGGCTTATAGAAACTTCCGTGTAGACTGTTAACATTTATAGAGACAGTTCTTTCAGCTAAAACACTTTAATTATTGATTTAATCTTACATTTATTTCATTTTTTTGGAAAATAATCACATTTGTTTTATTTTTTAGACAGAAGATATCAAGTTTTGATGAAAAAAGAAGGAAGAAGGAAAAATGGACCAAAACAGACCTTCAAATGAACTCTAAAAGGTGCAATAAAATTGTTTATCATCTTAAAGTTGTCTTTTGTATTCTATTTAATCGTTTGAATGCATAGATCATGAGTATATGATCAGATATTAGTCAACACTGCGTTTTATAATAATACACTGAAATTAGGATTTTTCGAAAAAATTAGACTGAAATTGCCGTAGGATATGGCCTTACATTTTAGTTATTTTCCCTGAAACTATAGACTGAGACAATACTTGACAGTTATGCTTGAAATAACTTGCAAATGGAGGGAAAAAAATTACATTACGTTTATTTGACATTTAGGTGTTCATAGTAAATAATTCTACTCGCCATATAATAGAGATTATGATAAAATCATTGAATATTGTTTTTATTGGTATAAATATTGATTTTGTTATCAGTAAATAAAAAGAAAATTAAATATCACTTGTATGTTATATACATATACACATTCATGGATCTACAATCCGTCGATACCTGTATTTTGGCATTGCACACGATCATGCTTTTCTCTGGTTAGACTGTTTATGACGTCATTACACGAAATCCATTGGATGTTGGATGTTTACGGATTGATAGTTTAGACTTAGATGCATGATTTTTGTATTATTTGTTAGAGGCTTTGAACTAGCTGTCAATTAACTTCGAGTACTCTCATATCTGTACCTAGTGTATTTTTGTTGTTGAGATGATGTACAAGTACCCGTCCACGTCCACTTGTATTTTTATCCATCTGATCAGTTAAGCTATTTTCAATTGATTTTGATAATTTATTCTTATGTTGTACTGTTATACCACTGTCCAAGATTAGGGGGAGCGTTTAGATCCCGCTAACAGTTTAACCCTGCCACATTCTATATGGATGTGCCTGTACCAAGCCAAGAGCCTATAAATCAGGGGTTGTCGTTTGTTTATGTGTAACATATTTGTTATTTGCTCATTTTTTGTTTATAATTTAGGCCGTTAGTTTTCTCGTTTGAATTGTTTTACATTGTTATTTCGGGACCTTTTATAGCTGACTATGCGGTATGGTCTGTGCTCATTGTTGAGGGCCGTACGGTGACTTATAGTTGTAAGTTTCTGTGTCATTTTGGTCTCTTGTGGAGAGTTGCCTCATTGGCAATCATATCACTTTTTTTTTTTTTATATTATGATGATAAATTAGTATTTGTATTTAAGTAATTTGAAGTATATTTGTGATTGATAAATATTACAAAAAGCAATTAAACAAAACAAAGGCAAGACATAACTGTAAGAGATGAAACCGCCTATTCGGTTTGTCAAACGTTGTGGTTTTCAACAATATTGGCGTCGAACATCATCGAAGAGACATTTTAAATCAAAACAGATTGTCATTGACCTCAAAAGCTTACTAAACCTTTTAACAGACTTATTTAAAAGGGAAATTTCATTTCGGGGTTCTTCCTTGAAGGCTGTTTCTATAGCAACTGATTTGTTAATAAAGCAATACAAGTAAGTTTGCGTTTTTGTTTTTTTAAGGGCGGGTGTGCTGAATTGTGTTCTTTTTTCATCAGTGGTCTCCAACTGTTAAACAAATTATTTTATACCTTGTTGCATTAAAAAGTAGACACTTCAAGTTGAAATTAAATTCTATTCTCACTTACATGTTATAACTGTTAACTGGAATTGGTCCGCTTGGGTTGAAAACTCTCGGTCTAAGAGATGGTGCACATTATCTAAAGATCCGTTATTTGGAGCCGGCTGTATTCCAAGTATATGACACATAAGTGGATAAATATCAACCGACTCAAATGGCTCTGACACAATCCCTTTCTTAAAAGCTTGTCCAAAACCAATGAAAAAGGGTCGCATATTCGGTACTTTGTTTTGATCATAGCCATGCGAGCCTTCTAAAAATAAGAGCATGTAATGATTACAATTTTCATCTATATTTAGAATGAAATTCATAACAGTGTAGCTATGGCCATTCATTGACTGGGGAAAATTAGGTGAACGTTCGTCTGTAATGCCCACTGCTCACGACGTACTTATCATAGAAATTTAAACTGTGAGGTCACCAAAGGTTCTAAACGCCTAAATAAAATAATAAAAAATACTAATCAGGAATAACCTTTGTGATTTGAAAATAAATAAAAATGGCCTTCAACACAGAGTCTTGGCTCACACCGAACAGCAAGCTATAAAGGTTGAATACTTAAAATTCTTTACTTGATTTTTTGTTTATATGGTTTGACCATCAATTTTCCTAATATGATATCGCACGTTCTTTCAGATTATTTTTTTTTTACTTAATTGGCTTTAAAATTTACAATGCATGTTGTCGTTTGTTTATGTAGTTCATATGTGTTTTTCGTTTCTCGTTGGTTTTCCCGTTTGAATGGTTTTACACTAGTAGTTTTGGGGCCCTCTATAGCTTGCTGTTTGGTGTGAGCCAAGGGTCCGTGTTGCAGGTCGTACCTTGACCTATAATGGTTTACTTTTATGAATTATTACTTGGAGGGAGAGTTGTCTCATTGGCACTCATACCACATCTTCCTATATCTATCTATATCTATACATTTTTTTTTTCAACAAAAGAATACATCACAAGAATATAAGTTTTGTAAGAAACGTGAGAAATTGTGTTGGACTTGAAGATAAGGCAAAGAGACAAATGTCTGAAAGAATGAATCGTTTTATGGTATTAAACAAAGAAATCAAATAATTTTTTAATTATCCAGAACTCTTCACAAACAAAACCCACATGTATATGCATTGAATAAATAGTAGGCCATTCTTAAATGATCACACCGTAGAAGTAGTTGTGCTCTTAATCAATGAGATATTTTGTGAATTAACCCCATCAACTTAATAGTTTTTTTTACAATGGATAAACCTATTTTTTTATTATTATTAAATGATATCATCTCTGAACATTATTATTCTTATAAATGACACGGTTGTACGTGATGATTATAATAAATATTTAAAACAAATTCCTTTAAAGCTTTGTAAAAAGAAAGTTTCATTTTATGTATCGGAATGTGTAACAAGTGAATATTTCAATCCCCACTGGAAGGCCTCTGACAGACTGGGTGAGCCTAAAATCATAGCCGTTGACAAACAAGTTACAACCTACAAACGTTTTACTGTCGACCACACTGTTATGCAATTAATTCTAAAAGTATAATCATCTTCTATGTTTACAGGAACAACAGAATAATGCACAGTAAATAATTCCATTCAGTGGTTCTTTAAAAGAAGACATTTGTATGTTTTGCCCATAAGGTCCTATGTTAAACTAAGTCCCCCACTGACGGCCACCTTAGATTATAGCTCGGCTTCAAAGAATCAATACTTGGTTAGCACCCCATAAGGAACATGCATGTAATGTTTGGTTCCATTCTATTCAGTGGTTCTCTAGAAGAAATTCAATATGTAAAAAGTTAACGACGAAGGACGTTCAGGCCAGGTGAGCTAAAGAAGACGAGACTTTTCTTAATAAGGGCAATAAGAAAGTTGAAAATTGTTTTTACTTACTAGAAATATTTTTAAGTAGACTTAAACTTTTAGTGTTTCCAATGAAATGCCCCTCTTTTGCTTCCAAGATGAATTCCATTATCCTTCTGTTATTGCAATAATGTACCCGACTCATATATTTATCACATTTTCTGTAGACATATATCTTTGGTATTGCACTTAAACTCCTGTGTAATTTATCTAAGTCTGTACCTATTCACAAAAAAAAACATACTGTTATAACAAAATCTACACAGCAATAAGATAAGAAAGTTGTATGTATTCTGAAATATCTGAATAGTTTTATTCGTTTATACTATATTTTTGAAGTGCGATTGTCAGGCAATACATTACAGTATTTTATTTTAGATTTTTTTACGAGATATGATTTATAATTTGTTGACCATTCTTCACAAATGGGTTCCTTAAAACAACAATAGCATGGTTAACATCTAGCAAATAAGTTCGCTCAAACCTTGCAGTAGTCGTCTAGAATAGTTTGCTCTATGTTGGAAACTTCATGTGTCTTAGAGAAGAAGAACAGCAATAATAGTTCTCTCCAACCACGTTTTTCTCTTTTTAAAGTGCGTGTTTAGTAATTTTGTTGAATGAAGACGTAAAAGGTGGCGATATACCCATAATGGCGAGTTACCCTACTTTCCCCTATAGATACACGATATCTTTTTTATTTACATTAGGCTCTCTTATTCTTATTTTCAATCACTAACTTAAACTCTTCCGAGCCTTATTGTTCTTATCATAAGTATAAGAGAATCAATAAGTAGGGATAGAAAATTAAGAGCAGTTGTCTTAAAACACGAACTATAAATTAATTACCTTCAGTTGGTTCCAAGGTAAATACATTGTGTACACCGCTAACGGTTGTATAAGACTTTGGATCTATATTATAATCATCTAAATTAATCTGACCAACTTTCATGGAAAGGAGATTCGTATGTCCGTGGTCAGCGGTTACTATTAAATTTATTTCCTCCCAAAGATTTGATTCCACCAATGTATGCTTAAGATATCCCAATGTATCATCAAGTTTAAAGATTATTCGTTGTACTTCATCTGTGATAGTACCATCCGCATTATCTGGACCATATTTATGCGCAGTGAGATCGGGATCAGAAAAATGCAATATTCCTAAATTTATTGGTCTGATATTTTCTTTATCGTTTCTAAACCATCTGATTAAAGTATCAACTCTTACTTTCCAGTCTGAAACAGTTTCATTAAATTCATCTGCCGGCATTACCCGTGGCATGTATGATTTCATTGCTGCGACACCAGTTGGCCACCATATGACGCCACTATCCCTATGCGATCCTGCGTTTTGATTGGTGACCCATATAGGTTCACCCCCGCTGTCGAACCATTTTGATTCAAAGTTTTGTCTAAAATTTGCTATGTCAAATTTATCTTCTAAGTATGGGTCCCAAAATACATTGTCTACAACACCATGGCTTTCAGGATATAGACCAGTAGCTATCGTCATGTGATTCGGGTATGTAACAGTTGGAAATACGTTTTTGATAAACTTGGCTTTCACACCATTTTCAATTAGGTAAGTGAAATTAGTTATCTTATCGAGAGGAAGATTGTCTAGATAATTGTACCTAAAGCCATCCATAGAAATAAGAATTAGTTTAGGAAGATGTATTTCTTTCGAAAAGCAGACTGGTACCATTTCAGATAATAGTAGTATAAAAGTAACTTGAACAATGTCTTGAAAATGATAAAGTTGCATGATAAGATGTCATAAGTTGAAACAAGAGTTATCACTCCTATTCTTATGTATTGTTTTCACAGATCAAAAAGTAAAATAAATAAAATACACAACAACAAAAAAACTAAACAAAGCCTATACATCGGTCATTAACGAATTACCTTTGACCTTTGAACTGTTAATTAGCCATCTCATTAATAAGTTTCACGGCATGAAAGTTTACGTATCAAAATATCAGGTAGTAGATGTTTCAAACATTTAATCCACAAAACACGTAAAAGGTAAATATATTAGGTGTATTTATTTTTTGTTGCACACATCCTGTAATTAAATGTCAATGTACATTGTAGAGGATCTAGATGAGTTTTACAAATCAGCGAATAATGGACCGATCGTCCAGAAATATAGGCAGAAAAAAATATAGAATTGAGACAGATTGGCCAAAAATGATTCATATAGAATAGTGTTAACGAAACGAGAATGACAGGCAAAACACATCCATAATAAAGGTTACGGAAAAAACTACCTAGAAAAATGAAAGCACACCATCCAGACCCCCATTGTAGTTTGCATCGGTAGTCTTGATATATGTATGGCTACATGGAAATGACAGTTTTGTATGTTTTATTTTTTAAAACCTATTTTACCAATTTATTCAATTATGTTTAAGATTTAAAAAAAAAAATTAAAACAAAAAAAACAAGAATGTGTCTTAAGTACACGGATGCCCCACTCGCACTATCATTTTCCATGTTCAATGGACCGTGAAATTGGGTAAAAAATCTAATTTGGCATTAAAATTAGAAAGATCATACAATAAAGGAAACATGTATACTAAGTTTCAAGTTGTTTGGTCTTCAACTTCATCAAAAACTGTATTGCTTGACCCTTATGGGTGTAATTTTGCAATAAAGATATACATGTATTATTGAAAAACATCTTTTTTTATCATATTTACCTGTAATATTATTACATATAATATAAGCACAAATGAAATGTTTTATTTTTGGAGCAAATGATATATAGTGAAAGACTTTTTTTGGTGCAAATGAAATTCTTATTGCCGCAAAAACAAAGCACCAGAACAGAGTTTGTACTTAAATAAGCAGATTTATTTCAAAATTGCACTTACGTTTGCTTACTAATTAACCGAGTTTGTACTAACATGAGCAACACGACGGGTGCCATAGGTCGAGCAAGATCTTTGTACTCTTTCGTAGCACCAGAGATCACCCTAGGTTTTTAATGGGGTGCGTATTGTTTAGTTATAATTTAGTTTTCTATATTTGCCTATTGTCCGTTTTTCGTTTTTCTATGACATTTTCGTTTTTTTTCTTATGCGTTTTAAAATCACTTTGTTATCTTTCGAATATCTTGTACAGAGAATTTTTTTTTCAATATGAAAAATGTGTAACTTATATTATAATTTTTTTTAATCTGTAAAAAAAAAGGGGGGACTAGCTCCATTAAGAGTAATCCACATTTAACGGGGCTTATAAGAAACACACTCCCCTCGTTACTTAGCACTCTTTTACACGAAAAGAGCTCTTTGCTGTATTGAAAAAAAAAGAAAACTGCTATTCCATAAACATGTTATTTATGTTTTAATCATGTTAATGTTACACCACTGTCCTAGGTTAGGGCGAGGGTTGGGATCCCGCTAAAAAAAATTCAACCCCGCCACGATCGGTATGTATGTGCATATCCCAAGTCATGAGCCTGTAATTCAGTGGTTGTCGTTTCTTGATGTGTTACATATTTGTTTTTCGTTCAATTTGTACATAAATTAGGCCGTTAGTTTTCTCGTTTGATTTGTTTTTTGACGTTTGTCATTTCGGGGCCATTTATAGGTGACTATGCGATATAGGCCATACAGTGGCCTATAATTGTTAATTTTTGTGTCATTTTGGCTCTTGTCTCATTGGCAATTATACCACATCTTCTTTTTTTTATATTTAACTATTTCATCCGATTGTTCTCTTTGCTTAACAATCTGTCTAAACGTTTCTGACTAAAAAAAACCAAACAGACTATGTTGTTATAAAATCTAATACTACAAACCACTAATATGAAAATATAATTTACACAGTAGGTATAGTGTCCGGCGAAGAACTTGTATTTTCCGAGTCAATTGGGTCCACTTTTTTCGAAAGTAGGTCAGGTTTTTTTTGAGTGAATTTATAAGCGATCATATCGATTTACTGCTATTTCGCGAGTATAATAGTTTTATTCATGACATTTCATCTTATTCTGCATGAATGCTATACATGTTTTGAACAAAAACAACGCAGAATTTCATTGCAGTTCACTTGCAGTATACTGTTTTGTATCATTTGTTTTGTTTTCGAAAATGTCCGGGTTTTTTTTTTTTTTTTTTTTTTAAACTGTCAAAGGTTCGACTGAATGGCAAAAACCTAGTTTGTGACAGGTTAAAGCTTATAATCAGCTAGAATTCTTTCTTGAAACTAAAAAAAGTGGTAAACGAAAACTGCTCAAATTTCAATAATCCCATAAAAACAAAAATTGTATTAAAGTATCTGTATATCTAAGTATATAATTATAGATTCTAGGTGCACATGTCCGTTGACATTTGCATTGGTATGTGTATAAAAATGGCGTTAATCTATATTTTGAAATAAAGCATTGTAAAAAGGCTAAATTAAACGTTTTTAAATGAAAATAATGTAAGGTTGATCATATCTTGTTATCAAAAATACTAGTTAACCTTCTATTATCTTGTATATGAGGTTCTAGCATTTTTTTTCACGATTTATCAGAAAGGAAATCTGTTTACATTTCGATCATAGTTAATAAAAAATAATTGGTCACACTCGTTTAAACCCGTCAAAAATCCCCCGAAAAAAACTAAATTCCAGCCAAACAATGTACCTACCGTGATTTAGAATATATAATTACATTGATTAATCCAGCTGTTACCGCTATAACAATAGAACAGTTAAGAAAACTAAATGTATGGCATGTACAACAAAACATAATGCACAAAATCAATGTCAAATTTCTAACATACATAATCACAAAGTTAGACAATATACTGTTACAGTATGTATCATTTATGATAACACAAGACATTAGCAAAACACGTTAAGTATCTTGTATGGCGAAAAATGAACAAAGCAAAAGTATTTCTTTTCCTTTGAAATATGCAAAAAAATCTATAATTATATTGTACAAACACAAGCATATAAGTTTCTCGTTTGCATTATTTACCAATGTCATTCTGGGCCTTTTTAAAGCTTGCTATGCGGTAATGGTTTTGTTCATTGTTGAAGAACGTGTATACGGTGTCATTAGTCTATGTTGCAGAGTTGTTCCATTGACAATCCTACCATATCTAAAAACAAGTAGCTTTTTACGACTCTGAAACAGAACACAAGTATTTAGTCTTAGGAAATGTGAACAAAACACAAATATATTGTCGTAGGAAATGTGAATAGAACACAAGTATACTGTGTTACAAAACGAACCATCTCGGTGGTCTTGTTGCGTGTTCACAACGAATAACTGAGTTCGTGGGTTCGAACCCTGACCGGGTTCAACAAAAGACTTTAAAATTGGCATTTGCTGATTCTTAGCTGTGCACGCGGCAAACAAATCATTTGCAATGTCTATATGCATCATCATCATTTGTAATGTGTGTATGGTACATGTGATCATGTATTGTAGTAGATAAATACAGATTAGGAGTTATCTTTCCTGACTATTATTCTGTTTTGAATGTTTATCATATGTGTGGTCAGGGGCGGATCCAGCCAGGACAAAAAAGGGGGGGGTTCCAACTATATGTCCCCATTCAAATGCATTGATCGTCCAAAAAAAGGGGGGTTCCAACCCCCGGACCCCCCCCCTGGATCCGCCACTGGTGGTGTCTGTTCTTCTTGATTACTATACCTGAATATTCATTTCAATTTAGTTTTAATTTCTTTTAAAGACTTATCAGTACATTTAAAAGCAACAGAACAGGTTAAATCGTGAATGAAAAAATTGTAATTAAACTGTCGTCAATGAGCAATTAATAAATCGAATTTAGTTGATAAAAATTTCCGTAGCAAGCTCTCCGTTTAGTTATTCTTTTATAACACAAATATCATTTTGATCATTTAAGAATCATTTCTTCAAAATTAAAAAAAATAATAATTCAAAAGAACATCAGCACGTTTTATTTTCTTGAGTGACAGTATCCAGACAACAACTGTATCTAAATAAACCCTAGTCAGCTTCATGAAGTAGCGAGCGTATTTTGAAACCGCTCTTCAAACTATATGCCAGTTTTCCATTTTTTTATTTTTCTAGTTGAATAGGTGGACATCATGTTTGGTGGTGTGCTTTATTATTATTTATTGTGTGCTTTGGTTTATGACATAAGGCAATATATATAAGGGAAAAAGGTGGTTGTGCGTATGTAAATTTTGTTTAACCCCACGAAATAGTGTGCATTTACAAAGTAAGGCTATGTGAACCACGTGTTGTTCCTTGTTATATGTGTTTTCTCTTTTGGAGGAGTCGGTTGATCTGGTTGATTTTGTTTGTTAAACTTTATTTTTAATCAGGTGTGGTCGTTAGTCTTTAGTCATATCTAATGAATGCTTTCTTCAATAATTATAGCCTGGGGTCCTGGCTAATCTTGTGCGCAGCTAGATTGGGCAGGGATGCCAGGCTACAACAATTAGTCTTGATGATATTTTTTCCCATGTGTCAGTGCAATTGCGAACTTGACATATTATAGTGTAGACTAATTCCCACTGCATGTTCAATACTTTACTTTGATTTTTAGATATCTTTAATAGTTTCATGCTTATTTTAGGATGAGTTCGGTTTCTTTATCATGTACATTTAATCTACATTTGTTTTATTCATAAGTAACATTTAAAATAAATTGTTTTACAACAAGTTAATTCTTTACAAAACATAAACAAGAGGTATCACTCAAGAGTATTGTGTACATAGAGTTATATTTAAGTTTTCACTAACATCTGCATTGTATCGAACAGTTTTGGGAAAAAAACATATAACAAAAATCATACTCACAGCAGATTTTACAACAATTAATAGTCCCGTTAACATTTTTAAAAAGGAACCTAGATTCTGATTCTCTTACCATGCTTACTTATTTATTGTATTTATAAAATATTGAAACGTTTTAGATAAAAATTCATGAAGTCCGTATTTTTCTGAAAGTAAACTCAGGCTACAAATTGTCTGACTTTCAACATTTTGATTTAATTCGCAATGCAATACGAATACAATTATCATCTTCATCATTATTCTAAAATAATGTGCTAATCTGTTAAAATCAATCCAAGGTTTTGGAATAAAAACCGCCGTGATATAGCTACATGTAAGAGTGCTGAAAGTGGCAATAAACACCAACGTTCAATCAATTCGTTTTCCGTCGACTTAAATACAATAAATCTAACTTGTCATTTTGACAACACCAGTTGGAGGGAGATAGAATTACATGTAGTTAACAAACAACTCCACCATACGCACTAATGCATAACAACAGTTGTTACTTAAACATGTTAAAACGAAAAGTGCTTTACGTCAATTACACTTTTCATCTAAAGTTCATCGCAACTTTCTTCGTCGTCTTTGTCATCTTTGAGTAATGATTTTCTATATTCCTGGTGACCGCCACTTTTTCTCTTCCGTCGGCGAAATCTTACCTGATAAAATGCTCCTATGGAATATAGTCCACCAATGCATGTAGCAAACACTAACACCACTAAAACTACAAATAACAATATAATCAAGATATACTGTGTGAATTGCTATGTGTTTCTTTATTCTACATTGTCTAGAGGTAAAGAGAAGGGTTGAGATCTCAGAAAACATGTTAAACCCAGCCGCATTATTGCGCCTGTCCCAAGTCAGGAGCCTCTGGACTTTGTTAATTTTTGTATGGTTTTTGATTTTAGTTCATTTATATGTTCAGGGTTTTCTTGCTGCGTCGAAGACCAATTGGTGGCCTTTGGCTGTTATCTGCTCTTTGATCGGGTTGTTGTCTCTTTGACCTATTCCCCATTTCCATTCTCAGTTTAAAGGTACACTAACTACGCGGTCCTTAAATGTTCTAAAAACAAAACAAACAAAAAAAAGTGTTTTCGTTTTATATATTTTTATAACTCTAACAGATCATAGTGAATTGTAAATTTACAAGGACCAGTTGCTAAAGTTGTACAACATTTACTCATTATCAGACCGAGTATCTCGATCCAAGTGTAATTGTGCACCTGACTTTTGAATTTCCAAAACAACAAATATATGAAAATAAAAGTGTTCCAAATTTTATGAAACTTTATCAATATGTTTTTGTCAGGTATAGATATGCTATCCATCTTTGAAAATTTCCAAAATGTCCGCCATTTCCATGGAAGCTGTGGAAAATTTTACCAATCACATTTGCTGAAAACCTTAAAGTTTTCTCCCTTAACATGGTAAATCAAACTCGATTTAACTATAATGCTATAATCATGTGAGAATGTGGTGTCTGCCTTGTAATTCTGGTAATGATTACCGTTACCATGGAAACAGAAAAAAAAATCAAGAATTTCTAAATGTCCAAAACTTGATGAAACTTTACAGAAATGTTGACTAGTAATTTGACAATGAAATTTTCAAAATGGATGCCGAAACAATGGAAACAGGAAATAAATGAAATTGAAAAATGTTTCCTAAGTTACTGATAATTTACAGAAATATGTATTGTCATGCATGTATGTGCATTTAGGTTACAATTTTCAAAATGGCTGCCGTTTATAGTGGCAATGGGCGTACTGTGGTGAAATTCGCTATTGCTGACAACGTCAAATCTAGTTTTAATTTGCATACAGTATAAAAATTATTTGAATTCTCGAATATTGATTTTTTGACAAAAGGGGTTGTACATCATTCATATATTTAAACAAGAAATTGATTTGAAAAAATAATATATAATCATTTAATAGACAAATTGATTAGACTTACAAGTAATCAGTGTAAGCTGAAACGTTTCCGTCCGAATAAAAGGTTGTTGAATTAACAGATGGCGTACTTTGTCTAGAGATCCATTGTTGGGAGCTGGATGTACCCCAAGTATATGACACATAAGTGGATAAATATTGACTGATTCAAATGGCTCTGAAATAAGGCCTTTTCTAAATGCTGGCCCAAAGGCAATGAAGAATGGTCGCATATTTGGCACTTTGTTTTGGTCGTAGCCATGGCCACCTTCTAAAATTAAAAAAAAAAATTTGAATAAATTATAATTAGAAAATATACAGATAAATATTTCAACAGGCTATTGGTGGTGTTTAATTGGTTGAACGTCAATGGTCAATGTTTTGGATAAATATTCTAATTGGACAGAAGTTAAACTTTTGAAATTAGAATATTACATAGATTTAGCAAACATAAAACTGCGATCAAATGTTCTGGTTATCTATTTATTCCGTTCAGACTTTTTTCAATCTTAATTCATTCTCCGCGTTATGCTTCCAAAGATGTTATTACAGGGTACCCGAAAATGCCATTTCTGACAAAACATGATGTATATGCATGCTGTATGGTCCTTAACCTTACAAGAATGAACATATATATCACCATAGCCCAACAGAAGATTTGTTTTGTTTACTTTAAATCTGACTGGAGGCTTTTATTCAGTATTTTTGCACAATGAAAATCATTAATTTTATAATTAATGTTCTTTAATGATGACATCTTGAGCCATTTTTCTTTATTCAGTATGTGTTTCTGTCCTTTATTATCTTTTTATATATTTTACGACCCCTTAATCTTTATTATTTTTTTTGTCTATTTTTTTTTATTCATTATTGGTTTGGCCCTTTATTCCCAATCTATTCTGTAAACACTTTCAAAGCCATTATAAAATAAAACTTCCTTACTTGAAATATATTTTAAGGTGTCAGTGTTGCCAATGTAATATCCTTCTTCTGCTTCTAAAACAAACTGCATGATCCTTCTGTTCTGGCAATAATGTAACTTTGTCAAATTAGCATCACATTTTCTGTACACATGCATCTTTGGTATAGCACTTAAATTTTGATATAATTTTTCTACATCGGTGCCTGTTAACAGAATGACTATTTTTAATATGCGCATTCATGTACAAGAATTATGGACATTTCAAGGCGAGATAACTCGTGTTAATTTTCTATTCTGGTTCCCAATTTGTTCTGATCGTCTGGTGACCAGTAGATAAGAAAAGATAACTTGCCTAAACAAACACCCCACCAATAGATGTCGATTTGCCGTTAGGCATATTGCGTAATTAATGTTATTAGCAATTACACGATAATTCCAGAAGCAATAGATTTTAGAAGGGATCCCCACTATGACTTTAAAAACTCTAGGTCAGCAGGGACTAAACTTAACTGTTTTTCTCTAGGGGCCAGCTGGGCCCCTAAGATATTTTTTTCAGGGGCCCGCTTAAAATTTTAGGAGCCCACTAATCTTTATACTAAAATAAGACAAAACTGAAAACTTACTAACAGTGTTCCAGCTTAAATCTCAGGGCAGAAGGGTGCTAGTTTTCTGAAAGGACACTTTAGCGTAATAACCGGGATTGTAAGGATACTTTGTATAAGTTACTTTGAATATTGCTAGCTATAGGCTCAGCTGGAGAACATTAGTTGTATTTAAACCTTATTCAGAAATTAATATGTTCTTGATGTTGGTTCCAGTCAGATTTTTTTTTATCAAATTATCATACCATGAAGCAAAGCAAATCATTTTGATGTTTATGTTAACAAACTTGTACATTTGTTAAGTGCTCCCACGTAAGGAGGATCATTCATACAAGAAGTAAAACAGGAAGTAGTCTTCATATATCGTCTTGGTACCTGTTTTGACGCGGACCAGAAATGACGCACCAATTTAGTTTTGGGTTTTATATTTCTAAACAAAAGATGTGACGTCATCGATAATTACTATTCATAACATGATGGTTAAGGTCATATGACTACAACATAGATGCCTCAAACTCTGTCCAGAAATGTTATTATTGCTTGAATTAGTAAAGATAATGCAATTTCTGCCATTTTATTAAGGTCAAAAACAGTCTACCCTTCCCAATATGATTATCAGTCCTAAATCCACTTTGGCCGGCAAAAGTATGTATGCACATGCTGCCCCAGTTTGTGTTTTTCAAATCATATGACTGTCATGTGACATGGTTTTACATTTAAGCGGGAATCACTGTAGAACAAATGATCGTCGCTTATATAATTTTCTATTGTTTATCGATTTTTTTCATTCATTGTACGAAGTATACATTGATAAATGTTTTAATGTCAATGTTGTTTTATGAATGCAATTACTTCTTATTTTCAAGTATATGGAATATATATGTCACTTTGATAAATTTTGAACAATTTTATATAAAATTTGAAATAAAATATAGGTTACAATTAAATTAATGAAAAAAATTGTGTTGCTATCAACATGATCATAAAAGTGACTGTAAATGTCAAAATTTGTTATTAAAATTAAATTTGTTGAATAGTGTTAACTTTAAATTATCCGGATTGAAGCAATTTTTCGAACATCAGGTACACTGCAAGTGGTTTTTACTGGTTTGTTTATAGTGCGTCATTACTGGTACCCATCATAAGTTGACAGTCTGTTTGTAATGTTAGCAAACATGATTTTTATTGCTTTTACTGTTTCAAAAATCAACTGTTTAATGATTGAAATACATTAACAAGTGATCAATCTTTCATTCTATTCCGTGTTTCTTTTTCTTTTAAATGGTAGATTAAATGCAGAGACAAACACAACGTTAGGTGCGTCATTACTGGTTCCTCGGGGATATGTTCAAATACAAACTTCTTTGATTCTTCTTTAAATGTATGTTCATGGTATGAAACAAAACAGTTTTTCTAATGAAGCCTTATTGTGAAATCCTACTTGTAGTCTTGAAAATGTTTTCTATGGTAACCATTATAATATTTGAATTATTGCCACCAGAAATGCATCATAAGATTTGACAATATTTATTTTAGGTTGTTTCCTAACAAAATTATCTCCCTTCAAATTTTCAACTTCCTGTTGACCTTTAGACAATATGGCTTTTTCTTTGAACATTAAATATTATCTCAATCCAAGCCATCCTCTAATAGTGTTGATCAAAATATATTTTTCAATAAGTTTTTAATGAAGATTGGATATCAAACTAGATATTGGGATTTTTATTTACGAGATTTTAAAATTCGTTTTTTATTAAATATTTTTGTAAAAAGCGATTCAGGGACAAGTTACCGTCTAACACAGGCTTGTAATGAATCGCAGGACAATAAGAAAACATCCCTTTCACGATGCTTATTGAACAGTAAAATAGAAAACACTGTTCAATAATGAAATTATCGTAGAAAATTTAGCAGAACTAAGAAAACATGCGGAAAGAAGAAGGTATATATATGCAACATCGTGACTCCGGATTGAAAACATAGCTATTCGACTGGGTTCAGTTATTAGAAATAACCTACTGGTTTTCGGAAATACTCTATATTTCTATATCGCTTTGACAAGACAAACAGGTTTCCTTTTGGGAACAGTCTTTGTTAATATTTCGGGGGAAAGGGTACAAATGGGATTTACTTCAATTTTTTTACAGTCGCCAGCTGGGCGACCATGATGACTAAATATATTCGCCCAGCCGAAAATCTGGTCGCCTCGGGCGCCCGGGCGAGCGTTAAGTTTAGTCCCTGCGGTCAGCCAAATAAAGGTTAATGATCCTTGATTTATGAAGAAATGTCCGATTCCCGAAGCAGATATCCATTATAAATTAGGCACTGGCTACGGTTACATGGAAATGTAACAATAATAAAATAATTATTGTTACATTGGAGACTAATTGCCGGAATACAGGGTGGGGTACGGATCCGATTAATTACGAGTGTAACAATAATATTTGTGTCTACGGTTACATTGAGTTATTGTTACATTACTGCACTTCAACGTACGGTAGATTTATTAAACTTAAACTAAACCTTCCCTAGTTTTGTTGCTTATTTTTTTCGCCAATTAAGAACAACGATGAACGAATGAATGTTGGCAACAGTTAACATTAATTGCATTCAAATTGACTTTTAAGTTTTTAAGTTTTATTAGGTTTTTCAGCTATGCTAAGTTGGATATTGAAATCGGAGCGAGGTGAACATAAAATCATATAATAACCCACAATAGTCATTCGATTGTGCAGAATGGAATTGTACAGTATGCAATAATGACATGCACATTGCTGCATCACTCGTTTGTACAGGCTGCTTAGAATGGTTTCACCAAAATGCGTCGGACTGAAACATGCCCCAAAAAACTGTCCTTGTATTAAATAAAATTAAAATGCATTGTATGCATTGTTGTAAAATCCAAATAAAATTGTTCAAGTTTTATTTTGATACATATTACTAGTCCCAGCGTACATTGAAGTGCATTTATGTAAAAATAACGCAATGGAACCGTAGACTCAATAACTATGGTTACATTCGAAATTAATAGGTTCCTTACCCAGCCCTGCATTCCGGCAATTAGTCTTCAATGTAACAATAATTATTTTATTATTGTTACATTTCCATGTAACCGTAGCCAGTGCCTTTCTATAAATTATCTGTTGATTTTGTAAATATAAACAAGGAGGTTATATGATACAGACCATTGTATTAAATTGTATTTGAAAAGTAACGGTGTAAAACAAAGTTGTGGAATAGAGAACTTGAAGCTGTAAAGTCTGATTTTGTCATTGAAATTTATAAAATTATTTGCTTAACTATGTATTTATTGTTTATTGTTAATTCTATATATATACTTTATTTAAGACAAATGTATCAACAAGTTTTGATTCGTTTATTCTACATTTGCCAGAGGTACAATTATGTATAGTAAGAGGGTTGAATTCACGGCTCACAAAACATGTTTCACCCTGCCGCATTTTTACGCCTGTCCCAAGTCGGGAGCTCCTTGTCTGTCTTTTTTATTCTTGTGGGTTGTTTTTAATTTTAGTTAATTCAAGGATTTGTATAGTTCATTTATGTGTTTAATTTTTGGAGTTTAGTATGACGTCGATTTTCATTAGTTCATTCACAAACATTCGAAACTCAACTAGACCCAACTCGAATTATTCAGTGCCCTCTATCTACTACTTTTCTCGAGGGTGTGATCGAAGTGATCGTAATATAACGACTGGATTATTCGGGTTAAACTAGACCTAACTAAGGCCGTGTTCACACCAAATGCCTTGTACAGTAAACATGTTTACATTTGGTTTAATGTAATCTACACTAGTTTCACATAAGATTTGTCCACATCTATACACCTTGTTTAGTTACCTGTACATAAGATTTGTTCACACTTGTAAACTAAATTTCATTTCAATGTTCATTACGTAGAACCAAACTCAAATTTCCGAACAACTTTTCTAGCAGTAAGGGAACGACCATTTGACTTTAAAAAAAAAAGGGGGAATGGATTTTCCCACAATTTGAGATGATTAGTCTGAATCCAAAGTTTCCCCATACATTATAGTGTTAAATATTGAATTGGTACCATCGAAAAAAATTGAATATTAACTTTCGCGCGAGAAAAAAATCGGACTCCGAGTCCCCCCCTTTTTTTTTTTAAAGTAAAGTGGTTGCTCCTTTAAGAAAGTCATTCTGGATTATTACATTTCTATCTTTTCTGTTTGTTTCAAATAGTATTGCTTCTACAAGTTTTGTTTTTTTTTGGCAAAAGGAGAGGGTGATATTTTTTTTTTATCTAAAATTGTATTTTAACGGATCTGAGATTCTACACAAACAAACAATTAACCCCACCCTTTTTCAGTAATGCATTTATGAGTGAATCGTTGTTTGAGTAAAGACCAGTGGCAAATATTTCTGTCAGTGCGTACGTCCAGTCGATTCGGGAAGACCTTTTCTAATGAATTATGTGTTCGGCAATGATGATGGATGAGTCTTGATAATGGGTTAATAAGGCTATGTAAAGTGTTTTATAACAAATAAATATATCAAGTTTAGACAAATATTTCTGTAAAGAACTTTATTAATAAGTGTTATAAGTATCAATTTTATATAAAAATCGTTTCTTTTTTACATATAAATGGAAAAATTACAGTTCGGAATATCTAGTTTTGTGTACACTGAACCTACACAAGGCCTACATTGACTATCGACTGCATGTAGACAAAACATGATTTAAACTACATGTAACGTAAACATTGAATTTTATCAATGGGAACGTAATTATGTTTAGTTTATGTGTGAGTTACACTAACACAACACCGAGTTTGGGTCAATGTGAACACGGCCTAATTCAACAGTGATAAACACAGAGTAGGAATTTTTCTTATTTCGCAAGTTTAATAGAGAGAATCCCAGTGGCGGATCCAGGAATTTTCATAAGTGGGGGCCCACTGACTGACCTTAGAGGGGTCCCGCTCCAGTCACGCTTCAGTGATTCCCTATATAAGCAACCAATTTTTTTCCCAAAATGGGGGGGGGGGGGGGGTTCCCCACTATAAATCCGCCTCTGAATCCATAGGCATATAATATACCAAATATACACGGAACAGAAATTTAATACATTTTATGAACGGAGAACCAGTAATGAACGCAAATAAACAGAAATCCTGACACAAAATTGTTGTGATTTAGAAAAGATTGTAACCCTCCTGTGGGTTTATTGGTCAAGTATTTCCAACAACCGCTGTCAGTAATCAAATACACGGAAATAATTCAAAACAGAAACAAAATATCTAATAGCGCAAAACATTTGTCAATAAGGAATGTCATGACATCCGAAAGTCAGGTGCTCGTTTAGTTCACTCCTTTTTTATTGTTTGTTTAATCAATTTTTGAAAATATTCGTTCATATTTCAACGTTTCTAAATTTATTTTCACTTAATAAAATACGTTTTTTTTTATGTATAACCCTCTGTATATTCTTATGTGTAGAAATAAGAATGCCCTTATACAAAAGAATAGAAAACAACAAAAATAAATAAGTATGGTTATATCGCCAGAATAAGAGTTATACAAGAAAGAAAAAAAATGAAATATGAAAAGAATATTTTCAAATAAAACTTAACCAAAATAAAATGAAAAAAAAGGGGGGCACTCAATAAGAGCCTGTGTGTGAAATACTTTATTTTCAATATAATACTTCCATGATAAGATAAAATAGCAACATATGGTATACAGCACTGGAAAGGATTTGTCGTGGCCCCATGGGACGCTTATATACTATGTAAATATTGACACATTTGTGTTTATATGGCAGTTAAGATCATGGAAGTACAAAATGTATTATATAATACTTCCATATTTAGATCGATTATTATGGAGCTTTTCTTAAAAACGATTTCCGATGTATTTTGTCATTTTCATTCATTGTTTATGTTTTGAATAACATTAAAATTTCACGTTGGCATCTATATTCTATTTCAATTTTTTTTTTTCATCAATACAATCATTGTGTATTCAATTAATTGATAACAAATTAATGCTATTGTTACTTGAAACTAAATAAGTTTATTAAGACAAAGCCTTTTTTAGAAAAAAAATCCTTTTTCTGTACTTTTCTCAAAGATGTCGACAGAACCACACTACTTAACTTTGATGTTACTTTAAAGACATCTTTGGTATAACAGAAATTAATGTATTGCTTAAAACCTAACTAGATATTTCAAATAATGGATGTCAAAAAAAAGGAAATTCACATCATAAAATGGAGAATTCAACTTATAACACCAACCACAATTCGTCTTTGAATACGGTCAATCCTAGTTGTCTGAATATACGTTGTATAACAAAAAAATATGAAGTTCCACTTTTAAAAGCATAGGGACACCAGTAAACATTATTTTAAAATGATATTTTTTATACCATTTGATAGGAAAACGTTTTGCCAATATTGTATAACGTATTAATTTAATTTACAATAAAAAATGAATTAAATATGATTTTTTTAGTAGACATGTATACCTCGTATTTGCTATATATTCAACCAGAAGATGACCCAACGTTCAACACGATGAGGACACCAGTAAATTTCAAGATAAAGTGAATTTTATTACACCATTTTAAAGCTAGAAAAATGGTGCAATCTTTATAATTTGTTAATTTTATATGATATCTATAGTATAGGCATAGTATTCGTTTATTTAACTAGTGGTCATAATTCCCCGTAGACAATAACGTTAAAAAAATTCAATGATAACTGCTCTCTGTGGGATAGTTGATAAGGCCATCCAGCTGAGCTGTCCGCAATTCTTGTGTATGTTCGAGCGCAAACAAATCTAGAAAATGAACAACGACTGCAAAGAGCATACATTGTTTTAACTACCAAGTACTGACTTAGATTGAATGAGTGTAAGTTCAAGCCCTGTTTATTTCTTCAAAGGGAAATGCTTTCTTAAATTGCCATATTTGTGAAGTACCGGTCTTGAACTTTCGTGGAGTATTAGCATGTGAATAACTCCTTCAATTATCAGGATTGTATTCGCACCATATTTTTACATTTTGTCAATTGAGAATTCAGGCGTGTTTTTAATTACGTATTATATATAATTAGATCATGCACGTATGTGTACGCGACAGTCCCAAATGATGTATGGGATATTTATAGGAACTCTACGTTAAAAGGTTTTAAATAACGGGTTTTGAAGCAACAATCATAGGTAAATTTATGAATAGTGTTTATACAAAATTACTGTTTAGTATCGATTTCTCAAAATAAGTATATCAAAGACAACATCTGATGTTAATCGATGACATAGTTTGAATTATATGTTCAAACAGTTTATATAATAGTAAATTACCTTCAGTAGGCTCTAAATTCACCACAAGATGGTTTTTCATGTCGCTTCCGGTTTTATAAAATTTTCTATCAATGTTATATTTATCTAAGTTAATCTGTCCCTTTTCCAAAGACAGAAGATTTGTGTGACCATGGTCGGCAGTGATTATTATATTCATCTCATCCCATAGGTTTGATTCGTTCAACTTTTTCTTCAGATATCCCAATGAAGAATCAAGCTGAAAAATTTTCTGTTGTACTTCGTCAGTAATAGTTCCATCAGTTTTATCAGGACCAAACTCATGAGCTGTTTCGTCTGGATCAGGAAAATACAATATTCCTAAATTAATTGGTCTAATATTTGATTTATCACTCTGGAACCACTTGACTAAAGTGTCCACTCTCAAATTCCAGTTAGTTTCATTGAAGTCGTCGCCTGCTGGTATAACACGTGGCATGTATGACTTTATTTGTGCCACACCAGCTGGCCACAATATGACACCACTGTCTCTTGACGATCCAGCTTTGAAATTAGTTACCCATATTGGTTCTGCGCCGGTGTCGAACCATTTTGATTCGAAATTCCGTCTGAAATCGATCAACGAAAATCCATCTTCTAGGTATGGATCCCAAAAACTGTTATGAATAACACCATGGCTTTCCGGATACAGTCCTGTTACTAATGTCATGTGGTTTGGATATGTAACTGTCGGGAAGACATTTTCTAGATATTTTGCTTTCACGCCATTTTGAATCAGATTGGTGAAATTAGTTATCTTTTCCGAAGGAACATTATCTAAATAATCGTACCTAAACCCATCCATCGAAATAAGAATTAACTTTGGGGTTTTTCCATCCAGGGATGAAGACGTTGCAGTTGTTGTCCAGAGCAGCAACAAGTATGACAAGTCATGAAATGTATGTTGATTCATAGTTTAATTCACTAACATGTGTTGTATTTCTGAATACTAAGTGTCTTTTGGTGATTTTTTGCAGCCGCCTTTAAATTCTAAATATAAAACAAATATAATAATAATTTCATCATCAGTAACAATAATCATTATAACTTAATCGGCTATCAGTGCTTATAATTATAATAACTGGATATTGGTAAGGGAAACTCTGACATTCAATTTGTCGTATAGCAATAACTTTACGAATTGTTCCTCTTTCAACAATTTACTTCATGTGTTATGCACACATATGAAGGTGTTATGGACTATGATGCATTGTGTATGAATGGGTTATACGTCACAGAGTAATCAATCCAACTTCTCAATACCAAAACAAATAACATAGAGTTTTAATGTTCCACGCATTGCACATATTTCATCTGTCAAATACTTGGGCAATAACTAAAAACATTGTTTTGTTTCATTTTAACTTTTTATAAAATATCTTACACATGTTACAAGAAATGAAGGTATGAGATCTCTATTAATGTTATTTTTCGTATATCTTTATTTCCAAGGGTCATAACTCCTGTGAACATTTTTGGGTGCAACTCTACCAATATATTTAACATTTTTTTTTCAAAATTCGACAAGGAGTGAAGGCGTGGGAAAGTTAACAATGCAAATTGAATGTTCAATATACTGTAAAAAACCGTTTCATTTGAAATTAGTCTGTTTCCCGGCTGTTATTGAAATTCTTGACAATGTTAATATTTGTATATTCCGAAGGCATACTGGATATTTTACGGAGGGGATCAACCTAATTTCAAATAGACATTAGGACGTAAGCATAGTGAAGCAAACAGCAATGATGACTTCAATCCAAACTAGATACCCTCAATAAAGCATATTATAGATTTTGTTATCGTCGCATAAAACGTCATTGACGATCCTCATTAACAAATTCCGTGTTGCAATTAATACATTTATTAAATGTAAGTTGAACTAATATTTGCATATATCAAATGTACACAAGTAAAAGTTATATCTATAAAATTAAGTTTACTCACCTGTATACGTGTAAACATTTAGTTTACCTTTTACAGTTAAAAATAGCTGTTGTTTTATTATTTCTACGGTAGCTGACACGGGACATTTAGTTGTTCTGTTACATGTATTGTAGTTTCTTCGTCGTTGATTACTTTTATTGGCCGTGGTTTTGCTATTTTTATTTTTATTTTACTTATGATTTTGATTTAAGAAATTATCCCTTCATGTCATGCTCTATGATCATCTTAGACATTATATTTGTCAATTATTTACTATGAGCATCAGCGAGGTGTATAATATGGTCAACTGATTTATAATACTTATCCATATTAAAATAAGCATAGAGCACGACATGAAGGAACTATTTCGATTCTAATAGAACAAATAGATGTACAGTATTGTTATAGGTCGAAGTGTCCGAAAAAAACTTTAAATTGTTTGGTTGTTCCCGTTTCCTCCACGTGGAAACTGTAAATTTCATTTTTAAAAGTTTTAATACTACATGCAGAAGTCAGCTACTTAATGAAGACCTAACGGTATTCATTTCTACATACATGTAAGTTGAAAACTTAGGATCTCGAGTGAAGTTACTCACGTTTTATCAGAATTTCAGAAGTTAACATTCGTCAACTAAGCATTTTTGAAATGTGTAGTACGTTATATTTGATAGCTTCATATTGAGGTACTTTAATCGTTTTTAGCTTCAGTCAGTAGTTGGTATTTACACATTATTGAAAGAGTTTTGCTTTTCATGTAGTCATTCATGTAAATGTGGTTTGGCATGTTATCTCGTTCTTTCGACCCATGTTGATACTAACACCATCTAGGAAAAATTGCGGAGACACTAAATGCGTTAAAAGGCCTTCACATAAAATAAAACAAAAACGAACTTCAGGAAAATTCAAACTGGAAAGTTCATTGTACAATTGTGAAATCAAAAGATCAAACACATCATCAAACGAAGGGACAATAAATGTCATATTCCTGATTTGGTGCATGCATTTCCTTTTGTATAGACATTGATATAGTAAACCTAGATGTATAGCTACCTTAACCCCTCACTTGTATGACAGTTGCAAAAAAATCAATTAAACTGAATTGATTCGACTGTCGTACAAGTGCGAGAGGTTTAGCGCTATAAAACCAGGTTCAACCCACCATTTTCTACATTTGAAAACGCCTGTACCAAATCAGGAATATGACAGTTGTTGTCCATTCGTTTGATGTGTTTTGTCATTTGATTTTGCCATTTTATTAGGGACTTTATGATTGAATTTTCCTGGGAGTTCAGTATTTTTGTGATTTTACTTTTTGATAACAATGTGTTAGCTAAACAAACAGACATACAGTGTAATAGGATATTCCAAAAACGGACTAAACAGTAAATTTTAAAGATATCCAAATACACAGAACACTATGATACGTAATTACGACGATAAACAACGTCAGTACATATAGTATATTCTTCAATATAAAAAAGAAGATGTGGTATGATTGCCAATGAGACAACTCTCCACTAGAGACTAAATGACACAGAAATTAACAAATATAGGTCACCGTACGGCCTTCAACAATGAGCAAAGCCCATTGTCTCTCATGTATTATGTGTGAAGTTGACACGAAATATTTATCAACAAGTTCTTGGTATCTTTCTATGAACTCTGTTAGAAAAGGGACGGAACGTTCTTTGATATAAACCTGGTTCTTGCACCTCCTGCTCAGACAATGGTGACGTTTTATTAAGTCTGAGCAGCAGCGCAAAGCTCTTTAAAACCGTATATTTGGGAAATGTATATCCCATTTGCAGTTGGAATTGGTACATTACTGCTAAGGTCGGGGACATTTATATTTCCAAATTAAAATCGTCTCATCTGTCAAAGATTATGATACTTACATGACTGTCATGTCAAACTCGACTAGTTCTGGTTGATATATTAATAAAATATTTATTAAAGGTAAGAACATAATCAAAATATCTGAAGGTGAAATTAAATGATGTGGTTCCTTCATCTTATTGTTTTTGACAAGTGTCTGAATGAACTCCAACTCCTCGAAGAATGAAAATATTATATGAAAATAGAAAGAGGTCGGACATAGGAATGTCCACAATTTGCTTAAAAAGTCTACTACCAAATTCAACAAATATGTTAATTAGAAACTCTAGCATATTGATCACTTATCCCTCAGTGTAGCTTAGTTTTTATAGGATATTTTTCAGAGAGAGATCCATGTTAAAAATTATTCAGATTTGTTTTATAAACCAGTTATGGTTAATAAATCTATGCTAGTAAACAGTTTCACCGTTTTCCTAAAGACCCTCTTTCACTGCGGACATAATGCTTGTCAGTCTAATGGAACATCCATTTGTAGAACATGCAATTGAGCCGGCAATGTACTGCTATGTGTAAGGAATTTTATGGGACCTAGATATCCTAACCAAGTAACAAGGAAAGTCCTTTGATTTGCTGTTCAATGTAATGTTCGTTAAAATCATGAGGTACTTATGATTTGACAAAATCTCATCCTTGTCAAATGATATATTTTTGTATTTGAAATTCCTGAGTGCTCATTTATTCAAAATTTTTTAACGAGACATTCATAGTAGTACAATTAACATTTAAAACAATATTATTTAGAGCTTTGTACACAGAAACAACATCAAATTCATCGTGAAGCGATGGTAAACATTTCACAGCTTCTTTATATTTGAATACGAGGATCATTCACACAGTTTTGCAATTTTTTGATTCGACGTTTAACAGAGAACCGACTGCTTTAACCCATTCTGATAAAGTGTCCAGTTCAACTTCTTCTAGTTTATCCCCTGCTATGGCGTAGTCCTAAATGGAATCCATAATTATTTTGAATGCATGGTTCCAGTCGATATATTGCAGGTCTCTGATTTTTTTACCATGATATATCACCTTTTAGATATGTTCATATTGAATGCTGGTTAGATCCCCAAAATCGTATAATTTAATAGAGGCAAGCATGTGCATGAAGTATATATGTTAGAATTTTGAAATTTATTTTTTCATATGCTTTCTTATATTTGAAACTTCACAAATGGATTAGAATAAGACTTTGATCTACACAATTAGAATTATAGAAATACTATTATTGTGCAAAACATTCTCTCACCGTGATTTTGAATTATGGTCAGACCGTGGAAGCACAATACCTAATGAGAGTTTAAAATTAACTGGACTGAAAACTTTGATTTGCTTGGTGAGAATTTCAAACATTTTACAATTGTGTAAAATATTCTCTCAGCATTATTTTGACTTCGGTCGGAAATGTCAGAACTAGACGACTGTGGAAGTCCAAAACGGTATGAGAGTTTGAACAAGAATGGTTCCCTGTCCTTTATTTGGTTGCCTATGACTTAAATATATGTATGTTACAAGGGAGATAACCAGAATTAAACTTAATACGCAATACATTAAAATATATATAAAATTGGATAGTCTCCCCTTTATCAGATAAATAGATTAAATTCTAAATAATGTTCCATGGCTTATTACATGGATTGGTGGATGAATAGCTGTTTAACGTCAAGTGTCAAATTAAATGCATATTCTGGACGAGAACATGAATATGTAACAAGAGTTGGGACCCTGATTATAGTAGGGTGCCCAATCAACAAATTTTATCGATTTGCCTTAACGGAATAACACACGGTTATATTTTATATCATTGGAAAGAGGAGAATAAGCCTCATCGAAATAGTGTTGTCGTCACTGTCTACCGTGGTCACGATTTTTTTAAATCAGGGTCAAAGGTCAAAGCAAAATTTCAAGGAAAATGCACAGTCACATTTAGATAGCTTGATTCTCCTAGATCTATGCGTTTGGAGCAAAATAAAAACAATTAATTTATAGAAAAATATCTTTTGTATCTACATTTAGAACTTATTTTATATTTTTATCCCCAAAAATGACTTAAGATTGACTTTTTTGCATGTAGGGTGCAAATTTGAAATTTTCAAACAGCTGTTAAATAACAGTGACCTTGACCTATTTCAATTTCTAAATTTGTTATTTTTGTATTCAATTCGTTACAAGTAATATCTAAAGACGTTTTTTTTTTTATCTTAACTTTAATCATTTGTTGAAAACAAAATTCTTTTGATAGTAAGGTGTTCGTCAATTTCTAGGTAAATATCAAATTTTTGTTATGGGGTGCGAAATAGTATGTATAAATGATTTGTTCCGAAATTCACGTCGAACTTGGTTGAATTTAAAGCTCTGTGTATAACTTTGCTTTAAAGAAGTAAAAATTAATGCAAACAGAGAAAATAGGGGGGGGGGGCAAAGTTATGATAACAAAACGTCTATTAGAACAGGTAAAACACCCCTTCTTACATATACAGATGACTAAATGAGCAACCATTGGCTATAATGTAAAAAAAAAATAATAAGGGAGAGGGTTATGTACAGCACCGATGTTTTTACAAACAAATGCAAACAAAAAAGGCGTAAGAAACCAAAGGAACATTCAAAACTTATAAAATGAAAACAAGCAGACAACAGTATTGCTAAAAAAAAAAGATCAAATGCAAATAGAAAATTATGATCGAGGCTAGTATTACCTACTACCTTCTATGGTCTCCTGTAGTGTTAGCCCATCAACCATGACAAGGTCAGAAAACATATGGCAGGGTTTTTTTGTGTTTTTTTAATTTACATATCTTTCGGAATCCCCACTAGAAAGATTATTACTATATTTCCAACGATATCAAAACTGATTATATGCTTTATTTATTGTTTAGAAATTTTTATGGACTTCTTAATTTTTATTCGATAGCTAACAATGATTTATAAGGTACATACAGAAAATGAAATCTTATACATCGTCTTTTCCTCGTCATCAATGTTTCTAACTGCAACCAGACGAGTATTTACATTTTGACATATGTCATCTGCCTGACATGGCCATACATCTGTACAGGATAGATTTTGTCGAAGCAAATGCAACCCTTTGAACACACAGATTCCCCCTCACAAGTACAAACTAATCTTGCAGAAATTCGGATGACATCTGACCTTCGAGATAGACAAGTCATTTTTCTTTTCCCATTCGAACTGAAGAGGAGAATGCTAGGTTAGTTTTGCTATTTTGGAAGATATCTTTACGTCTGGAGTGAAGCGGTTATTTCATATTGTTTAAAAGTAGATTCACAAGGAGGAAATTTCACAAGGGAGAAATTTTAAATTTTAGCCAATTTTACGCTCAATTTATTTAATCACAATGATCTATTTTTAGTTTTGGCTTGAGATCATCCAACCTAACAACAAGATCTCGAGCTGCATCTATCGATTCATCGATGTCACAATAAGGTTTGACAAATCGGTGAAATCATCTGGGTTTTCCTTTAAGACTTATAAACAATGCGCCTATCGATCCTAAACAGGACCGATTACCTTGTATCGCATCATGTAACATCATGTGCGGCTAGTACCATGTTACAGGTGGCAAACCCGATACTTTTACATGTGTCATGGACAGGTAAATAGCGGCGCAAATTTTTTGTGCAAGCTATATTGCCTGTTTGAAACCATAGCTCATGCAAATCACAAAATACTGAACTCCGAGGAAAATTCAATCGGGCAGTCCCTAACCACATGGCAAAATCAAATGACAAAACTCATCAAAAACGAATGGACAACAACTGTCATATTTCTGACATAGTACAGACATGTTCAAATGTAGAAAATGGTGGATTGAACCTGGTTTCATAGCTAAACCTCTCACTTGTACTTATGAACCCATAAGATAAGAAAATCTGTATCTTGTGACTTTACTTTTAGCCTACTCTTGATTCCTTTCACACCGAACTCTTTGTCTACATGTATAGCATGTAAAATCATGCGAGTATCTACTTCATCGGGCGTACAAAATAATTTTTCAAACCTGAAAACACCGTCTGAGCTGATTTAGGGTCCTTGGAAGTGTTAAATAGAATATGACTTCTTCTTGTATTATAATAACTGTTGATATACCATGATGCCGAACAATCAATTCACCAAGGAATCTGATTAAGGCCTGCTGGTTCTCACTGACCCAAAGAAACTTATACAGTCAGGAATTTGACGATATATGCCCTGAAACACTTCACAGACGAACAATAACTTGATTAAGCTTTAAAATAACTGCAGTTGTGTCTGCTAGTGTAAGATTTATAGCAAGAATGATGGTACAACATTTTGTAATCATCCGTGCGAAGATGGTCTAGGTCTGAAGCATCGTGCAATATACAAAAATATACATGATCTTTCCATACTCCCATAGCCTCGATAAATGTTTTGTGTTAATTCCTCGCATATTAATAAGCAATTCAGTAGAAGAACCATGACATATAAGTTATAACACACTTATCCCATTGTATTTCAGTCCTACTTTGCTTAGGGTTTGATTAGCATAGTTTAACAGGACAGTGAATGTGTGCCATATTCCGGGTCTGAAACGTGACCGAAGGAATTGTTTTGTATATTACAATTATAACAAACTATCAATTAAAAGAAAACAATTAAAGTTATAAAAACCAACAAAATGATATTTCAAGTTATAAAACAACGATCTTCAAACAAACTGGACTATTCAAAACAAACAAATTGACCATACAACAAGCAAAAAAGAGAAATGAAGTTCGTGACAATTGTCCTAGTTAATGACCTAATAGTGTAAGCTACAAAACGATTAACGGTACGAGAAAAGGCGTGTTTGAATCAAAGCAAAATTATCTATTTTCTTTTCACCGATTAACATTACACGAAATATATTTGGCACACATATGAACCATGTCTTATTAATGTAATCAGAGTAAAAATCCCGTGAAAGTAACAGCAATAAATTTGCTTTCGTTCAAAATGTGGTTAATTTCGGCTAAAAAAATAGTCTTACTAAAATAATGATATACTTAGAATTAAATGATATAAATCTTTTCAGCTTTCGTTATATGATAAATTTACTTTTCAAGCTAAATGATAAGTCTCATTTGAACAAATAACACAGAAAGCAATAATTTTATTTTTCTTGTTGAAGATGGCCTGTATAATGAGGTATCTTTGGGTACCCTAAGAAACCACAAAATTTTGAAAAACATGACCACGGTAGCTTACGACGACATTCATCTTTGAAAAATATAATGATTTTCCAATAGTTTGGATATAAATATAGCCGTGTGTTATCCGTTAACTTAAACTCGTTAACTAGACGTCTTTTTCTATACTGGGCACCCTACTATTAGTGTTACACAGAAACGCTAACACGATTCTTACCTTTTTTACCTTGCAGTTCGTTTTTTTTCATTACCTAAAGTGGCTGGGGCGTCTTAATTAAAAATCGATAGATTTTTTTGATAATATGTCAAAATGAAGTTTTTATCGTGCTTTTTTTAAAAATATAATAAAAAGTACAATGTATGGATCACCGGACGACTTTTTTTCAAGCTACATGTTGTGCAAAATTGTCAGATTTTGTATAGATTATACATGGAAAATCAAATTGTGTGTGATAAAAAGAAAACTGCATGATAGAATTTTAAAATAAAATGTGAAAATATAGCTCTTATAACATGCTTTCAGATAAGAAAACGAAAAATGGGGTCACCGAACTTCTTTTTTGATACATATTAAAAAAGGTAATTCACAACACTTTTTATTATAAAAATTAGTTTATCAGAGTTATTTCCCCTTGTTTGATTAGGTTGAGAAAAAAAAATCAAACACAAATAAGGTGTTTTTGAGAAATTACAGCCATAATTATGATAAAACACACAATGTTCTATATTTACATCAAAAGTCTTGTGTTTAAATGCAATATCAGTATTTAGTTCTATTATAATCTTTAATCAATCCTAATTCTATCTTACTTTTGAGATAGTTTTTCATATGTGACATCATTTTTCTGCTGTTTCAGAAATTTCATAAATTCAAATGTGACGTAATTTTTGTGCCTTTTCGCCATCGTATGTGACGTCATTTTTTTGATTTACTGCGTTGAGGCCTGGACTGAGTCGGGTGTGTCTATTATGTGTTGGTCTTTGCATTATGTATTCGTGTTTGTTTTCTGTAATGAGTTAATACTTCAGTTTCATTATGTATATCTGTTATATTCATTTGATAAAATTTACTGTTTGCAATAGCATTAATTGTTCTAAATAATAAGGATGTTCTTATCCCAAACATAGCCGTATTTGACACAACCTTTTTCAACTTTTGATCTTCAGTGCTGTACAACTGTGTACGTTTTTTTCACTTTCGATCTTTTATATCTGGGCGTCACTGGTGAGTCTTGTGTGGACAAGACGCGTTTTTGGCGTATTGAATTTTAAACCTGATGTTTTTGTTATCCATTAACCATGTGTTTCTTTGTCTAATACGTTCTAATACGTTCTCCTCTAATCATTTGTATTGTAGTTCTGTAATATTCTGTTGTCATTTCAATGTTATATTTAACATAGCCATTAAAGTGCGAGGTTTGGCATGCCACAAAACCAGGTTCAACCAACCATTTTTTCCTTTAAAAATGTCCTGTACCAAGTCAGGAATATGGCCATTGTTATATTATTGTTCTTTTCTGTGTGTGTTACATTTTAACGTTGCGTCATTTGTTTTCTCTTATTTTTGAGTATAATTTCACATTGCGATAAGACGTGTCACGGTACTTGTCTATTCCAAATTCATGTATTTGGTTTTGATGTTATATGTGTTATTCTCGTGGGATTTTGTCTGATGCTTGGTCCGTTTCTGTGTGTGTTACATTTTAGTGTTGTGTCGTTGTTCTCCTTTTATATTTAATGCGTTTCCCTCGGTTTTAGTTTGTTACCCCGATTTTGTTTTTTGTCCATGGATTTATGAGTTTTGAACAGCGGTATACTACTGTTGCCTTTATTGAACATTAATTACATACTACTCTTAAAATTTCGTCAAAGAAACCATCGTTATCTGTTACTTCAAAATCCAAGATGGAGGAAGACACCCTAGCCAATTTAAGAGGTAACCTGGTTCTCGGCTGACTACTACACTTTGTTCATAGTTTGAGTGTAACGTAATACAAGCGGATTCCAGTTTACTTAAGTGGATGCATAAATATACATTTTTTGTAAATTAACGATATTTAGAATAATAGTTGGTTTTAAAAAAAATAGCAATAGACGTATTTACAATTGTATGTAAATTTGTCAACCTTAAATATTGCATTACAATTTAAAACCTTTGACGTCATTATTAAAAAGTGATTGTTGCATGACGTCAGAGAGTTCTTGATCATACTTGATTTGGCCTTTTTAACTTTTTTGTATTCGAGCGTCACTGATAAGCCTTATGTAGACGAAACGAACGTCTGGCTAAGATATAAAATTTCAATCCTTGTATTTATGATGAGTTTATATGAGACAAATCTAAGGCCATTCCAACGAAGATTGGCGGGTGCTGTCCCCTGGTTTTTTTCGGCAAAATACCCAAAAGGTTACTGACGTTCACTACACAGCAGCAGCACAACTTTAACTTTATAAACTTTGACTTGAGGATATAACTGATTTCATTTATGCATTTATAAAACTTGAACAATGGTGTTTTGTCGAAGTTTGTGTAAAGTAACCTAGCGCACAAAAATAGTTTACAGATTCATAGCTCTAGAGATCCAGAGTTTAAGAGTTCAGCAAAAACTTGAAGTTATACTTGTGATGTTGCGGTATAGTTGATGCCATTTACCTTTTGGGTATTTACCTATATGTAACTAGTACCAGTTGACTGTGTTAGGCATTAAATATGTTAAAAAAAAACGTATGACACATTTTCCTGCTTCAAACATTAATAATTTATTGATAACAATTTACAAGTAACAACAGACAATTCACACATAATCTTGTATTCTGTATAAATGTGTATAATATAACTGTGTAAGTACAATTGCACCAGACATGCTAGAGTTAAAATGGTTAAAATAATAGTATTGCAGCGTTTTTGCAAACATCGATAAAAAAATGTATTGGGGTACATCTGAGCTCTTAAAGTCGTTTTACTTTCAACACGGATTTTAATATTCATAAGATTAAAGGAACAATCGTACTTTTGCTTTTCTTGAATTGCTAAATGAAAAATGAAATTTACGAGAAATAAGTAAATGATGAACTCATTCAAATTGATTGCAAGGGTTGAAACATGATTTAGGGTTGAAACATGACTTATAAATTATAAAACATCTTTCTTACTGCATCCTATCTGATATTCTTATTCGCATGGACAACTTTAATGGTCTTATAATGATCATGAAATTGTTTAAACGGATAAAAAATAATACAAATATTAACAAATATGAAAATATATATTTGCTCGACCGTTGGATTGTTTGACTTTTGAAACATGATATCGTTAAGACTCTTTTTCTAGAATAAATAGAGAATATCTTCGCAAATATTATAATACTGCAAATAAAATATTGCAACGGTTATCATTGATTGCAAGCACCGAAGATCAATTGTCTTCCCATTACAAACTTTGCATGATTTAGTGTACAAAACCGTTCGTTATGTTATATTGCTGGGCATCTACTATAACACTGGTATATCCGGCTTGAGGTACCATTGGATACTGTCTTGGGCTCGAGGCTATAGACGATTGCTCATAATTTGAATTATAAGAATCATAAGCACATGCAGCCCTAAGACAGTGAGAATAAATGTCCTGTGTGTTTAGAGCTTTGTCATTTATGGCACGTATTTCAGCATATTTATTGCAAGAGGATGGATCATTGATATAGCAGCTACTATTAGATCCACAGCACTTAGATGCATCTTGATTGTTTTGATTTAGGTCTCCAGTAGGTGGAGTGATATCAGTTTTCTCCGACTCTACACAATAATCAGATCGTCTCATTATAACAGATTGTTGAACTGTATCTCTATGCGGAGAAGTCCTGTTTTGCACTTCCAATGATTTTTTGGGAGATCCAAATGTTTCTTCTTTCACTCGGGGAGAATCATAGATATTGTCATATTTGTTTTGATGATTTGAATTTCGTTTGTCGGTTTCTTCGTTGACTACATCAACATCAGAAACAGACGACTCAGATCTATTACTATATGGGCAGTTGTACCCTTGAGCAGTTCCGAAAGACGTCTCTCGACTACTACTCCTTGAACATGGATTTAAATTTCGATAGTCAAAATGAGGAGAGGTCGATGGTGTATCTGTACTTTCACCATAATGAGTCAGACGAGGACTGCTGACGTCATTAATACTGAGTTGGTAGCCATTTTGATATCCGAAATGATGTAACTTATTTGGGTCACTAAGTTTATATTGAAATTTTTCATCAGCTAACCGATGGTAGTTCTGATATGGTAACATTTCAGATATGAAATTTATATTAAATTGTGGTCCATATATTCCACTATATTTATCAAAATTTTCACAAGTTTGTATGGAGTTAACGTATTCCTGAGAACTGATATCCGGGACATACTCGATTCGATCGGAAGTTGGAAGTCCGGAGTAATCTGGATTTTCTGCAATGTGAGGATATGGAGACGATCTTCTTGACCTTGACTTAGGAGTCCTCATTTTACTTTGCCTGTTTTGAAGTGCATCAATAGGCAATATATCTTTATTAATAGTTTGTTCAATCTGAATCTGTAAAGATTTAGCTTCAACATCACTGAAAAAGAAATTATATATATCAAACCACTTTTTATAAATGTGTCCTCTTAAATATTATCACCAGAATTTTGGTTTACTAACAACTGCGGACTTTATGATGGTAGGAAAACTCAAATCATTGAAATTATTTACTGTTGTGCATTTTTAGCAATAAAAATAAGCATTAATCTTTATGGTATCGTATCCTAGTAATTTTACAGTTTTGTTCTAGACGAATTTGAATACAATATTCAAATGGTTTACATGTAAATGCATATAATCGTTTAGTATGGAACATACAAGAAGACGTTTCGTGTTTTCATAACACGTGTAACTAACAATAACTAGAGGCTCTAAAGAGCCTGTGTCGCTCACCTTGGTCTATGTGCATATTAAACAAAGGACACAAATGGATTCATGACAAAATTGTATTTTGGTGATGGTGATGTGTTTGAAGTTCTTACTTTACTGAACGATTTTGCTTCTTACAATTATATCTATAATGAACTTTGCCCATTAGTAACAGAGAACTATATTTGGTAAAAATTTACATAAATTTACCAAATTAATGAAAATTGTTAAAAATTGACTATAAAGGGCAATAACTCCTTAAGGGGTCAATTGACCATTTAGGTCATGTTGACTTATTTGTAGATCTTACTTTGCTGAACATTATTGCTGTTTACAGTTTATCGCTATCTATAATAGTATTCAAGATAACCAAAAACGGCAAAATTTCTTTAAAAATTACCAATTGGAGGGCAGCAACCCAACAACCAGTTGTCCAATTCATCTGAAAAATTCAGGGCAGATAGATATTGACTTGATTAACAATTTAACTTCTTGTCAGATTTGCTCTAGATGCTTTGGTTTCATAGTTATAAGCCAAAAACTGCATTTTACCCCTATGTTCTATTTTTAGCCTAGGCGGCCATCTTGGTTGAATGGCCAGGTCATCGGACACATTTTTCAAACTAGATACCCCAAAGATGATTGTGGCCTAGTAGTTTCAGTGGAGATTTTGTAAAAGATTACTTAGATTTATGAAAAATGGTTAAAGATTGACTATAAAGGGCAATAACTCCTAAAGGGGTCAACTGACCATTTTGGTCATGTTGACTTATTTGTAGATCTTACTTTGCTGAACATTATTGCTGTTTACAGTTTATCTCTATCTATAATAATATTCAAGATAATAACCAAAAACAGCAAAATTTCCTCAAAATTACCAATTCAGGGGCAGCAACCCAACAACCCATTGACCGATTCATCTGAAAATTTCAGGGCAGATAGATCTTGACCTGATAAAGATTTTTATCCCGTGTCAGATTTCCTCAAAATGCTTTGGTTTTTGAGTTATAAGCCAAAAACTGCATTTTACCCCTATGTTCTATTTTTAGCGGTGGCGGCCATCTTGTTGGTTGACCAGGTCACGCCACACATTTTTTAAACTAGATACCCCAAAGATGATTGTGGCCAAGTTTGGATTAATTTGGCCCAGTAGTTTCAGAGGAGAAGATTTTTGTAAAAGATTACTTTAATTTATGAAAAATGGTTAAAAATTGACTATAAAGGGCAATAACTCCTAAACGGGTCAACTGACCATTTTGGTCATGTTGACTTATTTGTAGATCTTACTTTGTTGAACATTATTGCTGTTTACAGTTTATCTCTATCTATAATAATATTCAAGATAATAACCAAAAACAGCAAAATTTCCTCAAAATTACCAATTCAGGGGCAGCAACCCAACAACCCATTGACCGATTCATCTGAAAATTTCAGGGCAGATAGATCTTGACCTGATAAAGATTTTTATCCCGTGTCAGATTTCCTCAAAATGCTTTGGTTTTTGAGTTATAAGCCAAAAACTGCATTTTACCCCTATGTTCTATTTTTAGCGGTGGCGGCAATCTTGGTTGGTTGACCAGGTCACGCCACACATTTTTTAAACTAGATACCCCAAAGATGATTGTGGCCAAGTTTGGATTAATTTGGCCCAGTAGTTTCAGAGGAGAAGATTTTTGTAAAAGATTACTTTAATTAACGAAAAATGGTTAAAAATTGACTATAAAGGGCAATAACTCCTAAACGGGTCAACTGACCATTTTGGTCATGTTGACTTATTTGTAGATCTTACTTTGCTGAACATTATTGCTGTTTACAATTTATCTCTATCTATAATAATATTCAAGATAATAACCAAAAACAGCAAAATTTCCTCAAAATTACCAATTCAGGGGCAGCAACCCAACAACCGATTGACCGATTCATCTGAAAATTTCAGGGCAGATAGATCTTGACCTGATAAACATTTTTACCCCATGTCAGATTTGCTCTAAATGCTTTGGTTTTGAGTTATAAGCCAAAAACTGCATTTTACCCCTATGTTCTATTTTTAGCCGTGGCGGCCATCTTGGTTGGTTGACCGGGTCACGCCACACATTTTTTAAACTAGATACCCCAATGATGATTGTGGCCAAGTTTGGTTTGATTTGGCCCAGTAGTTTCAGAGGAGAAGATTTTTGTAAAAGTTAACGACGACGGACGACGACGGACGACGGACGACGACGACGGACGCCGGACGCCAAGTGATGAGAAAAGCTCACTTGGCCCTTCGGGCCAGGTGAGCTAAAAAGGAAACATATATATATTTCTCTGAGTCTTAACTGATTTATCATAATTATGTAAACTTTGTCTTGCATCTTTAGATAATGAATAAGTGGTCCGGTTGTTATTGATTGATACTTCAAAAGGTGAGGAGTTTCCTTGTCGTGCGTTCGTTCGTCCCACCATACGGGCTTCAAACAGGCAACCTGTATCTCATTGGATGAAGATATTTAACCGACGAAGATCAGTAATTATGGTCCTGTCTACTGACACTTACCTAAGTACATAATTGACACTGACAATACAATGTGGTCTTGAAGATCGACTGTTATGGACTATTGTAGCGTAGCTCTGTATCCAAACCCAACCACCGTTCTTCGACAAAAATCTGTAATACTTAGTTGTCACCTGCCCCTTCAATAATACTGAAAGTAAACAGAAAATTCGATTATGGCTTAGTATGAAATCAAAGAATTAATATTAATACTTTATATATAATTTAATGATTTTTGACTTAATATCCAATAAAACAATCTGATATTTTTCTCCTTCTGCTGGTTCAATATTAACACAGGTTGTCTGCTAACTGCTGGAAGCAGTTGTGGCGCCGATATGACACATGTTGATATACAGTCATAATTCAATTCTCCAGTGAATCGGCGAGAGTGTAAAGATTTGTATTTTTTTTATGCCTCTATATTCTTACATTTCATTTTTTTTTAGATAAATGTACGTTATGTCTGTTTGCTTTACTCAAACATTATTGTCATGCGACTATTAAAGTGAGAGGTTTCGCTAGCTTTCAAAAGGTTTAATCAACTATTCTCTACATAAAAGATAATGTATATATTAAGTCAGGAATATGAATGTTATTTTAGATCGATAGATGTGTTGGGGCTTTTGATTTGGCCATTTGGTAAAGGACTTCCCATTTAGAAATTTCATTGGAGTACGGTTTTTTTGTTATTTACTTTTTGGCATCCTGTAATTCAATAATCAAAATGTTCTTTTTCTTCACGTGCTAACAAGGTCCCCCTATATTTAAATTAATGATGCAGCATGTCAACCTCGAAACAAGAAGATCGAGTAAAAAGACAGGAATAAGGCATAAACATTACCAAAATAATTTATCCATTTTAAGCCCCATTAAAATCGATTTTCAATGTCGTGGCCATTTAATTTTACGAGCTGAACACGGCAATTTGGACTTAAATGGTTTGTTGTAATGGAAATCAATCTCAATTAATAGTCGTGATCCCCGACCTCTGTCAAAGATCTATATTATATCATTTATTGTTAGAAACGTCAATCCTATTCACGCTGGGATCGTCATCGACTAAAATTACCTGAATTCTGTACTGATCTATACAGGTGTTCAACAGGTATTATGAAATAAATTGGTCGTCTGTCAGTGGTATAATTTTTACAAGGTTTTATTCTTGTCCAATTGTCTTTCAAATTTGTATTCACTGCAGTATCTTCAACAGGTATATTGAAATAAATTGGTCCTCTGTCAGTGGTATAAATTTTACAAGATTTTATTCTTGCCCAATTGTCTTTCAAATTTGTATTCACTGCAGTATGTAATTTTCTGTCTTTTTAGTACGATTACAGATTTCTTGGAAACATGTGTATGAATAATATCAAATTATTTCCTTCACAAGTGACTGGGTCTTTAATTGGGAGAAAACATTTAGTTTTTAAATATGCCTTTGAAAAAAATTATAATTCAATTATAATACAAATATTATTGACTGGGAAATTTAGCTTTCCTTCATGTTTTTCTTTAACAGTTATTTTTGTTAGTAAAATGTCCGCAAAATAACGGAGATTTGAAAACGATGTGTTATATTTGTGCGACAAACTCAAATGTTATTTTTCATAATTCGCCATTTTCCATTGATAGTAATAGTTTTATTACAAAACAATTGTTCAAATATTATGTTATGATTGTGCTCATTTATTCACTTTTACTTTTATACATTTAAAAGCAAACCAAAAAAAAAAGACAATACCTAAGTGTAAAAACAAATGAGAGAATCGCTGAGGCAGAGTGGACAACGACTTTCATGAATGTTGGTTTTAATGATCCTCTTTCTTCATAGATCTTGCTTTTAACAAATTGTTTTGGCCAGATCAGACGGATACAATGAAAATATACGTATTTAAAAGAGGGACGAAAGATACCAAAGGGACAGTCAAACTCATAAATCTAAAACAAACTGACAACGCCATGGCTAAAAATGAAAAAGACAAACAGAAAACCAATAGAATACATGACACAACATAGAAAACTAAAGAATAAACAACACGAACCCCACCAAAAACTAGGGGTGATCTCAGGTGCTCCGGAAGGGTAAGCAGATCCTGCTCCACATGTGGCACCCGTCGTGTTGCTTATGTGATTACAAATCCGGTAAATAGTCTAATTCGGTAGGTCACATTCCTGAAAGGGAAGGGGATTGTAGTTACGACGTAAGGAACATATCCGATATCATTTGTGAAACGGTTATTCCATAACGGTCAACCAACTCGTAATGGCGTCCGTAAAATTTACGAAGGGATTATTTCAACTTCACCATTTGGAACTCTTGGTTTAATAGCTTCCTTGTGAGCAGTAACCCTCTATCAAGAAAATCATGATAGGAAATGCAAGCACGGGAATATCGTATCAATTGGGAGATATATACCCCGTATGCAGGTGCTGCTGGAATGTTGCTACTTAGAAATGGAAAGTTCACAATCGGAAAGCTAAAATCATCTCTTTTGTCGTAAAGTTTTGTTTTCAACCGACCCTCATTGTCAATTTCTAGATGTAAGTCAAGATATGAAGCCGACTTAACTGTATCTGTAGTATCCTTTATCTCCAATTCGATGGGATAGATCACATCAGTACAAGATGTAAAAAAATACACCCCGTTGATTATTATATGTCTTCATATTACATTACTTCCAAACTTCAAAATGTAAAGCTTGGTGATAATTTCAAATATAAGAGGAGATACACATTGTTGTCAACGAGGTTAATTAGTAAAATACTATCTCGATTTAATTGAACACACCGGGGAAAATGTTCATGCAGAATGAAGTCAAAACTGAGAAAAAAAATTTTAAAACAAATGAGAAAAAGAAGTTAAACTGATGATGAAAATTCTTTTTTTTTATCTGCATTTTTTTCTTTACAACGATAAATGTCACCATTTTTAATTGAAAATAAAAATGCCAAAATTCGATAAGTGTATTACAATGTGTATTTAAGGGATCTTGAGATGGCAATACAAAATTCAAAATTATTCGTAATTCGGAGAACAGACGTCAATGCTCAAAATAAATAAAAGACAAAACGACAAACCAATACCATCAACACATTGCTGTATTAACATGGTTGAAAAAAAAAACCAATTTGAACATGATACTCACAATGGGTATTCAGTTTCTGCTTTTTTAATGGCTAATGACATATTTAAAAATCATGTTGGAAGTCATATTAATCAGCCTTCGGGAAGCCATGGAGCTAGTGTTATCCAAGCTCAGCTGCCAAAAGTCAAATTTAAAGACCCGACATCGGTGGCGACTCAATACACAGGACGAAAAGGTGCTTCTTATCCAAGATATAGTGGACGACCCAAAGGGAGAATCGAAAATAATAAGTGGAAGCCAGACTGACAAAATCATGGCTCAAAAGGCGGGAAACAACGGAAGTACAACAGTTAATTGTTTACAACACATTCAATAATAAACTGAAGCCTCAGCCATCATCTATATTATCAATCTAATGTATAATATTTTGTAAATAAAAATAACTCACATGTGTGATGAGCAATTCTCATGTGAAGAATATCAAATGCATGAATGTAATGATACAGAGTTCTTTCTATGAGGTCTTGTGGTTCGTAGCCAGTGAGTGCAGCCACCCTGCAAATAAGTACAACGAATGTAGATTAAGCATACATTTTTCAAATGTTTGTATATCTCAATTTTAAATAAAAAAAACATTGATTTCAACTTCCGTTTTGTATCATAGAAGAAACAATTTGGAAATACCATGATTGAACCAGAGTGATTTGCACATTATTATGCATTCTGGTAATAAATTCAAAAACATCCATAAACATGGAAATGGCCTAATACACAATGAAATCTTAAGAATCAAAATAGTAAATTTAAGCAAATCTTCAAATGATTTGCTAATCAAACTTAACAGTCTTTGGGTATGAGCCCTTCTAACAATCATGTTACATTTAATATTCCTTACAAGTATAATGTTAAACCGTCGATCCCAAAATGTTCCCTTTTATATTTTGTTAATATACATAAAGTACTAAATTTTCAAAGAAAACAAAAATAAAGAACTAAGGTGAATGGTATTAAATAACTCCTATTGCTGAATTTAGATAAAATAACTTATTTATATATATTTACCTGGCATCTAAGAAAATAAGTTTGAGATCTAAGCTTGCACGAAACATAAACATATTGTTAAACATTTTGATTTCAGTTATGGCACTTGGTGGCAAAGAATGACCAACGGCAACCAGTCCAACATTCTGGTAACAACTGTCGTATGGTGACATCTCCATGTTAAACTGTTTTACTTTCAAATAGCCACTACAATGGATCACCTAAAACGAAAGTATTTAAAAAGTTTATTATTTCTTGATATTCTTTTCTAATCTGAAGCATTATATGTGAATTAAAGTTTAAATAATTCGGTTGCCCTTTTTTTTTTAATCATTTTCACATATATTGTTTAAATGTATCAGGAATTCAGCTTACAAAATTCATACAACTCTATATGTTATAAAAACGTTTGAAACAAAATATACAACAACAAAAAACAAATGATACCAAACATGCTATTTGAATCTATTTCATTAAAAACTAAAATAACAAAAATACCGAGCACTGAGGAAATTTCAAAACGGACTTAAGATGATGGACACGTCAGTACCTAAAATGTCTACTTCAAGACCATCGTGTATTATTTGTGAAGTTGAAACGGAATATTTATCAACTAGGTTTTGAAAGCTTTCAATGAACATTTTTTTCGAAATGGACTAGACGTTCGTTGACATAACTCTGTTTCGTCAACTTTTTCTCAGCCACTGGTGGCGTTTTATAAAGTTTGAATAGCAGCTGCTAGCTCTTGACTACCGAATGAGTTGGGAAATTTATATCTCATATGCAAGAGACGTTTGTATACCGTTACTAAGGTTAAAACCAAAATCGTCTCGTTTGTCATAGATTCTGGTACTTAGATGAACGCTTACGTTAAATTCGAGGTATAAGTCTAAAGACGAGGCAGAGAAATTTGTGAATGATGTTTCTTTAATTTCTAGTTCTTGCGGATATATTGATGGCACCTTATTAAAAAAGTTTGGATTGTTAATGGAAAGGACATCATCAATATATCTGAATGTGACATAAACTATGTGGCTTCTAGGATCCTCTTGTTTTTGACAATTGTTTGAAGGAACTCTTGACTCGTACTAAAATAAGAAGAGGTCGACAAGGAGATGCGCACAATTCGTTCCCAAATACCGACAAATTGTTGTAAAAAAGTGTACTTCTCAAATTAACATTTTGATTTTTTATATAACAAATATATAATAAGGATTGAAATTTGTCGAAAATTTAATCAACATTTTGGCTTTTATTAGACATCATCTAATTTATTTGATTTTCTAATCCACATACGATGATGTCTTGTCTTTTACAAATATTGGTTAAGAGTATTTACCACAGGTGAGTCCAAGGATCCTATCCTCTTTAGTCGCAGACTTTTCATGTTTTAATGCATTTTTCCTGTTGTTGACCCCCTGTTCCTCCCTTACTCTTTGATTATCTTTTTTTTAATTTTCTATTTCCTGAATTCCGGGTAAAGGCATATCATAAGAAGGACCACAAATCCACAACAAATTGAATGTTTGATTTTTTTTAATTTTTTTTTTATTTGAAATAAATAACACGATTTTAATGCATTAAATTGCTCACTAAACTAACTATCAGTTAAATATAAGATAAGTAAAAAGTGTGTATACTATACCTTATATCCACCACACGTTAAACCAGCATTTCGTTTGGCCAAAACACATTTCATTCGTATGAAGAATGAACGTTCAACTTCAAATTCTGAAATATAAATAAAATATCAAAACCGGAACAGAATTTTTTTATTTTCATTTTCTTTTCTAAAGTTTCTAAAGCTTTTTTTAACAGTAAAAATGTTTTTTTTTTTTGGATTTGTTTAAGTAAGTTTCTGTATATGTCTGATACCTTCCTATAACTTATATGTGCTAAAGCTACATTGTTCGTATAACATAAAATCCGATAACGCTTTACTCTTCATTTCACCAATAAAATAGTTAAAAAGTATCATAGAGAAATCATTACATTGTGTTTAAGCGATGGCAAGGATATCGATGAAACTGTCGAGGGGAAAGTATGCATACTGATTTTTTATAGTGACAATTGATTTCGTAGATGTTGGCATGCAGTTGTCTATCGCAATTTTAAAGATCTGAATTAGTTTTTAACACATCGATATCTTAATCCTAGTTTTGTGGGCCGATTCAGCCATATACCACTGATATTACTATAACAGACCGAAACATTCTGATCTGCTGTATACATATATAACATTTGTTGACCTTCAGATATCTTTCTTTGGTCGTTGGATAGTGTTCTTGACGACATTATGATTATGTTGTAAATGTAATTGGTTTTATTTTGTGATAATATACTGGATTCTTGTTAAAAGGGAGGAAAATAGTTAGCAATTCTGTTGTTTTTTTTTGAGTGAGTTGCTAATCATCTTACCATGACCAAAATGTCCTTGGTATGGCGGTGCAAGTGTTAGTACAGCGGTCATTTCGTCGTGGTCTGCAGGGTGTATATATTCATAAACACTGTTTCCCGTCAGTTCAACCTGTAAATAGTTGCTGATTTAATAGAAATGCTTAAAATAAACTTTGATATCTTAAAAAAAATGACTGCAGTCAGGTTGAATAATTCAATCATTCGTTTCTGTTTTACACTAATGTCAACACTCGACAAGGCCGATTCTGAATTTAATAATATATACCCTATCCGATGAAATATGCTTAAGGTTCCACTAAAGTCAAAATATAGGACACTTCATAAACATCTAAACTTTGCCTGTATTTTTCAACCTATAATGAATAAAGTCCTAAACTATGAGAACATATATAGATATAGGAAGATGTGGTGTGAGTGCCAATGAGACAACTCTCCATACAAATAACAATTTAAAAAGTAAACCATTATAGGTTAAAGTACGGCCTTCAACACGGAGCCTTGGCTCACACCGAACAACAAGCTATAAAGGGCCCCAAAACTACTAGTGTAAAACCATTCAAACGGGAAAACCAAAGGTCTAATCTATATAAACAAAACGAGAAACGAGAAACACGTATATATTACATAAACAAACGACAACTACTGTACATCAGATTCCTGACTTAGGACAGGTGCAAACATTTGCAGCGGGATTAAACGTTTTAATGGATCCAAACCTTCTCCCTTTTTCTGAAACAATAGCATAACATCACAACAAAGAAAAACATACGATAAAATATCAATTGGCAGACTTAACTCAATCAAAAAACGTATGATTAAACAATGAACGAATAAATTTGATCTGCGATATCTGAATACAAATGCACAGTTAATTAAATATTAGAGACAAACATTCATGACCAAAAAGCTAACAAACAAATTCAAACACAGGACATGACTGGGAAATATATAACCAATCAATGTTCACTATAGAAAAAAACCGTCTTTTTTATAATCTTGAAGTTTATACAAATGTTGTAAGAATAAGTGAAAAATTGAAGATATTACAAATAATGAAAGCTGGTGTACAGACAAGATCCATATAAATAAAAAAATAACAAAAAAGCATTATAAACAGTTTCAACAGGTCGAATTAACAAGAAAATACGATTTGAGAGTATGCCCTGCATAAGATATAACAGTATTCGTCCATACCAATTTTAAACAAATTAAGTCGTCTCGCAGGCCTCCAGATTTTTTTGAAAATTTAGTGTTCCCCCCAAGAACCGGTTTGGCCACAACAAAACAATTGCAAGTTTATTTACAATTTACACAGTGGGTATATGTTAAGTATGTTGAAATGAACATATGTTCCCATAGTTTAGGATTTTATTCATTATAGGTTGAAAAATACAGGCAAAGTTTAGATGTTTATGAAGTGTCCTATATTTTGACTTTAGTGGAACCTTAAACTAAACTAAAACACTGAAAGACTTTATTCATTAATAATTTATCAATGGATGTATGAATTAAAAAAGAGTTTGTAAACACAATATTTTTTCAGATAAATCATCACACTCACATTTAAATAAAATACATATGAAGTAAATTTGAAGGATTCAAACAGACAAGCAAAGTTGCTTTACACATCTTATTCATAGTCTCATAAAAGAGTTCAAAAGAGACCACACAGACCCCAAAATAACATTTTTTTAATTCAATTTGAGTAATTATCATACACATTTTGTTTGAAATATGCCAAGTTATCAAACATTATAACTAACAAATCCAAAAAACATTTTTTGCAAATAAAATTAGTTTCAATGCAGTTGCAATGTTATGAATATGCATCTTTTGTTAAAATGTTTGTTTTATATAATAGAATACTGGTCAAGTGAATTAGGAAGGAATTTGTATAGTGGTTAATCCACTGTTTTCTAATTCCTAAAGTGAATTGTTTTTGTTGTTGTTAGTATATATACATGCAAGTCATTCCAAATAAAATATTTACACCAAAAATTATGCAGGGATCAATAACAATAGCAGAGATTTGTACTGTCTCTCTCTATAATAACTTTATTTAAATGGAAATCACAAACGAATATTTTATCAATCGGAAACCAGAAACTATGCGACATGAAAATTGCGAAAATATATCCTCACGGATTGAGTAGTGTCAAAGTGAGCATTATGGTATTTTTCAACCGTAAAATGCATGACAAATGTATAGTCATCACTAAAATTTAAGTGTTAAACATACACTGTTCGATGCTTGCTGAATATCAGAATATCAGTAAGATTAATTGGCCGTATGTAAAATATTTATCTGTATTGTCAATGTCATAAAGTTTTTTAATGTCAATGTTAACTAAAGTTTTCTATTTTATCATTTTAATATCGCTCTCGGTATGATAATAAAGGAGGCGTGATTTTGAGATTCGATTACTTACTTGTGACAATCCAAGATGGACGGAAGCTGTTTCAGATATGTACATGATTTTCCCATCCGGGGCTATCACAAATATAAAACCATCTAACGTCTGAAAGAATAAATTCGATAACACTTAAATAAAATTGTGAGTAGAAGTTATAGAATATATTCATGAGCTGCAATAAAAATAACTTCAATATACAAAGTTAAGTTACAAAAATCCAATACTAGGTACACTAAAAAGGGCCTAAAATATACAATAAAAGTGAGTTTTTAATATAAACATTCGATTGATGAAGGAAGTCTGGAACATAAAACGATATAATGGGATGACTGAGACAATATGTTTTCGTTGGTCTTTTTCGTTCTGGTCATTTCAGCATATAACACTTGCACACATCGGTTGGAAAATGTCTATATAACAAAGAATAAACATCCAATATAACGACTATGACCAAATACTACTATGAAAATTTCAAAAAACAGAACAAGAACAAAATGGCAAGGCAATTCAACCTTGAAATAATTAAGGGTAAAAAGCAAAAAAACACTTATAAAAGAGTGTGAAAAAAAGAGTTTGAAGGTTTTTTTTAATTCATGAATTATATACAATGAGGCCTGTTTAATTTCCGATGCCAAAATAAAGTTCTTTCATTTTCCTTTTCATATCAGACAAAAGACCATCCGTCTAGCAAAGCGACAGCATCAATATGGAAATCTCTTTTGTTCTTAATAAAATGGCATTATCGGATGTCGTTTAATAAAATAAAAACAAATTACGGGCAAATCCCGTTCTGTTATCCGCCTAGTAAGATAAAAATAAATGATGTTTTGCGAGCTTAAGCTTAGTCAATTGAAAATCAATTAAAGCGCCTTCTTACTGAAGCTGTCAATTTGAAAAGCTTGACTGAATAATGATTAGAATAGAAATTAGATACACGTAAAATCACTTTCTTTTACTTTTATCAGTCTCTTTCCAAATGGCGGGATAAGAAGAAATGGAAAGTAGATTTCTTAATTACCATTTAAATTATAAGGAAATACAAGACGCCAAAACCGATTACTATTTGGTGGTATAAAAAGCGTGAAGGAAATTAAAAATGGGCCAATTCCGGTGCTTTGTGGCTCAAATTAAGCTCACTATCGCGAGGTAATTGTTTGATGCTCTTTACATGTTTTCTAGCAATATTAATTGACGTTTAGAAGTAATTTCTGTCAAAAATTCCGATAAAAACGTTGTATATTTCATCGGAGAAATGAACATGAAAATTGTTTTGATATGTTAAAGCTGCTGAAAGCTTATTAATAAATACCGCGTTTTGCATAAATGTGTCAAAACATTTTTTCCCATACCGATATATACATTATATAAAATGTAATTTTGTTTTACAGATAAGTCTTGGTGAACTTGAATTATATAGTACGTTAACCCTAGCTTATCAAGAGTTTTGATGAAGAAGAATATGAAGACCTACATCAAATAAATGAAAGAAGAAAACGAGACAATTACTGATTTACAAATATATGTTAATAAATTGTTCATGTATATATGTATTTCATGCATGATTTCGACGTTTCGTCTTAAATTTTCTCTATCTAAAATGTGTCTTGTTTTGCAAATCTCATACTCTAATTTGCTTTCATCAATAAAAAAACCCCAAAATAATGAAAAGTAAAACCCAGAAATGTATGGAATAGTGCACTTAAAAAAACTCATTACTTTTTAAATGGACACTTCAGTTCCTACCAAAAAAAAAAGTTTCAAAAATCTAAGAAGCTCATTTAACAATATATTTAGTGTCGCCATCATATGATTTCCAAAACAAAACAATATATTTAGTGTCGCCATCAGATGATTTCCAAAACAAAATTATCTTATGTTTTAATATCTAGTTCTCAATATTTATTACTTCGGTAGTATGTCTATATTTTTCAGTTTAATTCTAAAATATTAAAGGATCTTTCCTTTTAAATACTTAAATTAATAAGAAGTAATTAAAAGCAAAAACTACAGATTGCTGCATTAGTTTTTTCATTTTTTTTCATTTGTAGAAAATAATATAGTAACAGCTTAGCTGCACTGTTTATCACTAGACTATCCAATTAACGTCTGCTGAGACTGAAACACAGGTCAAATGTAATACATCCGATTATCTCGTCAAAAACAGCGAAAAGATTATGAATTTTCCATTTCAGACATAATTATCAATACTGAAGAGGCAATCAACAAATTAAACACAAGATAAAAAGCTCATCTAACAATATATTTAGTGTCGCCATCAGATGATTTCCAAAACAAAATTATCTTATGTTTTAATATCTAGTTCTCAATATTTATTACTTTGGTAGTATGTTTGTATGTACCTCAAATCTTTCTATATTTTTCAGTTTAATTCTAAAATATTAAAGGATCTTTCCTTTTAAATACTTAAATTAATAAGAAGTAATTAAAAGCAAAAACTACAGATTGCTGCATTAGTTTTTTCATTTTTTTTCATTTGTAGAAAATAATATAGTAACAGCTTAGCTGCACTGTTTATCACTAGAATATCCAATTAACGTCTGCTGAGACTGAAACACAGGTCAAATGTAATACATCCGATTATCTCGTCAAAAACAGCGAAAAGATTATGAATTTTCCATTTCAGACATAATTATCAATACTGAAGAGGCAATCAACAAATTAAACACAAGATAAAATTGTTTTACAATTGCCCGGATTATCAACATGATTGTTTATGCTTCGGCACGAGCGGAAGTGTCCTGTTCTGAAGAGATAATGACTCTTTCTATCTTTCCATAAAAGATTTCTTTTGACGTGTTGCGGCTTTTGACATATGGACAAAATATGTAAAAGGAAACTTAATTTTTAGATTAATCATATCGTGACGATTGTTTAAAGTTTTTTTATTCGTGTTGTCTGCTGTTCCATCTTTTATAAAAAGAAACTGAAATTCCCTTTTCGTTGTTGCATGGGTAATACTTTGAAGCATTTCAACAGGCAACTTTGGGAGGTTATTCAGTTTTAAGGCTGATCTATCATAGATAAAAAGAGATGTGGTCTGAGGATGTGGTATGAGTGCCAATGAGACAACTCGCCATCCAAGTACGGATTTTAAGACGGAGCCTTAGTTTCCACCGAACAACAAGCAATAAATGACCCTTATATAGAGAACCTCTTTAAATTTGACGTTGTTTCTTTACACGCATATTAATATATTATCAAAGTATATTTAGATATAGAATAGATGGAGATCTGATAATTTAGGTTGACTTCAAATAGAATCAAATATAAAATGAAATTTCGGACGTTCTTTGGATTTTGTTTTCGGATTTCTTAGAGAAAAGAGCATTTTGTTTTACTTTTTTCTACATAAAACAAAAGCAAATTAAAAAGATATATATATAACGGCGGTATTCATATTCATCGTGCAGAAGATATACGAAAATGAACAAGGTATTTTGCTGCCGTCTTGAAGGTTGTTGTGGTTTCAACAAAGGTTGCCAAATAAATCAAATCTCATGCATATATCAGAAAAATAAAAAAAAACTCACCTGCAAAAGATGAGAACCTAGTTCCTTTTCTAATGGAGACTTAGGTGGGGATCTGTGGCCCCATGCTTCACCAAGACCTAAAATACAAAACAATGATTGTTAGATATTAAAACATCTTTTGTAAAAAGTTTTATTCCTGAAATCTGTTTACCTTCACTCGAAATAGTTCCGACACAGCTCAAACAAATATGATTCTGTCAACTCAGGCGGGCTTCCAGAATAGAAGGCACAAAAGGACATTTACATGTAGAATGAAAACAGATATAGTAAGCCTAAAGATAACGTTGGTTTATATATAGGTTGTAGTTGAACATGAGTGAACAAACCAATTCTATCGTTAACTCTCGTTCAACAATAGCATATTTTAAAAAAACCTAGTAGCTGTTCCTTACTTTAAAATTATGACATCACATGGCACTATGACGCCAAACAAACTGTGGTTTAAAACTTAAAAGAAACAAGTATGAAAGGTTCAAGCAACCTTCAGAAAAAGTGACCACGTAGTCTCTCAATGAATGAACTATTTTATTGAAATTGCAAATTCACTATGTTGAATTTCAGCGGACCTGTTCTCAACATTTTCCGAGAAAATAGTTATCAAAAGTACCAGGATTATAATTTTATACGCCAGACGCGCGTTTCGTCTACATAAGACTCATCAGTGACGCTCAGATCAAAATAGTTAAAAAGCCAAACAAATACAAAGTTGAAGAGCATTGAGGACCCAAAATTCCAAAAAGTTGTGCCAAATACGGCTAAGGTAATCTACTCCTGGGGTAAGAAAATCCTTAGTTATTCGAAAAATTCAAAGTTTTGTAAACAGAAAATTTATAAAAATGACCATATAATTGATATTCATGTCAACACCGAAGTGCTGACTACTGGGCTGGTGATACCCTCGGGGACGAAACGTCCACCAGCAGTGGCATCGACCCAGTGGTGTAAATAGTTATCAAAAGTACCAGGATTATAATTTTATACGCCAGACGCGCGTTTCGTCTACATAAGACTCATCAGTGACGCTCAGATCAAAATAGTTAAAAAGCCAAACAAATACAAAGTTGAAGAGCATTGAGGACCCAAAATTCCAAAAAGTTGTGCCAAATACGGCTAAGGTAATCTACTCCTGGGGTAAGAAAATCCTTAGTTATTCGAAAAATTCAAAGTTTTGTAAACAGAAAATTTATAAAAATGACCATATAATTGATATTCATGTCAACACCGAAGTGCTGACTACTGGGCTGGTGATACCCTCGGGGACGAAACGTCCACCAGCAGTGGCATCGACCCAGTGGTGTAAATAGTTATCAAAAGTACCAGGATTATAATTTTATACGCCAGACGCGCGTTTCGTCTACATAAGACTCATCAGTGACGCTCAGATCAAAATAGTTAAAAAGCCAAACAAATACAAAGTTGAAGAGCATTGAGGACCCAAAATTCCAAAAAGTTGTGCCAAATACGGCTAAGGTAATCTACTCCTGGGGTAAGAAAATCCTTAGTTATTCGAAAAATTCAAAGTTTTGTAAACAGAAAATTTATAAAAATGACCATATAATTGATATTCATGTCAACACCGAAGTGCTGACTACTGGGCTGGTGATACCCTCGGGGACGAAACGTCCACCAGCAGTGGCATCGACCCAGTGGTGTAAATAGTTATCAAAAGTACCAGGATTATAATTTTATACGCCAGACGCGCGTTTCGTCTACATAAGACTCATCAGTGACGCTCAGATCAAAATAGTTAAAAAGCCAAACAAATACAAAGTTGAAGAGCATTGAGGACCCAAAATTCCAAAAAGTTGTGCCAAATACGGCTAAGGTAATCTACTCCTGGGGTAAGAAAATCCTTAGTTATTCGAAAAATTCAAAGTTTTGTAAACAGAAAATTTATAAAAATGACCATATAATTGATATTCATGTCAACACCGAAGTGCTGACTACTGGGCTGGTGATACCCTCGGGGACGAAACGTCCACCAGCAGTGGCATCGACCCAGTGGTGTAAATAGTTATCAAAAGTACCAGGATTATAATTTTATACGCCAGACGCGCGTTTCGTCTACATAAGACTCATCAGTGACGCTCAGATCAAAATAGTTAAAAAGCCAAACAAATACAAAGTTGAAGAGCATTGAGGACCCAAAATTCCAAAAAGTTGTGCCAAATACGGCTAAGGTAATCTACTCCTGGGGTAAGAAAATCCTTAGTTATTCGAAAAATTCAAAGTTTTGTAAACAGAAAATTTATAAAAATGACCATATAATTGATATTCATGTCAACACCGAAGTGCTGACTACTGGGCTGGTGATACCCTCGGGGACGAAACGTCCACCAGCAGTGGCATCGACCCAGTGGTGTAAATAGTTATCAAAAGTACCAGGATTATAATTTTATACGCCAGACGCGCGTTTCGTCTACATAAGACTCATCAGTGACGCTCAGATCAAAATAGTTAAAAAGCCAAACAAATACAAAGTTGAAGAGCATTGAGGACCCAAAATTCCAAAAAGTTGTGCCAAATACGGCTAAGGTAATCTACTCCTGGGGTAAGAAAATCCTTAGTTATTCGAAAAATTCAAAGTTTTGTAAACAGAAAATTTATAAAAATGACCATATAATTGATATTCATGTCAACACCGAAGTGCTGACTACTGGGCTGGTGATACCCTCGGGGACGAAACGTCCACCAGCAGTGGCATCGACCCAGTGGTGTAAATAGTTATCAAAAGTACCAGGATTATAATTTTATACGCCAGACGCGCGTTTCGTCTACATAAGACTCATCAGTGACGCTCAGATCAAAATAGTTAAAAAGCCAAACAAATACAAAGTTGAAGAGCATTGAGGACCCAAAATTCCAAAAAGTTGTGCCAAATACGGCTAAGGTAATCTACTCCTGGGGTAAGAAAATCCTTAGTTATTCGAAAAATTCAAAGTTTTGTAAACAGAAAATTTATAAAAATGACCATATAATTGATATTCATGTCAACACCGAAGTGCTGACTACTGGGCTGGTGATACCCTCGGGGACGAAACGTCCACCAGCAGTGGCATCGACCCAGTGGTGTAAATAGTTATCAAAAGTACTTTTCTTTTTTTCATTTAAAATAAAGACGAATTAGAAAGTCGTGAACTATTTTGTCACTGCGGAGCGTTATTTAAATGATAATCAATCTATCATCCAATGTAAAATGTGTTATGGTTCCAAATCAAACTTGTTCCTTCCCTTTCATAGTTAAAGAATTGTTCATGGCTTAAAATATTAGTCTGGACTATGGGCAAAAAATGAAGGGATTAATAGAATTAAAAACACTAGCTTATGAAGACTGTTTCCGCTAATATCAAATGTGTGTATAGCCCACATCTCTATTTATTATGATAAAGTCGCATATGATTGTGTAATGATGTAGAATTTTCTGATTCTCTTTAAAAGGTAAGAGTTGCTTTCGTGCAGTCTGGGTTAGAGTACAAAACATGTGAACGAAATACCAAATCTAGAATTCTGATTGGTTGAACTCTTGAGTCTGGGTACGATATTATGACCACATAGCCTGATCTTTTTTCTTTGTTTCGGAAATATTACCATATCTTCTAGAATTTAACCTATCTCATTGAAATTTTAAAAATTGTTTTAAATTTTACTTAACGTTTAATGCTTTTGTTTAATTTACACAAGTATATCACTGTCTTTCTCTGAGCTGTCTTTCAATTTAAAATGCTATGATACCCTTTAAATGAAGGTCAAATATGAATATAGAAACTTCTTTGCAATGTTTTAAGAAAACAATGTGTAGTATCAAAGCAAACAAACTTCTGTGGAAATACAAACTAAAATAGCACGTTCCAAAAACCATAAACTGTCGGATAATAACAATTATACTGACACGAGCCAACACAGAAAAAGTCAGTTTAAAGGCCCGTTGTTTCATTCAAATAAAACTCTATTTAATTACAGTTTCTTTTATTGTAAATAGCATATTAGGAGGCAAAACCCAATAGGAAATACCACCCAATCTCGTTAAATCTCGTTAATGAGATTCCAATCAATTAGTCACCCATATTGTTATCACGTCTGGTGCACGATAGAGAGGAAATAATTGGCCGGAATCCAGCCTGAGGCTTAGCAGGTTAGCGATACATCGCACTGCTTTTTCCTCATCTCGGTGTGTTGAACCTTACATTTTGCCATTTGCTAAATGTTTTTGTCATCTGAAAACATCTTGGTATAGCTTAGCTTTATATTGCACTCAACTATTTAATAACACATCTACATCAATCCTGTAAATTATTGATACAAATAGCTTTCACATATATGAGATGAATTTGTATTACCATGCAGCCTAAAATAAAGCTTAGACAAAAAATAGCACAAATTATTTATTTGGATTCTCCCCAATGCAAATGTGTGAAGAGCTGGTATAACCTAAATCCGAGACAATGATACAAATGTCTCGGCTAAAATTTCCGAGATAGACAGATAGATAGATTTATTTAAAAATAAAGCAATATACAAACTTAGTCAAATTAAACTAATAGCAGACCTGTTGTAAACATACTAAAATCGTAAAACTCGTGAAACAATTGCTTATACTTAATCTAGTTGAATTTAAAAAGGAAGTTTAGAATTCTTGACTATGACTTTTTATAAAATTTCTCATTTGTAATCAGAAAATGTAGATGTATAATGTATATGTAGTTCTTTGGTCGGTGGTTGATTATCTCATCGTTTATCAAACCACTTACTTTCTTCACTTTTATAAACTGTATACTCTTTAAAATGTTTGTAAGTCTGAAATAATTAGGAAAAGGAACGCACAGTACAAAGTTGGCAGGTCTTCCACACCTGTGAAGCATTCCATTTAATCGCATTTACTTTCCACAAATAAAGTAATATTATTTTCTAAATATTAATATATATCCTTATCAAGATACATAGATACCCGTAACATTTGCTCAGCAAGGCCCCTACACCACAAAACCTGAATAAACAATGTAAAACCAGCAGGACCCGATAGAAGTTTTACGTCTTGGTGATTGGTAATACCTCAGACACTGATTGTTACAATTTGGTTGGTCACAGGTGTGAAAGTAAGAAATTTGTGACACCTTGGGAAACTTAACAAATACCTTCCAATTGAAATTTACAACTTTTTATCTAATCGTAAGTCTGTATTGACCAATTTGTCATGATAAGACAAACTATGGACTTAATTGAAACGTATATCTCACAACAGATCGTCAATTTTTATTATCAAGCATATGATTAGTTCAGCGCTGTGTAGATTTTGATAAGTGTAAATAGCTGAGATAATAAGAGATAGTTTATTATGTAGATTGTTATACACTGAATTATTGTATTACGTAACAGATAGGCTTTCATTTCATTTATATAAATTATAATATATTCATTTGAAATAGAAAAGGCTAAATGTAGTGCGCGCTTATTTATTGCGGAGTAATCTATAACACTTATATGTAACTTTCGATTGCTAAACCTTTTTCGATTTTTTTTTTATCAAGAATCATTCTTAAAAATACCTTTAATCTCCTACGAAAAATCAAAGTAAATAAAGGCTTTATGTACGTTATTGAACTTTGAAGATCGTACAGCATGCCATCATATGACTGAGCATTTTTCAGTATTCTGAAATTAATGCTTAATAAAAGATCTGCGATTTTAATATATTTCGGCATACAGTGTTGAAAAAGCTGAATCAAGAGGTCATTCTATTCTAAAACGCATTCAATATGAAAATCAGATATGCTTAATTTTGTATTACTGATAAACATATAGATTCAGTAGAATGTGTTCCCGTGTCTGAAGTGTATGCCCTTATATTTTTACAGTTAGGGGTGTTTTGCCTGTGAGAGAGCTGTCTACTTATTCCATTATCATGATTAATGTTCTATTTCTTATACTGTATTTTTTAATTTCTGTGTCATTTGGTCTCTTGTGGACCATTTTTATATGATATCATTATCATGGTCTTGTGTACATTTGAAATAAGATTTTATCAAGTCAGTCATACTACAAATGTAATTACAATATCTTTCGAAACTGTATTCAAATTTTAGAACATAACGACATATTGCTTTTAAGGATATTCGGGTACAAAAATTTCTAAATATATTTAAAACACTTTGAAGTGGTTCAAATTCTACAAGTTTCTTGAAATTTTCAATACTGAGCATTTACATGAAAACAACAAGCAAAAGCCGCTCTAATGCAATATTTTATGAAATTAAATATATGTACATATGTTAGCTATCTCTCTTATATATATATTTCTGCAGGTTATCAAAATTTGATAAAATAATAATAAATAAATTTAACAATTATTATAGAAGTAAAACGTCTATTTTTTTCTCTTCTTTTTTTGAATTAATGCAGTCAAAATGAGATGAAGAGGTGTCCAGTTCTGTCATACAGCCTACAACAATAAAGTATGAGAGTTGCTATAGTTCAAGATAAATAGCATTAAATATGCTTGTATTCATTTAGAATAAACTAAGCAAACCCCTAGAAACAAACATATTTTACTTTTACATGTTAGCCGACACTGTATCATAAAATAGGTTTTTTGTGTTAAAATATTCATTGATTTTATAATAAATATATAATGTTTACCATAAAATATATAATTCAAGTTTCTTTGTTGTAGGCTATGATATAGTGTACTGTTAACATTCTATTGTTTCAAAGTAAACTTCCATTAACTGGGTTCCAGGTGTTTGATCTTATACGAAGGATACTTGTGTAGAATGTTTGGTTTACATCTCTGTCTCATGCAAAATTTTAAAACTTTGAAAACCGAGTGGTTAAAAGTTGGTTTTGTATTTTGATTAATTTAAACCCAAAGAAAAAAGTAGCCTGCAAAAGCGTTTTGAAAATTCTATAAAATTTAATTTGGTTCCATTGGACCATTTTAGAATTTCAAAATATCTTTTGAGATTATAAAGTTCAATGCAGGACCAGCACATTTTTCTTTGTGGAAAATGTAGTACATTTTCTATATAACATTTTAAAAATATTTTTAAACTAAATAATTTTTAACAAATTTCATCGAAGAATCTATGTTGTGCTCAGTGGCAAATTTACAATGTTGGAATAAACACTGATCTGATTTTTTATTTTCCATATAATCTGATCTTATTGCGAAAATGGTGGATTTTATGTTAAAAATAAAATAAACTGTATACAAATACGTATTGTAATTACTGAATTCCAAACTGTGCTTTTTTGAACGCTTAATTTGGTACAAACAATTATAAAACAATTATGACCAAGTACATCAATACGCAGAGAATTATGCGTAGAGAAAAGTATAGATTTCCACATGTTTTCAATTTTGAAATTATGAAAATTATAAAAGAAAAAAATGCACTGCATCAGAATATAGAATGGAATAAGTCTCTAAATGCATTTAAATACTGACATTCTATAGAAATAGTTTCCCATTTACAAGCCATGATAATATATTTAATAGTTCAGCAGAAATTTTCGACAACGATACGATAATAGTATAACTGTACGTATTTTCCTGATCCAGAAAAGACTAGCTCTTGAACGGAAATCTGTCCTTCGTTGAACTTGTACTTCTAATATTAACATGTATTACATTACAAAAATTCAAAATGTGAGAGTGATTTACCACATAAATAAAAATTTGCGTTTTTGAAGAAAGAAAATTGCTCATTATATGATAAGTGATAAATAATTTATATGGCATGTAATATGTTTTGATGTTATGAAAACAGCTTACTGGCCTGTTCTTAAGATAAGAGTTGATGCACAGCAATTCAGACTTCAAGTTATAATCATTCTTATCATTTTTATATGAAATTAAAAAGCCTTTGAGAAGTAATGAATTTGTAGGTTATGACCTTTCTCAAATATCGCAAAAATGCGTAGTGATTTATGTGGGTATAAACGGTACATTAATTGTGATGAAATTTAAACCGATTTTCATGGATCGGAATGAGGCATGCTGAAAACTAAAGAATAGTCAGGGACGGTCTCCCCTTTTACTCTTTCGAATTGACTCGAATACAAGCTACAATGCCGTTTTAAATATCACTGGTGTTTCCTGGCTAATGTATCGAGCATATATACATTCTTAGAAACCAGCTTGCATTTTTATCTTTCTTTACATTTGCGTTACCATCACATATTCAAAATTGACAATGTCGATCTTAAAAAATCATCCGCTACTTTTATTATTTTTATTATATTATTTTCTCAATGTGTGATTAATGACAGAAGCCAGGTGCAAAAAGAACAGATACAACCCGAAAGTAGCATATAGATGATCTTTTTGCGTTTGGTCACGTTCGAGGTGTTAATTTCTATTTGTTTATTGATACAAACATATGTGTTGATTTCAACAAAGTTCCTCATAGATCAAAGGTGACGAGAGGCTGTATCATTTTGAACTTTTGACGTCACTGGAAACCCCTGGAGAACAAAGGAGCAGAGTTCAAGACCACAATCTCGAAAAAGAGACAACCTGGATACCCTACTGACAAAAAACTTTCGCTCGATTGTAATGCTGATCACAATTATTTCTTTGACGAAATACACCCTTTGCAGAAAAAAATTATTTGGGCAAACAATCAAGTATAAATAAAAAAGCACACCCATTTAGCTTGTGCCAAATGTAATATAAAGGTAAAATCTCTGTAAGTTGCCATGATATTCACAATTTTCAATAGCATACACGTTTCCGGGATTGTGTAAAAAGCTAAAAAGCCAATAATCAATTAATAAGGTGTGCACAAATATAAGTAATGGATGCCAGTAGAAATATATATCTTTTATTCATTTTCTTTGCACAGCAAACACTTTTTTTAGAGAGATAGAGAAAGGCTACTATATTTCAAGTATTGCTCTCCGATGTATTGAAATATTTGATTTGATTTTTAAGTCATCTTTCAACAGGTATAGTTTCGTTTCCTTGTTTTAAATATTCTAATCCAATATCAATATATGCATATAAAAGTTTGGCAACAAGCTGAATGTCAAAGTGAAACGGCAATCTGAGTCGGATAAGTCAAAACAAAACTGTCAATCACAGATGGATGGCAATCATAATATTGAATATATAGGAGATACATATCGTCAGTTGTTTTTTTCTTTGTCTATTTTAAGATAGTACTTACCCACATTTATAAATCAAAACCCTTAAATATGGATTTTTGACATGTTTTTATTTTACTATGTATAAACGGTAATTTTGAAAGGCACTATTAGGGAAAGTGGCTTGGTAAATTCACAACTTACTGCACAGATTTCCCATTCTAAGCCTCTTTTTTATTTAAGATATTCGCAGGTGTCTCATAGGTGGTCATTCACGAGTGTTTTATTACTTTAAAGGTTTGAAATGTAAATAAAGAAGACAAGTCTATAATGCGATAATCCGTCCCATTATAACCTTACTTTTAAAAAGAACGACCCGTTCAAAATGAACCCACATGTCGAAAATTTGTGTTATTCAATGGTTAGAGAAATTCAAATTGTTTAAGGATTGTTTTCTAAAATGTGAAATTTCCAGACTATGTATCGGAACGAATGGTGATCCTGTGCATTTGTTTACACCAGGTGTTTAAATGCATACACATAACATACCTTTTCACAAAAGAGCTCTTCTAAATGAAAACCGGATATTGCTCAGTGAACGATTATGGGATGGAATGATACATTCATGAGCAACAATTGAATGCCCTTCATTAATATTAATGACATACATTTGTATCGTTTTCTTCCATGTTAGTTTAGAAAAAACGTCAACACAAAACGTACTCAGAAATGACTTATGGTTTAATTCTGCGGCAAGCGCAGTCACGGAATTCAATGAAAAACAAAATGATGGTTTATGGTTACAGTACAACCTTCTTTACTCGGATTGGTTTTTAATAAAGAAAAGATGTATTCAACCAATTGAGTGCATTGTTAGTTAAATTAAATTGAAATAATGAAATTCGGAAGCAATATACACACAGAAAAAGGGGGGGAGATAATTTGCTGTGGCCTGTGAGCATTTTTATATTCAATCTGAAAATGTGTTCTGCTGTTTTATGTTGTTGTTTTTTTTGTATTTTCCTTTGGAAATTCAAACACACTGTTAGAATAAGCAAAAAAAAAATATAATTTTCAATATGAACACTTAAAAAACGGTATTGTCTTTCCAACAAGTAAGCTCTATCGAGTATATCGATAAATAGCATATGGTCATTCTTCGTTAAAAACGTCTAGAACCGTGATCCCCCAAAAAGGTAATAAGAGTACCGAGTTACACTTTTTAAGCATATCTTTTAAACCTTTTCACGTGCTGTAAATACTTTTCCTTTTTCTGAACAATATGAGCCGAGAATTTTTTATTTCATGGCTCATTATAAGTATCAATTGCCGTCATCATGTTCTGTTCAAAATCGACATGAAACCTTACATTTAAGTATCCAGCATAAAATTTTAGTAACAATATAGATCTTAGACAATGCAACTTGTGAATAGTTAATATCATTCTTCCATTTCTTTACAAACGTGCAATATATGTAAAAAGTAAGACGTTATGTATAATAATTATATTCCTTTGGGGCATTAATAAACGAAAAAAAAATATAGGGCATTAATAAACAAAAACAAAATGCAAATTTCAATGATCTCGTTAATGAGGATTAGATAAAAGAACCGAAGACGGAATTAAATCCGTAAATGAGATTTTTGTACAATGCTTTGAATAGAAAACAAACAAGATAATATGAAATCCCATTAGAAATGTTATGGTAACACAATTTAAGCAAAAAAAAAACATCGCAGGGTCTCACAGTTTGTAAAAAAAATCACAAAATCACTTTACAAAAATTGGTCAATCCACAAAAAAAAAAAACATGGTAAAAATTGGTCATATACCAAAAGAAATTTTAAACAAGACAAATTGGTCAATCCACAAGAGAGATTTGAGTCAAGGTACAAGTAGTTAATCCTTAAAATAGATTCCAAGCAAGAAAAAAATATGTGTCAATCCACAAAATAGTATACAAACAAGGAAACATTATATTCAATCCACAAAAGAGATTTCAAGCATGGTACAAATAAGCCAATCCTCGTCAATAGATTTCAAGAAATGCAAAATTCGTCAATCCAAAAAACAGATTTTAAGCAAGTTAATATATATATATATATATATCGGTGTTGTCGTAGAAGTTAGAAAAAAAGTACAGGTTCCAGCCCCGGCGCCGGGGAGGAAGTTACGAATCAAATCTACTCTAACATCGTTAGGTTGATTTTCTAGGCACTTTATATATATATATATATATATATTTTTTGTCCAAGAAAGACGATGCTTATATACAGCAATTCGGAATTTCAGTTACAAACGCATATAAAAGAATACATGTTGATTTTTTTCTATTCTCGTTGATTGGATTTGAATTTTTTTATTGTTTTAGATGTTTGTTTTCACGTCACGTTTCTGGGTGGGCTGGAGTGTTTGTCCCAGCGTGAATTACATCATATTCATTTTTTTTTAATTCAAAATCATCTATAGGGTGGCCCATATTCTTTTGAACACAAAACAATACCCGCAGTCAACAAATGTTTATTAAAACAGGAAGCCTCGATTACTTTCTATTACAAAAGAGAAAGCCTCGTTTAATGAACAAAACCTTGTACCAGCATAAGCATTAACAACAAGCTATAAGCTCCTGTAGATTGTCTTCAAAGGCGATGAAACTTTAGAACTCAGCTCTACGTATCAACGGGTAGGATAAAATACAAAAACGTACATGGACTTTTGAAGTAAATCACTTTAAAAACCCGGATGAAGATGCAGGTAATAAAGTTATGTAAAAACAAAAATTGGCATTCGGTACTCACAATTTAAAGTGAAAGTTTAAAAGGTTAAATATAAAGATAATAATAAATTGAACAGAATTCCATCTGTTACCGGGCTATTTTAACCACATAAACGAGTCTCCTCCCTGTGTAGGCAGTCAATGAGATAATATTAGTGCTAACCAAAGAGCCTTCCTTTTGTAAAGGGCAGGTACTCCTTCGATTTGGACGTAACAGCTCTGTGGTTGGTGACGAGTTGCGAGATTGTCCTTAATTGATTTTTTTTCCACTTTTCTGATTTTTGATATTATCTACATATATTAATTTATTGTGGTGACCATGCAGAACTAAATACAATTTGTATGCACATTTATTAAAAGATGTATTTTATCTGGTTCATTGCGTAACTGTAGATACACGCTGGTGAAGGGGAAACAGCATACAACATTGAGAAAGTATTACATATATAGGTTAAAGGTCAATACGTTTAACGTGCATAAATAAGCGCCAAACGACCTGACTTTTGATGACTTTTTGAAAATTTTAACAATTTTAATGACCCTCCCCCACATCTTAAAAAAATTGGTTCTTATATGTTATCGTGAATATCTTAACGATTGGTTCTGATTACAACCTTTTTCAAGAACACCCGAGACTAAAAAAAAACACACATTTTGTTTTCCATCAATGTAACTTTTAATTATACTGATTCGATAATTCTTTTACTTGTGTTCTTATTTTAAAAGTTCTCTTCTTGAACTGTTTTCTTTTTTCACAATGTTCTTATATATTTCTTGTTAATTTGTATACTAAGTGCTTATAATTTTTTTTATAACTTCACAGATCTTGCGTTTTACTGGAACATACAACATAATTTTAAAACACCACGTGATTAGTATCGGCTAATCAAATTCTAATAAAATACGATGCAATGAAAAAAGTATTCGTTAACCGCAAGAGGAGAAAGGGGAAGACAAATGGACAAATGAACAAGATAAACCATTGATGCATTTCATTTCTAATTTACTAAGATGCCCACAATTTCAATAAAGGTCAACAGTTGACGGTTACCACACAAACAACTTGATGGTATGTGGTTTACACCTATATACACGTATATAAAAAGAAATAAATAATAAAGCATTTGAATTAAATTATTTCTTTTATGAAAATGGCCAATTATTTTTTAATTCTTCTAATGTTGATTTATCTTTTATACCCTAACCTATTCCCTAGTAAAGACAACAACAAATACTGTTTATTGGTTGAGGAGGAGGGGGGGGGGGGAATAATTTTACAACCTTGTTTCTATTTAGTTTATAATTTCATGATGATTCTTTTTCTTATTATTTCTGACTGCAAAAATAGAGGTGAAGAAACACAGTTTTACAAATGCCAAGTTTTTAAATAGTGTAGAATTGTCCCACTTGTGGCCCCACTTTTCCTTTGTCATATCATAAATATTTTTTTCTTCAAATACACGCAACGTAGACAACTCTTTGTTAAAAAATAAAACAGAGAAACTTTCGAAAGTACACGGTTGTTTAGTTTTTTTATTTCCAAATATACTCCTGTAAGCTTTGTTTACTTGGACAGTAATGACGTAACTGATGGAATTATAAACAAAGACTCGCTAGTTTTCTGTCACGACTTAGTTCCAGGGTCAACAGTTGGAACGATGGATATATCACATTGAAAATGGCTACACCCTTACATGTGTCTTTTTTGTATGTTAGGGCAGTAACTTATTACTAACCAGATAAATTTTTAGAATTCTAATTATTTGAAAATTTAGAAATCATGGTTAAACAAATTACTTTCAACTTGTATATGGGAGCTAGGCTGATATTACACTATGCAATCCGGTATGCAGGATAAGTTTGATTTTGATGCAAGAGATCTAACTCTCCACTGTAGACTTGAAGGGCAATATTATAAAATATCTGACAAGGAGAAACAATTGATGTAATAGTATCAAACAGCACTCTGTTTGTCAGTCTTTTTCTTTTATAACATTTATATAGGAACAGTCATTGACTCTATACCAGTAGCGGGACCAGTAGGTACTGGTACTGGGGTATCATGTACTGATATAAATATAAGGGTCAGTAAAAGAAGCGTGGGTATAGCCACATGTGTCGTAGACCTTTATCTGTTGGTGACCGACTTCGGACCAACAACCTTTAGTCCCATCTGTCAGTGACCCACGAAATTCATCATCTTATCGTAATAAACATTGATCCGAAAGTGATTTTTCATAGGTGTGAATTTTACTCTCAATGTCTGTTGACAGAACTGAAATTGAATGCTATGTTTCCGTTCTAACGTTCTCTATATTTGTCGATGATATTTGCTCTTTATTTCTTTGCCCATCGTCTAATTGACTACTGTATTTTTAGTTCCGAAGCCTCGTTCTGTTGGTAAATATTAGCTTTTACAAAAATCATAGGATGAATGACATTTAATATAGGGAATCTATTTCAAAAATTATTTGAATATCATGAAGGGGATTGAAACTGGTTAAACTTATATGTGCTCATTAAAGCAGATTTTTTTTTATGTTAATTCAAATACAAATTTTAAAATTTTAAAAAGAACAAGAGACCAGAGTACTTTGACATTTACTTGACGACTTGTAAATAAATGGAATCAAAGTTTTATTTTCATGTTTTATCTTGCTAGGATATGGTACGAATGAACTATAAACAGAATTGTGTTGAGATTGAAGGTCGAGGTCGTTGTGACATCAAATATATACAAGTTATTTAGATGTTCAGAATAAAGTTTTAAGTTTTAAATTTTGAACATATATATCTAATAAAATAACATACTGTTTTAGTCGTCTTTTTACCTTTAAAATATCTTAGTATTGCATACTTTTTTTTTGTTGTAAACAGAATTAAAATATGCAAAACTGATACTTCACATGCAATTCGTTCATATTTGAATTTTTTTCCGTATACATTCGAAAACATTTATTTCGATAAGAAAATTTTTTGTAGTGTTCTAAGTTTGAATTTCTTACGGATATCAATTATATAAATTCCTCTTGATTTTTTAAATAATTGTATATAGTGTTTTTGACAAGAGGTGTTTAACTGCTACAATTAACAACCTTAACTTAAAATATAAGGAACCATGATAAAAATGAATAACGGATACAATGGTATAAATTATTTTTAGAAATGAGTATATTGAAACGGGAAATTACATAACGCTGTATCTAAAAATGGAATATTAACTCCTAATATCAGCATTGGCATAAACACATATTAAGTCTGCGACAAAGCAAAAGAAATCAAAATCTCCTTTGCCAGAAACCTAACACATGTTTCCACTACACAACAGGTTCTTATTTACCCGAAGACATTTTGAAATATCTTTATTTCATTCCTGACCGTTATCGTTTTATTTTATCTTTTAATGGACCATTGTCATAAATGCATTGTAATGTTTGTCACTGGACGAGTATTAAAACTAAATTCAATCAAGTTGATTCAACAAATAAGAAAAAGGTAAAATATTGACTTACCATCAGGGAAAACGCTCCTCATCTTCAAATAACTGGTACATAGCCTTATTATGGAGGCTTTATCCAACTGGCTCGTAATAGCCGATGGTAGAGGTAATAATTTGGCGAGTTCATAGAACTCTGCATTTTCTTTTTCTCTTCTTGATCTTGCCGCCGTCTTGGATTTGTCTTTCATAACTCCACTGAAATATACATTATAATTCCAACATATTTATCAGTCCAGTTATCTATATCTTTGTCTTGTAATCGAGGAAAGGTGAAACGTACATGCAATAAACACTTTCATGTCAATTTCAAAATATTTCTACTGATATTTGCTTAAATGAAAGCACTTCTCTTTTGTAAACATCTCGTTTTTTAAATTTCGAATATTTAATGGTATAAGCGTTAGAAGTCTTGACAAATACGTTTGCCTTTTACTTGTAAATCTTATAAATATTTCCACGTTAAAAATGTCCTCAAAAGGCGTAAGAATTTTAAATCTGTTTCGTCCCAAAGAAAACGGAAGTAAACTGACTCAGTCGTGTTTAGTTTTGTTGTGGTTTGACTAGATTTCAGCTTAATTTCACAATTTGTTTTATTGATAGAATAAATTATTAAAACATTTAAGACTCACAAAAGGATGGACAATAGGATTAAATTGGTGAATAATTAATAAGAAAAAAAAACCCGGAAATAACATAACGGTGGGTATATAAATCAGGATCAGATCAAGGAAATATCGTCTAGGGCGTACATCTCCTTTTTTCTCAACCCCAACCCTAAGAAAATAGAAAAAAAGTCATGCTTCTCGCGCATTTATAAAGCCTGGATCCGCCCTTGTACTGAGAATTAGTGTTTTCTTGTGTTCACCCGTTTTATTAACAGGATGCAGAAAAAAAGCAATGACTTACGAATCAAAGGGAAAAGTGTATTCGAAAATGATATATTAAATACATACTAGGCTATTGAAAAATAAATTCAAATCAGCAGCAAAAAATAAAACAATGACGAAGGTCATAACTTGGGTATAATAAATATGTAGCTTCACACGGATATCAAACACTAAGTCATTAAACTTATTTCTTCAACGTCATTTTTAAATTTAAAAAAAAATAATTTACATCATCTATTTCAAATGAGTCCTATCATCTTCCAAGATATCAAAAAGCCTGCAATGTACTTTTGGACTGAATAATTTATCGAAATACTATATATTTTTTTCTTTTGGCGTGCTATTTAAAAATAGTTTTATAATTATTAAATTTTAATCATATGTTTTCAAATGTGCACCTAAGTCATTCACCGATATCATCCTTGGCTCTATGTATTTACCTGAGAACCGACTGCGTGAAATTTAGATAAAGTTGTTTCATTAATTCAAATTTTCTGTCCTGTTCATAATGTATTCGTGGCCTGGAGTGCATATCCAATGTAACAAATCGAGCGAAAATTAGCGTATTTTATTCTGCCGTAAAACTGACACTCGATGAATTGAAATGAATTGGAAAGCTACGTCTAAGAGATGTACGCATTTGTCAATTGAAATGAAATCCTGTATTTATAAATTAGGTAGGCAGGTTTGTCCCAGTTTGACAGTTCTATTCAGCTGATACATATGATCTATTGTGAAAAATTCATAACTGATCTAAATTTTCTCACCAATTTTATTAGAAATTGACAAGTGCCGTCATACTTGAAATTTTTAATCAGATATATATTTTAAAAGGTGTTTTCTAAAAAATCGAAACAAATAAATATGTTTGACGTATGTATTAAATATATATATATATATAAATGCCATTAACTTTTCGTTAAAAAATACATGAGTATGTTTCAATTATTTTTCAAAAACTAACTTAAATTTCAAGATAGGTTGAACTTAAGTGTATTACTTTAAGATTTCAGTTTGAAGTACACTCATTGCCACCTGTAAATAACTGGACAATATCCTTTCGGTAATTAAATTATTTTCTTGTGTAGTTTAAATTTTAGAATTTGATTTGAGTTTCGCTGCCGATGAGCTTTTATTGAATATTTGTTTATGTTAACGATAACGGATAAGTAAACAAAATCTTTATTAAGACATCATTTTCACCTTTATTCATCTTTCCTTTGAAGTAGCCTAAGCTAAATTATCTAGAAAATATCAAAAGTTTAGAATTTCACGCTATAAAAAGATTAACTTATTGTCAACCGGATAAACAATATCTACCCTATATTGAGTCGGGTGTTATATAACTGTCCGGAACAATACTGGCTAGTTTTCCAATAATGATGATGGCCAGTCTAGAGTGGTCTTGTGTCCGGAAGATCAATTTGAAGTGTTATAATAGCTCTCTCAAGCCGATTTCAAGTGGTCATTTTAAACGGATTAAGTTCGGTATCACACATAAAATAAAATAAGATGACTACTCTTGGTGGTCGAATTGTTCAAAAATAAAAAAATGCATCGGGGTTCAATGGTAAAGATAGCAAAATATATTAGTTTGAAAAATAAATAAGATATATTTGTTCACCAAAACAATGTCGAAGAATTGAAGAGGCATATACATTGTATAACTTATAAAAAAGAACGGAGATTTATGTGAAAGTATTTGCCTAATCAAATGAAAATAATATATTTAAACAATTCCGTTGTACCAATGCATTGTCTTGATGTGAAATTATAATATGAATATTTTCAACATAATTGATCTAGATTCTTATAATCTAATCAGTATCGTCATTATATAATTTTATTTTCTCCCCAGTCTTGTTCTACAAAAGCCAGACGAATTATTAGTATCCTATCAATGAATTGTTATGAAGCTGTGTAATGCCATAAATGCATTTGAATTAGTGTATTGGGAGTCTGACACGCGTCATTTGACTAATTAATTAACATGCTTTGTTGTCCGTTTGTTGGATGATGAACTGTATTGCTGTAATTTCAATATGTCATCAGAAATATCATAGAATAAATTAAAATAATAAGTAGAAAATTGAATTTTAAGGTTAGAAAATTATATAATTTATATAATTAATGTTACACACGAGCATATTTTTTATTATTTTGTTTGCAAGCTTATCATTTATTATATAAAAAATGAAATCATAACTGCGAATCCTGTCTGCATAAAACTGCATAATTTCAATTTGTTTAGTTATTGACGTCTTTTGTAACTAAAGAAGATTAAAAAAAAACATCACTGGGTTCTAAAAGTTTCAATTTTATGTAAAATTTTAATTTTTTTAAGTATGAAGAAACCCCTCTGCTCATTACTATTATAGTTTATTTAATTCCTAGTTGAATGAACTTAAAACTAACATGATTTTGAATGGGTATTACATCATCATTCATAAAAATAAATAGCTTTTTTCAAATATATCAAAGTTTCATGGTTGATGCACGTTCCGTCGCGCCAAAAATCGGATCATAAAACAATTATATTTGTATTTAAAAAAAATAGCAAGTCACAACTGTGTACCATTTTTATACGGGTATATTTTTACAAAGAAAAGTAAACGGATTTATTTTACTATTCTCATGGTTAAGTAAATATGATTCAAAAATAACAATTCTAAAATATGATATTGACGAAGTTAATCAATTATGAAATGTATTTTTTCCGGAAAAAATAATATATTTTCGTGTAAATTTAATCACGGCAATCGGTTCGACCTCTTTGTGTGTATCTTTTGACAATTTTATGCATATCTAATATATTTTTAAAGCTTTAAGTACTTAAAGAAATAATATTTCCCACGAAAATTGAAACATTTTTTAAAAGTCTTTCAAACTGAAAATCTTGACATTTTGATTCACCATCAAAATAAAAAGATATCTATAGTAAATACGTATGATGCCGTTTTTAAAAGTTCCCACAATACTTGTTCAGGTGAGCACGAGCTAAAAGTTTGTGAACCCAAACGCAGAAAACAAATTTAATTGAATTGAATGCGTAATATGAGTTCCGCAAGTGAGGAGACATTTAAGAAATATTGAAATAAAATAAGGATAAAACTTCTGACTTACAAAGTCGATCTATGACATTATTTGCTGCATGCATTTACGTTTTCGTTCTTTTTTGGTTAGTATTGTAGCTTTTGGGTTTTTGGTTAGTTTTGTAGCTTTTGGGTTTTTAACATTCCCTTTGCTTATAACTGCTGTCTTGTACACGTTCGTGTCTGAGGAAATAAAATATTTTGTCTTTGTCTTGTCTCTTTATTCGACGCCTTTCCCTTTCCGATATATTTTCTTGGGCGAAAATGGTTGAGGTAATTCCAGAAATGAACTTAACAAAGTCCGAATCTTTTACTTAATTTAACCAATATCTTCCAAACTATTAAGTGAGTAAAACAAGTTCATTTATATAAGTTAAATAGATGTAAGGAATCTTAAAGAACGAAGTGCATGAATGCATAGTCATACATTAAATGCAAAAAAAAAAATAATAGTAAATGGCGTTCTAAGAACAATACTAATAAGGAAAAATAATTTCTCTGCGCATTATCAAAATATATTTGAATTTATGTTCAGTACGACTGCAGTTTCTTTGTCTTTTGGTTATTTAAAACATTGAAAATAATAAATGCCAGAGGAATATTCAGCGAAGTCTTTGAGTAAAACACTGTCTGGATGTATAATTCTTAATGTGTATCTAGTATATAAAACACGTTGGTGTGTGTGTCTAGGTGTGTGCCAACTGTTGAGTAAATTAATTTGTTGAATATCGAACTTCTAGGTATTATTTATCTCTGTATTAAGCTTTTTATATTTATTTTCATAAAAGACAAGAAAAGTGGAGGATTTCTATGATGTGTGCGATATAAAAACCGACAAAGTTCTGGAAATAAATGTATAGACTTTATATCTAAATTTGTGCAATTCGCTTTTGCGGTTTCTTTCTTTTCATGCTTCATGCAAATATAAACAATTGTAACCAGTATTTTGTGATGCATTCATCTTTTCGTGAAATAGGAGTTTGTGGCTTATGGTTAAATTACATGTATATTTCTTTTTTGTCGAAAGAATTTAAAAGTTGAAAGTTTAAAAGATGATATTCATGTATAGAATTCATGTTATTTTAAACTTTTGACAAAAATGTATTGAAAATATAAGTTTTTACAAAAAGAACCCCAAGATATCAAACTGCCGCATCAAATTTCCGTCCGATTAAAATTAAAACTGATTGAAATTTTACATCGGTATATTTTGATGTTGTCAAAATTCACACCTGTGATGAGCGATAGCACAGGTGTTTGAAAACTTAATGAAATATACCAAGCTGAATTTGGTTTTTATAATGTTTAAAGTGTGTCAAAATTTTTATTTGAAAAATTGTGTTGGTGATATAAGAATGCGTCAATTTATTTAAGCTTTAAATTTACAGGTATTTGTATTAACTTTGTAAATTTCTTTTTTTTTAGAACAAAATTGTTTCTTCAACAGCCAAAATATACGAGACCAGCCTCCCCTTAATGATTATTTTCAACAAAATAGCTCATGTAAGTTTCCTAAAAAATACTAAAGCAAAAAAATTCCTACTGATACACCAATTGTTAAAATACTTATGTGAAAATTTATTAAAGAAATTTATTGCACACAACCAAAAGATTTACAATAACACAGCTTTTCTTATAGAGGAGAAATAACGATCAAATTTATCAAAGTAAATTCAAATAATCTATTGTATGAAGCTGATAAAATGAATATTAATTAAATACATTTGACAGCATGTTAGCTCATTAATAAGCACAAATCTATTTTCCACTATCAATTAAGGAAATCTCTTACCTCTAAACAGCATTGTTTTCTTGTCGGTAGAATCGTGACTTATTCGGCTTCACGGTTGTACCACGACTTGTCTAAGTATTGGGGAAGCACTGATAAAGTTCCCTTATGAATAAAACAACTGGATAAGTTAGAATAGAACGTTTGAAATTTCTCTGTCTTCAGCACGTTTTCTTCCTGATATCAAATTTCAGTAAGATTGATATATACACTTTCGTCTTGACGTGCTTTATTCCACCAAAACCCCTCTTTACAGCTCTTAGCAAATTCGTGTCAAAAAGTCGAATTCAAAGTATCCTTGATTAAGCACGCGCCGCTTGTATTTAAATGTTTCAACTTTCACTCGTAGTCACATTCGAAATTACAACAGAGAATGAGGAATTACAGGCTATTCCGGATCTTAGGAACTGTGTCTTAACGTCCCAAATAAAACTGAATTTAGTGGTTTTAGGATTTTAATATTCTATGGCAACTGTGAAAAGGTGCGTCGTTCATTAAGTTCGTTTTGTTTTAAATCACGGATTTACGAGCAAAGTTTGATATTTATGTGAGCCAAATTTTATCGAAATGGATACTAATTTTAACAACAGTTTTTACAAATTGGTCATAATTTTAAAACAGTGGGATCGGTCACACCTTCTAATTGGCTTAAGAAAGTTTACGACAAATGAAATGGATCTAACTAACCGAACACCCATCAATCAAATTATATGATATCGTTGTTATCTGTGTTTTCATTGGACGATAGGAGTTTAACATTGACATAGGGTCGTCTTTAATTCTTTAAAGGTATTTACGCTTCAATTTTCATATGGATATTTTTAAACTGATTAAAATATGATTTCGTTTTCCTTTTTGTTTATTTTCTTTTACATAGACTGTCGTACGTTTTAATTTGGTATATAATGAAAACTCAAATGATATAGCTGATTGAGAAATTGAGTCAAAAATAATAGTTGCAATGAATAATATGCTTTTGTTTTTAACGATCATTAAGATACGGTCATGATGACTTTTCAAAAGACCATTAACACCTATATATGATTTTAACAAATGAATGTTTTATAATTTTAAATAAACGTTTTGACCGAAATGATAGAGAGAAGGACATCGTCATAATTTGCATGCTTTGGGAAGGCGTAACTGCATAATTGTACTACGGGAAACTTTTTGTTCTCATTTTCAATTGTCTTGATATTTTATAGTCCAATCTTTGTGAAATTTGTTTTATTTTGAAATTTTATTAAGCTGTAATTTATACCTGTATATCTTTTGTCGATAAAATAAAAGGGGTCATCCTTATAAGAGGGTTTTATCTTCAAAATTCCAAGTAAATTTTACGGAAATAGCACAATTAGACAAATAATTGTATTAAAATTGTATTATATGGCTCTGGTATCATGATTCCCTTTTTCAAACTTTTTTTTATTTCATTTTCCTGTTAAACTAAATGAAAAAAATAGGATATTTTGATACAGAATTTTTCTACCTCAATTATCATCTTCTTCTTAAAAAAAATAAGAAACTGATTTAAATTCGTTCTTTTTTTCTAACGCTATTTAGAATCATCGTTTCTGAAATATGACAATTATGGCAATACATGCATGCTGTAGCAAACATTATTATTTTTCTCGCAGCAGACAACAAACCGCATTTACCATTATCGGCATGAAATACGCATCTTGGCGGGAAACTGAATAATGATCATTTAGAAAATCATTAAGTTAACTCCGACTTCATTAATCTTTAATAATTATTAAATAAATACTAGAATTTATCCAGTTGATTTGTAAATTTCATCCCTCATTAGCAAACAAGAAACCAAATTCATATGGACATGTAGCGAGCCTTCACACTTTGAAGGACTGTATCAACTATGGAAGGCCGTTGTGTGCTTCATTAGTTCGTAACAATGCTCAGCCATGTTCATTTGAATTGGAAGGTTGTTGATTTTATTCCATTGCCGGTAGTAGCACACTCCAAATGAAGTATTACCCTAATGTTGTCCCTGCGTGAGACTACTGGTCTTCAGGGTATTTCGTTTCTTGTAATATTAATTTTTGACAATTTGAAAGTAAATTTAACGACGATTATTTACTAATAACAATGTATCATGTCTCAGCAGATGGTTTCCTTTCTTTACAAATTCGTAAAAACATCTTTCTCCCTTCAAGAGTGTTATTTAACGGAGATAATTTTTTAGCCATGACATAACAGATTAATTTGAAAAAACAAGACATTTTGGTTGTCTTGTCAACAAAACCTGGAAGTGAAATTAACATTTGTAAACAGACCTATTTCGATTAGGAATTGTTCAAACTAGAAGTCTATCTTTCCAGACGGTAGTTGAGGTTAGACATCCTTTCATACTCAAAGTGTTTGCTTTTCTGCTTTTAAAATCTGTCAAGATGTCGCATTGTAGAATTTGGAAAAAAATGTTAACGAGACTGTCATTTTGTCTTGTTTAGGATCAACAATGTGTGCCATTTTTAATTTTAACATAATGTAAATGGTAAGTTCAAGATTTGAATAATAGTATTTTTTTAAGGAACGGTTTTCATTGCTCAAAAAAATCTTCATATTCCTGTCAAATTAGCATAAGCATAATGATTTTTATTGAAGTACATAAATTCGCTTTTTACGACACTGATTTTTCTGTTATTTTGATTATATTTTTCTTCTATATTCGCCACAAAATGTACAAAACAATAAAAACAATTTTATCTGAAAAAAAGATTTCAGCAATTAACAAACAGCTTTGGTGTTTAATTTAAATAAATGTAATGTATTATTCAGTTATGATATTTGCATAAATTATCAATAATACATAGGTTATCTTTCCAATTCAAAGAGTTATATAAGAAATTGTATCAATTTTGAAAGTTCAACATGAATAATGTGACATTATTATTTCTTATTCATTTATTAATTATTTTAATTTGAAAGAAACCCCAAGTACAGTATATAGTATTTGTATTCGTTTTTATTATTATTTGCTTCATTTTTCTTATTGTTTCTTGTTGGGAATTCAGAATAAACAAAAAATAAATTTATACAATTTTCTTATTTTTGTAAAAAGAAAGTTTATTCGAAATCATATGCATATGGTCAGTGTAACGCAATGTATGGGTTTAGTACACTGACTTCTATAAATTCTTAAATCGTTATATTGGATTAACACCTTTATTTACCACACTTTTAAATAGGTAGAAAAAAAAAAATTTTACAAACCACGACTAAACTTTTGGGTGTGGTATGTAACTGAATTTAAATAAATACCATATTTTTTAACAATGCTTTAAAAATAACATGAACATCATATACATCTAATTAAATAAACATTCTTATTTGTGTAACGGTACAAAGTGGAAAAAGTGCAATTACCTTTGATACGTAGACATCAAAGGTTTTGAGTATAAAATGTGAAAATTGAATTGATAAGGACATTAAGGTCTGATTACTTATGCAGGTTTACTTAAGGGATTATATTTATTGGCCATGAAAATAATTCAATTATTCTTATCATTAGGCGAAAATTAAATCTTTGACCAAGTACACACATGTTAGGTCTTCACTTGGAGAGACGTCACTTCGGACAGTTTCTTTGTTAAACAACGGACTTTTTCCTATATTGGAATTTGATTTATTGTTGTTTTAAACATGGATATTGGACGAAGAGAGAGGGTAGTCTTAAATTCCTTTTTAGAAAGAGTTCAAGATGGGTTATTCATTTCTTTGGAAATTTACAAGATCTTCGTATATCCGTAACACGGAGCCTTGGTCACACCGAACAGCAAGATATAAAGGGCCGCAAAAATTACCAGTGTAAAAGTATTCATGCAATTTTCAATTTTTTTTTATAAGTCTAACATTTTTCTTAAAATATTTTCTAAGTCTAACATTTTTCTTAAAAAAATATTTTCTAAGTCTGACATTTTTCTTAAAATATTTTTCAATTGATGCCAAAGTATATGATTTGAAGGTTCTTCTGATTGTTTTTTTAATCATTTTTTACTATGCACCGTAACGTGGCTATGCCATTCCTTTTGATTTCCAGCCATATTTGCGATCAAGAGAACTAGGTTGATAGTGTGTGGCGACTCTTGCCAATATAGCTAGTTAAAGGTTTCAGGACCAGGATAATTTGTAAATTTGGGTATGCTTTTGCTAGAATACATATGTATTTTAAAAGGTGATTAATTTTATATAATTCGAAGAAATAGCGATAACCCAAAACATGCATTGCTTTGTTTGCATCAGTATGATCTGCTGTGCGTCACACAAGTTTACCAGCGTGCCCTTGCTGATATATCAGTTTTTAGTTTGAATATACGTCTATATACTTGGAGGAGTCACTTGTTAATGGTAGCTGTAGTAATACTGCCCGGAAATTCATTTGTTTATTTCATCTGTGGTTTAACTGTGCGGAAGTCATTTGTTGATACTGGGTGTGGTATTACGATCCTGTAAGTCACTTTTTGATGGATGGCGTACTATTACTGTCCGGGTAGTCACTTGTTGATGGTTGGCGTAATATAACAACTAGTACCCTGGGAGTTACTTAATGGTGGTTGACGTAGAGTATTACTGTCTGAAAGATACTTGTCAATGGTTGGCGTAGAGTATTACTGTCTGAAAGATACTTGTTCATGGTTTGCGTAGTATTACTGTCAGGAAAGTCACTTGTTCATGTCATTTCGGGTATTTTTATGTGGGAAGGCAATTGTTGATGGTTAGTGTTGTATTACTGTCAGGTGAGTCATTTGTTGATAATATATGTAGTATTACTGTCTGGAGAGACATGCACTTGTATGATGCCTTGTCCAATGTTTTCTTTAAATCTTGTTCATCCCTTTCATGAGTAACAATAACGATGATCGATTTTTCTTATGATTTTTCAGTCACTTGTACTGACGTTATGATTGCATTCTAAAATTCATCTATTTTCCTGTGTAGTGCTCAAGGATATTTACCTCAGATCTGGTTCTAAAAAAGAGAAACTTAAAAGTGAATAAAATCTCATAACTCAATGAGAAATCGACGCACTCATCCTCCATTGTCTTCTGTTATGCACTCATCCTCCATTGTCTCCTGTTATGCACTCATCCTCCGTTGTCTTCTCTTACGCACTCATCCTCCGTCCTGTACATCTAGAATCAGTTAACAATATTCTTTAAGAACATACGACACCAGCGTGTTATTTACAATAAAGACTAGTCTGGTGTCTTAAGATGTAAGATCTCGAAAATATGTCTTTCGTGAGTTGTGACACAGACCTCATAACTTGCAGTTCAGATCATCATAGCCCTTTGAGGGGATTTTGTAGGAGCATTCTTCCGCTAAAAGTAGTTCTAAATGGCTAAATGAACAAAAGCATAAAGGAACAAATCACCTCCCATAATGATCAGAAAAATGAACTAAGCTTGTTTTAATTGCAGCTTATTTGCAAAATATGCAATGGTAACATCTCTCGTTATGTATGCATTCACAGCCGGTTGTGAAATCGAAAACTACGCATTAAAACAAATATCTATCACAAATAATTTAAATCACTCTCGGAAAGGTGTTATATTTTCAACTATAGATGAACAATAGAACATGTTGCATTGGACAGACACGTCCAATCTAATGGAATAAAAATAATAAAGAAAAAAGAAAAAGAAAACTTATAGAAACTTTTATAAAGTTGTGCCAACAAAAGTTACGTTTTCAGTTACCAATTATTATATAATTGAACATCTACGTATAATGTTAAACTTGGTAAAAGCTAGCACAAAAAGTAATAATTACATATGTATGTACTCTGTATATATATGAAGGACATACAATGTTGTAATAAGAAAGTTAATCTTCTGATAAGAGTTGTAACATTGTCTTACAACATTATATAAATCGTTTTGATATTTCTTATCTCGATTCTGAACGACCATTTAACTTTATCTTCATTTGTAATACAAAACTTTGTCACGCTTCACAGGGAAAATGTCAAAGTTTTCTTTCTTCCTAGCTGTATTAAAGAGAAAAAACAATAGAGTTGCGCGTTTGCATGAGCTGCACTATATAATTATAGCTTTTGTATGAGGTCGATACGAGGTTATATCGACATAAATGATTCATATTGACTGAAGACGAAGTCAGAGGTCGATATGCTTCTTTATGTCAATATAACATCGCACTGACTTCCACCAAAGGCAACAGTTGTTATGTAATAAATCAACAACTATTGTATAAATAATGTAAAATTTCTAGAACAGATATTTCTAAAACCTTTTTTTATCATCAGTGTTGTCGGGCAAATAAAGTAAATAAATGCCAAACTGTTTACAAAACTTGAACTTATTGAAATACCTAGGAGTTTTCATCCCGATATATATAATCCTAGCTGTTTTCGGAATTTAATTCTCAACGCTCTACAATTTTTTACTTTTTGTTGGACTCTTTTTATTCTAGCGTCACTGATGAGTCCTTTATAGACAAAATGCACGTCTGGCGTACAACAATTTATCTTGGTACCTATGATGAGGGTTTTTTTCTCCATATCTCCTGGGTCAATACTCTTAATGGCACTTAAATTGAGGAACTTGAAGGTAATACATAAACAAATTATCAAAGTGCAGTGATATTAGGCATGCTTCGAATTTTAACAAATGACTAATCTTAACCGGTCAGACCATAAACTAAAGATGTAAAATAATTAAACCGCATACAGTATGTGAAAATGACGCAGCTTCAAAATGAGCCATTGTGCATCTAAGTAACGTAAAGGCGAACGAATTGAGGATGAGGCTACCATTATACGGCCTACACGAAATGAATTTTGCATCATTACCCATATATGATATGCCAATTTTTTATTTCCTCTACCGATTTTCATATTTAGTATCTGTATTTGGTTAATTTGCATTGGTTTGATATATATTAGTCAACAAACAACATATATTGAAGTTTTTAACGTCCTTGCATGGTCGGTATTCAACAAAAGAAACGATACGAGACAATTTATCTTACCTTCATTACCTTTCTAGGAATATTATTGGTTAAAAACAACCACGTGGAGACCATGTATATTCCATAGTAGGGGCTTAATAGTGGTGTTACGTCACTTTATGAAAACAACACGGTATTGACGAAAAACCTTAAAAGTTTAAACGGACGATGCAATTGATTATAAACGATTGAAATAAATTAATTTAACACATTTTAAGTCAATGTCCTATAGCCATTCTTCCCCCATGCCAAATTTTCCGGGGGGAAATACTGGATCGATCCAATATCCCCCCCCCCCCGGGAAAATTGGCATGATTTCAATTTTCCCTCTCAGCGTTATGGGGGGAAAACCAGGACCAGGTGTGAGAAGCTTTTTCCACCTTGTAATATAACGTCGGAGACGTCAGCTAGAAAATAAAAAAAGTGGTAACTTTTTTGTATTAGTTTAGAGTTACAAAAGCTTATTATACATTTGATATGTATTCATAGATATATACATGTTATATTATGCACGTGAAGCACATGCATGCTGATGTGGAAATTACATCATTACTCTTTCGTGAACCCTTGGTATCATTGATTAACAATAATTGAGAAGAAGTCCGATACGGATGAAACTTCATCTAACCAGCACGGGAGACGTAAAAGAACAGGAACTACCACCATTAGTTTGAGCTGTACAAGATCTACAAAAGAAATCAAACCTGCCCTTAAGATGCACAGTGTCGACCAACATCCAGCACTTATTATACAAATAAGACGTGGTTGTAAGTTATAAAAGCCCACTTACGGCAAGCAACCGAATGAGAAACCCTCATATAATCGACTATAAAATGCCCCGACTTTAAAAAAATGAAAAAAAATCAAACGGTCTAATTTGTAACAAAATAATTTACAAAACACAAACCATGACCAACATGAACCAACCACTGTACTACATGTTTCTGGCTTTGGATTGGCACATAAGGTGTGTGGCGGCCTTGAGTTTTCAACCTTCCTCCAACCCAAGCCGGGACAGCACACCTCAAGAAAAAACTGTACAAATCAGTTGCAATTGACTTCACCAAAATGTTGGTACGGTGCACAATAATCACTTAAATAAAAAAACAGTAGACACGAAGCACCGAAATAAAAGAAAAAAGTATTCGCTGTTTATACTGAAAGGTATTTAAAAGCCACAGAAAAAAGTAAACAGACTGGTGAATATGTAGACAGACTTGCGGACATATAGACAGACTCTTTGCTTGAGTTAAGCTAATTCCAATTGATATTTTATAGTGTGTCTTTCTATGTTGTGATTTTATACTACTGTTTCAGAAAAGGGAACAAGTGTGGTACCATTAACACGTTTCACCCGCTGCAATTGTTTGCATCTATATCAAGATATAGTCAAGAATCCAATACAGTGGTTGTCGTCTGTTTATGTGGTTTATAAATAAGTTTTTCTCGTTTCTCGTTTTTATATAGATTAGACTGTTGGTTTTCCAGTTTAAATGGTTTTACACTAGTAATTTTTGGGGCCCTTTATACCTTGCTGTTCGGTGTGAGCTAAGGCTCCGTGTTAAAGGCCGTACCCTGACCTATAATGGTTTTTACTTTTATAAATTGTTACTTGGATGAAGAGTTGTCTCATTGGCACTCATTCCACATAGAGAGTGGCATCAGGGACAAGCTATTATATGTATACATATTTTCAAATTTCCGCGGGGGAAGAATGACAATGATCCAAAATTTCCCCGGGGGAAGCATTGGCTCATGCCAGTCTTTCTGGCAAAACTGAAAAACTGGCATGGGAGAAGAATGGCTATATAATACTAACAAGTTGTTATTGTTGGCATTTGTTTTTGTAGACTAATGGAAGTAGGTTCTTAATGCTAACGGTATTGAAGAGTTGATCACTTTTATAGGCCACTATAGTCTAAATATCGCATGTTAAATTAACTTAAAGGTAGTCGGAAAGGTAATTTCGTTACATAGTTTAACTAATAGTATTTTCCATGCACACTGTATCAAGGTAAATAATTGCCCAATCTGCCTAATATTTACACAGTGTTATTTTTGTTATTTCAAAAATCGTATTTTCACCGAAAAATTCAAAAATCGATATTAGAACATAAAACTTTAGCATGATCTGTTTAAAATTTTGAATGCCTTGGCAGGTATTTCAGTACTTAATTCTTGTCTTCGAAATTAAGTGCCGACTTTTTTCATCATTTTCCGCAAAATAAATTTGACCCATGTGTTCTATAACTCAGTATTTTCTAACTTTCCAATTTGGTCGGATTCTTTTAATCACATGCATTTGAAGTTTTTCTTATCTTTTATATTTTATGATAGATTGGAGTTAAAACATGTGTATCGTTTCGTTAGTTGACTAGTATATATTCATTAATGATGGATAACATCGTGGAGGATATTCTTTATACACATTCAATGTTTTTATTTTTTATTTTTTTTTATTTTGTACTTACCTATCGTCTTTCAGGGTAATGATTTGTTCTTGCCTTTTTTGTGTGTTTTCTAATTATAACGTCGTATTACCACTTTTGTAGATTAAAAGTATGACATTTGTGTAGTTTGAGACCCGGGAGCGTATTTCTAATCTTAGAGGATGATTCGGAATTTGTGCAGATTTTAATTACTGACGTAGTGTTAAATTAAGAGGATGTATACATTTTTTTGGCTGCCTCGATCCAGTGCATCTACATTGAATTGGTAAGATTATTTTTATACTATTGTATACATCAACAACGCGATCGTATACTAGTAACCCTAAATAATCTCGTATTCAAAATTCTTTAACTTTTTAAAAGAAAGCACTTGAAAACAAGGTTTCAACTCAATGAAATTCATCGTAGTAAATTCTAAAAGTGAAAGCAAACAGGTGTTGAAAATGTGTTTATCTTAATGCAATATTGTTAAGATAAAATTGTTCAGTTTAAGTCTTGGATTTACATAGCGATAAATGGATATGAAAAGATCAAATTCAATTGGACTATAGGATGTCATATCAAAATCCTGTCTTTCTGCAAATTAATCTTAAGAGAAGCCGTATTTTTCTTTTATTATCGAAAGGAAATATTATGTTTATTTTCATTTTAATAAACATTTGTGAATTGATTTTGTTATAATTTTATTTTGAAGCGTGGAGTACCTACTTGAGACCAATTCATTGAAGGGGTTATAAACACCGAGAGCACTCGAAAGTTTTTTCAATAAGATGCCGGTGGCATAAATATGGTTTTAAAATGTCAGGGAGCTTGAACGGTGCGACGTTTTAATAGAAACCTAAAAAAAAAAATATGGGGACTTTTATAATTTTGAGCAAGAGGTATATTGTTTTAGTTATGTAATATTGAAATTTCTCTTCCGCGTCAACAATTCAAGATTAATATTAAAACATACATAAGTATTAACACCTGGAAAGGTCAAGAACATTCGGTTATACTTTTTCTCTCCCACAATTTCGATGTATTTATGATTTAATTTGAGGTAAAATAAAAATACAGGATTTTATTTCGCAACAAACATTCAACTGTACAATAGCATTGTGTCAACCAAATTTCTTCGATAAATATACTAACATGTGCAGATAAAAGAATATAAAACCATCCAAAAAACAACAAACAAAACACAACAAACAGAAAATAATAAATAAAGAACAAACAAACAAACAGTAAACCAAATTTGGAAAAAGACACTTGTTTTTACATAACTTGATTTCTTACTATTTCATATCAATTTGCTATGAATTTTGATAATTTTGGTATTTCCAAATATATATTGAGCAGGTAACAGAGAGGTTTTTTTCTTTTATTTATTGTTAACGGCAATTGGTGACTGGGTTAATATAGGTATATGTAGGTGAACATCTCTCCTATGGCAGTTGAACACATGTTGATAATTAGTCCGTTTGGGTAAGTGGGATGTATAAGTACGTAGGTACGTCTGGGATGTTAAATGCTACCCCATTTTGGGAGAGACCGACGTTATAGGCACGTTTAAGAACCCTTGCACACATCAACTAGCGTGCTATAAGCGGTCTGCTTACATGCTATTTAGATCTCTATCCAAGAACCCTCTTTTTCATGCGGAAGTTAAGAATTATTACCTTCATACCTAATCACCTTCTACATGTATGCATAGCATACCGATACAATATATTTGTATGTTGTCATCTTTGTAAACAGCGATCTATTTACCAGTCATTTATTATTGAAAATATTATATTAAGGGGGTAATATGCAAATATAATTATCAATAATTAAACCAACACTAGTGTAATTTCATCGCTATTATATATCTTTGAATTTTTATACATACCAAGGAAATTTTACTCCAGGAAAAGATCACCGTAGCTTTATCTGGCAAAAACTATCGGATTTTTTTATGAATGCTCTTCAAATTTTTACTTTATTTTAAGTATTTTAATAGTTTTTCTTATTCGAGCGTGACTGATGAGTCTTTGTGGAAGAAATGCTCGTTTGTCGTACACAATTTTAATCCTGAAAAATATAAAGTTTATCTATGTTATTCTGTACATTCGATAAATATAAAAAGTAAAATGACTAAAATCACAATACTACTGAAATTCAAAAAGGAAAGTCCTTTATCAATTGGCAAAATCAAAAGCTCAAACATATCAAACGAATGGATAACAACTGTCATATTCCTTACTTTCTGCAGGCATGTTCATATATAGAAAATGGTGGATTAAACCTGGTTTTAAAGCTAGCTAAACCTCTCACTTGTATGACAGTTGCAAAACAAAACTAACATATTTAATTGGTAGAAATGTTAAAAATAGGGGTACAGCAGTCAGCACTGTGTTATAATCTTAATACCTATAAAAATAAACAAATATTTTTAACAAAGAAGCACAGAATGGCTTTTAAGAATACACACATTTACCATAGTACAATAACACAATGATGGGATGTTTAAGTACAAAGCCACGTCATATATTTGTATCAAAGAAACACAAAAGGCATATAGACGTAGCACATTAGCACAAATGACAGACAAGAATACGAGAATTATCATAAAACAATAACACAATGACGGGATGTACAAGTATCGAACCACGTCAAATGGATATCAATAAAAACAGACTAAACAGTACAAGTTATATTCATAAAGATAAATAAAAGAATAGTATTACACTTTATTAAGATGATAATATCAGATTATTACATGGCATTTTTCATTTTCATATCGCATGTATTATCAGCCCTAGGTTCAACATCAGCCCAAGAGCCGCATGGCTTCATATCGCATGTATTATCAGCCCTAGGTTCAATATCAGCCCCAGAACCGCATAGCTCGAGGGCTGATATTGACCAAGGGCTGATAATACATGCGATATGAAAAATGACATGTTATGATATTTTTATCCTATGCTTCAACATTAGAGAAAAATAACAGATTCATATATTGATCCTTTTACGTGGTTCCCGAAAAGAAGTTCAAAGACTGAAAAGTTCACGGACGTCGGACCCCAAATTTGATGCATTTGATATAAAATCTTTCTATCATATGCCTCAACAGAGAAAAACACATTTTAATATGGACGAATCGACAAAAAAAAATATTCAACAATATACATAATGAACATTGTTTGGAAAAGTCAACTTTTATTTTAAAGAAGCTTTCTAAATTATGTTTGAAACTTTTAAAAAATGCATTTATTTACTAATTTTTTTATTATTATTTTATTTTCATTTTTTTTTTATTATTGTACACAATATACTTTCCAGTATCCAAATAATTGTTTAGTACACCACTTTGTAATGTTTTTCACTGAAAACGTAGCATTGATGTGTATTTTCTGGAATTGGCCGAGTATCACCGGAATGCCATGCGATACGTTACGGAAAGGCATGTGATAACAATCGAAGCAAGTGATAAACTTTTCATATCAGCCCGCTAAGCACCCATTCGAAAAATATGGAATATACGTTAATTTAATGCTATTATCTTGCGGTAAAAATCATGTGTTATTTAGTCTAAGTATATGATAAACAACGGTAGTACCCAGACTGTATACTTCAAGACCATCGTGTAATATTTGTGAAGTTGATATTGAATATTTATTAACAAGGTCTTGGTACCTTCCAATGATCTTTTGTTTTAGAAAAATGACGAGACGTTCTTTGACATAGCCCTGGTTCAAACAATTTCTGCTTAGACAATGGTGACGTTTAACAAAGTCTGAGTAGGAGCTGCAAGCTCTTGAATACCGAACAAGTTGGGAAATATATATCCCAAATGCAGGTGAAGTTGGTATATTGGTACTAAGGTATGGAAAATTGATAATTTAAAAATTAAATCGTCGCGTTTGTCATATATTCTGGGATTGAGATGACCGTGTATTTCAAATTCAAGATATAGGTATAAAAATGAGGCGGAGGAAGCCTTAATGAGAGAGAAAATAATAGTATGTGTAAGATTAAAACTAAATTTAAACATCTAAAGGTACTCATTTAAACAGGAAGTACTACATTTTTATACATAGCATTCTATGATACTTCAGATAAAGTAGCACACACTTTTTGTAAATCTACTTGATTCCACAGTGACATATATGATTTTTGTTTTACTTTTTATAGCTCAATTGACAGTAAACAAGTCAGCTATATACCAGCAAAGGTTATGATGTGTAGAGTTGTTTCCATTTAAACAGGTGCAATAATGTTTACTTTATTCAATTTTAAATTTATGACTTTTCACTTTTTTTTGTATTTTCATAAGCCTTTTGTTAGCTTGTCGATCTCTGGAACTCTGAAGTGACTCCAATACTTTAATAAGGCGTTTGAATGACATTAACAGAATATACTGTTACCAAGAGCAAGTATTTAAACAATAATTTACACCGGTATTAAATTATGGTATTTTTGAACTTACTCGATTGGCTTTTATTGTTGTTAAATATTTATAGTTATTCTCCAAACCCCAGAATCAACTTGACAAACTCGTCAAATCTTTGTAGGAATAATTAATATATTTTCCATTTGTTATGCGGTACATAATACATTCGAAACAGAGTATGCATATGCTATGCATCAATTCTAACAGAGTAAGTATCAACCTTAACATTTGCATATTACTACCAATATGAAAAATGCACGGAAGATAAGCATGAGTCTATTTTTTCCCAATAGTTTTTACATTTTATTCCTATATTGTGCTGTCACTCCACAGTCCAAGGTTTTTATATATCTCGAAAACATGTTTAATCTCGCAAAATTATGTTTGGACCTATTTAATATCGCCAAGTTATAAGAGTGGTTTTGATGGTTGCTGTCGGTCATATACTAGTATGTTTTTTGTAATTTCGGATGCATTTTCTACATTTTGTCATGGACGGGCTTTTTCGGAGCTTACTATTTGGTAAATGTTTTGTTAATTTTTGAAGGTCGTAGGGTATAGTTGCTTACATGTACAATTTGGTTTCTGGTAAATAACTGCTGCATAGGAGTTTCAAAATTTCAAACGTTCGAAGCAACGAGAAAAAGCCATATTCTTCAAATTTAATTTTGAGGTACATGCCTCCGCCTTAATTGGTTCTTAAATCCTAGGAATTATTGGATGTAATTTACAGATAAAACTGCATTGAGAAAGTAGTGCATTTAAGACACATTAACGAATTAAGAGTTTTCCCCCTTTAAACAAAGTCTATTGTACAAGCAATTCACAAATCCTGGCATTGTTGTACCTTTCAAATATGTTGTCAAATTACCATTCAAATTCAAACACTATATGTATGCTTATCGCAATAGTTAAGTGTCAAATTGTTAAATTCGGTTGCAATTTTTTTTTTCTAAAGTGGAATTCCGTGATATGAAATTAGTTATCAAAGGTACCAGGATTATTATTTAATACACCAGACGCGTATTTTTCTACATAAGACTCATCAGTGACGCTCATATCAAAATATTTATAAAGCCAAACAAGTACAAAGTTGAAAAGCATTGAGGACCCAAAATTTCAAAAAGTTGTACCAAATACGGCTAATTACGACAGTCGTTCATCAAACTGAATTTTGCATGACCTATCAATGGACCAACAACAATATTTGTGAAATGCAAGTCCCTCACTTGTGATACTAGTAGTATTCAACACAAATACAATGCTCACACGCAAGAACAAGTCTACACATTTAGTCTACACTGTCTTTAAAATTATAACAATACTCTATAAATTTGATGTGTTCAAAGTACTTTTTCTGGACCGCCTTTCATAAGTCAAGAAAGCTCATACCCCCATAAATTAAAAGTCAAGGATGTAACATACCAAATTAATGATGAATTATATTATAAAACATAAATCCAAAACCTTAATTTCTTAATAATAGCAACCATTTAAGGTTAGGGTTAACCGAGTACCGATACAATGACTGCTGAGCTGAATATAATCTCGAACACACACAGTTCAACATGCAGCAGTGTCAACAACGAATAGTAGTTTACTTATGTTCTAATCTCGTAAATCCATTTGTAAGACACATGTCAAGGTAACATTAATAAAAAACGAAAGAAATGACACTTCAAAGGGAGAAAGCTCGAGTGTGTCGACTGAACATGTAAGTACGTAAGTAAGTATCAATAGTTTATTATAGTGACATGTGTATAACTGTATTGCAATGCATTTTTTCTTAAACAAAAAAAACAAAAAAAAAGAAGAACACCCGTCCCAGTGGACTTATATGTCACTTTAATGGAGCAAACAAATGCGTTTTGTAAAAGCTTTGCATAATTATTTTGCTGATTGTCTAGGAAAATATAAAACCAACTGAAATAAGTTCAAATAACTATTCACATTTACGTAGATTAAAAAAATATCGTTAATCCAGTATGTTTGAGTAAAGTTCCCTTTTCAGTTCTGTATAGTATTCACATTCAGTTAGGAAATGGAATTCATCTTCGACATTTTTATTGTTACATAATCGGCACTGTCGCTCGTGTATCTGTTCACCAACGTAACGGCCTGTTTCCCCACGCATCTCCTGCTCTGCATGCTATAAAATGATAATAGAACTTACTAAAAGTCTTCAGTGTTGAAGTCAATAGCATAATTTGCCTGAATAACATAGCTAATACATACACTAACCCCCCCCCCCAAAAAAAAAAAAAACAAACCCAAAAAACAAACAAACAAAAAAAAAACCCACAAAAACACAAAGACGAGCACATACACGAACACAAAAAATACTTAAACATACAGACTTCTAAAATAGACAAATGTCTTTGCAAAATTTTGATCTACAAATGTCTTTGAGTTGAAGTTTCAGTATATATGTTTTTTTCAGTACCATTCCTTGTTATTTATTGATACGAACAGAACAAAGAGTAGCGAATGAATCGTTATGGAAGAGCCATCATCAATCAGCAGAAAAAAAACTTGCTCATCGAGTTATTTTGATGACTTTGCATGTAGAATTTGTCGTTCAAATGACAACTACTGTGGATTCATTTATTTCGTGGGTACCAATTTTCATATTTTTTTGGCATATTTGTGGATATTTTATTTCGTGATTTTGCCTTAGTCTTTATAAAACCGTTATGGATCATTTATTATTTGATTATTATTTAATTTATGGTTAAACTGTACCCACGAAATTCACTGAAATTAGTATCGAACAACGAATAATAATGAAAAGTAAAATCACAAAAAAATACTACTACTTAACTCTGAAAAAAATTCAAAACGGAAAGCCCCGAATCAAAAGCTCAAACATACCAAACGAATGGATAATAACTGTCATATTCCTAACTAAGTACAGGCATTTTCTTATGCAGAAAATGGTGGATTGAACCTGGTTTCATAGCTAGCTAAACCTCTCATATGTACGACAGTCGCATCAAATTCCATTATATTGACAACGATGTGTGAACAAAACAAAGACATAATAGCTAAAATTGTCATAGTAGAACAGCAGTCAACATTGTGGTATAATCTTAATCACTATAAAACGAACAAATATATAACAAAGAAGCATAAAAAAAAGCATACAGACAAAGCACACAAGCAAACTGAAAGACAAGAATACAAAAATTATCATAGAACAGTAACACAATGACAGGATGTTTTAGTACAGAGCCATGTAAAAAAAGAGGGGCGAAACATACCACAGTGACAGTCAAACTCATTGATCGAAAAAAAAAAAAAAAAAAAAAAAAACACCTGACAACGCTATGACTAATAAAAAAAACATACAAGTTATGGTAAACAAGACACATGACAGAAAACTAAAGACAAATGGATATCATCAAAAACAGACTAAAAAGTAAAAGTAATATTCATAAAGACAAACAAAAGATCATTGTACAGTGTAACACGTTATTCAGATGATATACAACGCCAATACCCATAATCTATACTTCAAGACCATTGCGTATTATTTGCAATAGTTGATACGGAATATTTATCAATCAGGTCTTGAAACCTTCCGATAAAGACCGACATACCCCCGGTTCATCAACTTCCTGCTCAGACACTGGTGACGTTTTAGAAAGTCTGAACAGGAGCTGCTATCCATTGAATACCGAAAAAATGGGGGAAATGGATATCCGATATGAAGGTGAAGTTGGTGTAAAGCCAGTTTGGGGAAAGTTGATATTTTCAAAATAAAATCGTCGTATTTGTCATAAATTCTGGTACAGAATTCACAGTGCTACAGTTTGTCAATAAAATCATTGTGTATTTTGTTTCTGAAAAGAAGGGAATCAAAATTCACGGTTAATCAAATTTTATCGTACCAGTTTTTCTAAAAAAAATATATGTTGAAGACACCAGTTACCGTTTCAACAGTTTGTAAAATTTTCGAGCCAAGTATAGCATTTTATTATTAGTTCATATTCGATGATTAGGTTATGTCAATGAAATAGCTTTAGGTTTGTTAAATTTTTGTGTGTGTTAAACCTTGCAAAATGTTTGATTCACAATAATTTCTAGCCATTGAAAATAATTTGTTGCCGAAACTTGCGTCTTTCGAATAATATTAAATGCTTCGTATACTTGAACCACTCGATCGATGCCTCACCTGTCAAACATATCTTCCAGTGGCATAACTAGCACTATAGTTAGCGCCTTTACGGCAGCATGCCATATCATTAATGCGATAATGTTTTGAAAGTATAATGTTTTAAGCAGATCATTTAAACCACTAAGTTGTTTTTTTTAACTCTAAGCACAGATGGTTAGGCCTTGACGAAGGTAACGTATGCGTACTTAATAATAATTTCTTTATCTTTTAATACATTTTTATAGTAACCTTTGCTTAACAATGCAAGATTAATTGGCATTGATTAAGTATGATAAGTAAATAAAATATATTGGAAAGATAAAAGCCTTAATTAAAAGCGTTCAGAAGGGGTAAAAAAAAACCAGCAGGTGGTATATGTCCTTTTTAGTATTTATTTTAGTTTAGTATAGTTTATCAAAAAGATGGTACCAATTTTAACACGAACCGCATTACACGTAATTCCAGAATATAATAATGTTTGGCGAAATAAATGTTATATTTCTGGACGACGCAATGTACATGTACCAATGTCCAGAAAATTCTATTGTAAATTAGAATATGTTTTAATAGGCAGCAGTAGTTCACCGATGGTCATAAAGGTCATCGGTTACCCTTCCGCAGCACCTGCTCTCATCCCCAGTTTGTGTTGGGGTTCGTGTTGCTTAGTCCTTAGTATTTTATGTTGTGTATTGTGTTCTATTATTTGTCTGTTCTTTTTCTTTTTTAGCCATTGCGTTTTCAGTTTATTTCCGATTTATGAGTTTGGCTGTCTTTCTGGTATCTTTCGCCCCTCTTTCAAATTAGTAGTCCAATTGAACTTTACAAATCGAAGAGGGGACCACTTTAGAAAATAGAATAACATCAACTGGAGACAAAAACTGTGTTTTGAAATGATGAGCACCTCTTGGTATGTTTACATCACCGAACATGAAAAGTCATATTATTTATTTTTGAATAGTTTCTGAGAACGTAAACCTGTCAATGATAAAGCTATGAAAAGTCAAGAGAGAATATTTTCCCGCCAAAATTTCAATGGCTAATATCTCGACAACAGACACATATTTTTTTTGCTCTTTTGATTCCTTTATCAATCCCCTATCAATATGAAATAGTGTTTTGAAAAGTTATTTATTTTTGAAACTGAGAAGCGAACTCCCTTAAGGGAAAAAGTGACGATAGAGTGCGCCATAGAATGAAATTCAAAACAGTGTAGCTGTGGCCATTGATTGACACATTAAAATCATCCATTGACTGGGACAATTTAGGTGAACGTTTGTATGTAACGACCAATGCTCACTATGTACTTTTTAAAGACACTTAAACTATGGGGTCACCAAAGGTTCTCAACACCTAAATAAAGTAATTCGAAAAATTAATCAGAAATAACACGATATTTTGATTTATATCAATTATATAAATCAAAACAAAAAGGTTATTCCTGATTAATTTTTCGAATTATTTTATAATTAAAGGCGTTAAGAAACCTTTGGTGACCCCACAGTTTAAATATCTATCGTAGGTACGTCGTGAACAGTGGTCGTTACAGACAAACGTTCACGTAAATTGTCCCAGTCAATGGATGATTTTAATGTGTCAATCAATGGCCACAGCTACACTGTTTTGAATTTCATTCTAATTAGTAGATCATCTGCTGTCTGAATATCTTAACAAATATTTGTCGTAATCAGTATTGTGTGTTAAAACCAAAACAAAACCCCGTCCCAAAAATAACTAGAGGCTCTCAAGAGCCTGTATCGCTCACCTGACTCTACTTGGGTTTGTGAAATCATATAAAAAAAGATAAAATTTGGTACAAAGTAACAACACTTGGCCACCACCTCATTAGGAAAGGAACATTTATGCTATGTTTGATTTCATTCACTTTTGTATGCATTTCCCATAGGTTCCTATGTTAAACAAAGTCACCCCACTGGCGGCCATCTTGGATGTTGGATCGGCTACAAAGTAACAACACTTGGTCAGCACCTCATAAGGAACATTCATACTATGTTTGGTTTCATTCCATTCAGTGGTTCTTTAAAAGAAGTCATTTGTATGCATTTCCCATAGGGTCCTATGTTAAACTAAGTCCCCAGCTGGCGGCCATATTAAATGATAGATCGGCTACAAAGTTACAACACTTGGTCAGCACCTCATAAGGAACATTCATGCTATGTTTGGTTTCATTCCATTCAGTGGTTCTCTAAAAGAAGTCATTTGTATGAATTTCCCATAGGGTCCTATGTTAAACTAAGTCCCCCACTGATGACCATCTTGGATGACGGATCAGCTACAAAATAACAACACTTGGTCAACTCCTCATAAGGAACATTCATGCTATGTTTGGTTTTATTCCATTCAGTGATTCTCTAAAAGAAGTCATTTGTATGCATTTCCCATAGGGTCCCATGTTAAACTAAGTCCCCCGCTGGCGGCCATCTTAGATGAATGATCGGCTACAATGTAGCAACACTTGGTCAACACCTCATAAGGAACATTCATACTATGTTTGGTTTCATTCCATTCAGTGGTTCTCTAAAAGAAGTCATTCGTATGCATTTCCCATAGGGTCCTATGTTAAACTGAGTCCCCCCTGGCGGCCATATTAGATGATGGATCGGCTGCAAAGTTACAACACTTGGTCATCACCTCATAAGGAACATTCATACTATGTTTGGTTTCATTCCAATCAGTGGTTCTCTAAAAGAAGTCATTTGTATGAATTTCCCATAGGGTCCTATGTTAAACTAAGTCCCCCACTGGCGGACATCGTGGATGATGGATCGGCTACAAAGTAACAACACTTGGTCAGCTCCTCATAAGGAACATTCATGCTATGTTTGGTTTCATTCCATTCAGTGGTTCTCTAAAAGAAGTCATTTGTATGCATTTCCCATAGGGTCCTATGTTAAACTAAGTCCCCCGCTGGCGGCCATCTTGGATGATGGATCGGCTACCCAGTTACAACACTTGGTCATCACCTCATAAGGAACATTCATACTATGTTTTGTTTCATTCCATTCAGTGGTTCTCTAAAAGAAGTCATTTGTATGCATTTCCCATAAGGTCCTATGTTAAATTTAGTCCCCCGCTGGCGGCCATCTTGGATGACGGATTGGCTACAAAGTAACAACACTTGGTCAGCTCCTCATTAGGAACATTCATACTATGTTTGGTTCCATTCCATTCAGTGGTTCTCTAGAAGAAGTTCAAAATGTAAAATGTTAACGACGACGACGACGGACGCCAAGTGATGAGGAAAGCTCACTTGGCTCTTCAGGCCAGGTGAGCTAAAAAGGCTGATTAGTAGGTACACAAAACCAGAAATATTGTTGAATCTACGACATAAGTAAAATATATCCCGAGAATTCAGAAAACTGAGAAACTGTAACCATCAACCAGCTTCTTCCATTAAATGGAATAAATATGAGTGCATTATCTTTATCTGTAAGCGCAATCGCCATCATGCGAACGTAATCTAGCAAATAGAAATAACGCATTGTAAGTTTGATGCGTCCTAAGACGATATTCGCAATATTATCAACTGGAACACATGAAGAGCATATAAAGGGATTAAAGCTACACAAAATGTTTAAGGTGCCAAAAGTAAAACCGAAATAACCGTGTTTGTCCTACATAGATCATAGGTTAAACTTCATCTTCAACAAATTCAAGGAAAAGATCATCTCCTTTTTATATGAGTGAACCCAATTGACCGGATTTGTTATAACAGAAGCAACACGACGGGTGCCACATGTGGAATTGGATCTGCTTACCCTTCTGGAGCACCTGAGATCACTCCTAGTTTTTGGTGGGGTTCGTGTTGCTTATTCTGCAGTTTTCTATGTTGTGTCATGTGTTCTATTGTTTGTCTTTTTCATTTTTAGCCAGGCTTGTCAGTTTATTTTCGATTTATGAGTTTGACTGTCCCTCTTGTATCTTTCGTCCCTCTTTTACAAGCATATAAAAGATGAATACAAGTTATTACTGAAAAGAGAAGCACTGGTTCAAAGGGTTTCTGCAATATATCTAAACCTAATTTCAAGGTTAATGATATATTGGTCTTACTTACATTTTGTTTTGGATACATGTTGTTTTGCATTTAGAACAAGAGAAATTCAGCTATCATATAAGAATACCTATTTAGATTCCCAATGTCGGTTGGAACTAAAAATTCACCCAACTTGACAAATATGTTGCACCAAAGAGTCTGATCATAGAAATTATTTACTCTTAATTGATGAATTTTTTATACCATATGAGTAAATATCTTATAATGTGATTCTTACATCCTTATTCTGCCCCAGTTCATAAAATTGATATAAAACAATACGTCATTTACAATAGATTATATAAAGTCAACACAATATTTAACTGTAATGACATTTCAACAACATGTCTGAGTTTTTATTGCTAAATCGCTTGACTTTTGATTGCAATAACAGGCAATTATCATTCGATTACTTGCTGAATTGCTGTGCTGTATAACTCAGTGACTATGAAGTAGAATCGGACCAACTTTCCCAATAGACGGATATCATTTCACACTATTTTTAAATATATCAAGCAGTTGAACTAGAGTATGATTTCTTCTGAACTGATATCATTTTGAACTACAATATTTAATATTTCAATAGAGAGTAAACTGACGTCTACATTATAGAATTTTTTGTTGTCAAATTTTCAAAGTCACATTAAATGAATTAATTACTTGCTCTGTACTCATCCCGCTATTGTTTTATTGTGCTATGGTAATTTTTGTACTCTTGTCTTTACATTTGTGTGTATGTGCTTTATCTATATAGAGTTTTATTTTATTTTGCTGACCTATTTGTTTGTTCTCATAGTGATTAAGATTATCACATATTATCGCACCACGATTAAATTATCACGTTGGTTTAACATCGTCACGTTGTTACCCACTATAGATCCGTAGGGAGTTAGTAAATTTCATAGGGTGTTCTTAACGCCACGTCTACTGTTAATGATGACGTCATCTATTAATGAGGTTGTGATTCAATTTTTTATTTTTTCAACAAAACGCAGCAGAAACAGTTTTTACGGACCATAGAGGGTGAATACAATCCATAAGTGATTTGGCCTTTGGCATCGCCCCCTATGAATTTTATTTACCCTCGATGGATCCGTATACGTAGGGGGTAATAATGAACCATATAACTTATGATGTTGACTGTTGTACCCCTATTTTTCATATTATGTCACACATTGTTGTCAATAAGAATCTGGGTTTATTTTATGCGTCTGTCATACAAGTGGGAAGTTTATATTAAGTCTTAAAACTAGGTTTAATCCACCATTTACTACATAAGGAAATGTCATTACCAAGTCAGGAATATGACAGTTGTTTCCAATCGTTTGATGGGATTGAGCTGTTAATTAAGTGGATTTCCATTTTTGAATTTTCATAGTAGTTCGGTATTTTTGATCATTTAATTCTGCAACTAACCACCTGCCAAAGCCTATGATATAAAATGCAGGTGATGGTACTATATTGTCACAATAGTATATAAGTACCGACAAAACGGTAAGTTATCGCTGTGGTTTTTATTCACAATTTGGATTTTTTTTTACCATTATCGTTCATTTCTAGATGTATTTGAAGGTCTGAAATGACTGAACTGTATCGTTTGTGATATTCGTCTAATTTCAGGGGAAAATAATGATACTGACATAAGAACTCAATTATGAAAAAGTAAAAAAATCATCGATATATCGAAACTGTCAGTTCAATTATATTCATATTCATATTCAAATATTTCATTTATCAAATCCTGCATGAATGCCCACTTCCTTAATAAATGAACATATTGGCGATACGTGGAACACATTAACCATGTTTACATCCAACATAAACATGGGTTGTTCATTGAAAAAAACTAAAAAACTTAACACTTGTGCTGTTTATGAAATAAATCTAGTATCTTGATGTGTCAGTTTTAAAGAACTTGTAATGAAAATGTTGTTTTTTGCGTAATAAGGTTTGTTTGTTCATAGACAAAAATGATTCTCTTTTATAAGTTTGTCATTCTGATAAGTAAAATAAATGTATTCTGTTCTGAAAAATAAATATATATAATTGTTTAATTTTTAAAAAGATTTTGAATGCCAATGTTTTATGTAAAGCCCAATTGGCTATGACAAGATGAGTTGTAAATTGATGTTTTATACTGAATCATGCGCTTCATCGTCGTACTTTTTCTATGAGCATCACTAAAGAGTTTTTGGTAGACGAAACACGCGTCTGGCGTACACAATTGTTAACCTTGTAACTATGATGATATTACTTGATATGTATTTAGAATACTCATCTGATTATTTACTCCATCACTTGAACAATTGTGTATTGTGAACTGATAAAGTAAGCAAAATATTGTGAAGATGTTTAGTTGAACATTAAGAGGATCCATCAGTATAACATTTTGTGTGAGTTGAATGAACAAGCCTATCGAGGAGGTTTTTGTATGAACTTTAATTATTCATTTACATTACATGTGGCAGTTAAATTTACGTTTCAGTGCCCAAGTGCCTTTCGCCATTGAAGCTAATTTTATCGCTGAACATAGATGTCGTCATTTGAAAGGAATGTGAACACGTGTGCACTAAGGCGCCGCTGTGTCTACCGATAGCAGACGATACGGTGACACAGGTACGGGGATATCCTAGGTAGTTTATCCGTACCTGCTCTATTTTATTTTGACATTAATCAAAATTTACAATTACAAAGTCCCGCCATTACCAAGGTGGTTGCCAGGAGCAGGGGAAGTGATTTTTCATATTGTGCAGGTGTTGATATGATACCTTAATGTTTATATAGGTGTCTTGTTCGAATGAGAGTAAGAAGTTATCCACATGATTTGTCAAAAACATTTAATTACCAATAAATATAACATTTAAAATGTTATTTGATAGTAAATTACATGCATAAAAGATGACAGTAGAATACGGTTTCATATTATTATTATTATTATTATTATTATTATTATTATTATTATTATTATTATTATTATTAAATAGAATTCATTTGGGAATTGATTACCTAAATATATCACATATAGTGCGGTGATAAATGTTATGTAATCAACATTCAAAGTTTTTTTTCAACTTCTTTAATTCTTGAGTATCCCTTTCTGATAAAGTAAAAGTTCCTTTGTAATATTAGTTAAAAATTAAAAAGAAACAATATGTCTACAATATTATTTCCACTGGAAGAGATATTACAGCATATTTTCTTGTTAAGGGTATACACTATTTTTGTTCAAAAGGGACGTATGCAAGATTACTTATACGTAATTCTGTTAGGAGGGACACATACACATTGAATGCTTCATTATGAGAAATATCATTAATTGTATGACACTTTTACGGTATGCCAGTCATGTCCCATCTGTCATCGTTAGCTTACTATATTGTAATTGGATTTAGAATGTAAGCTGGTAATATATCAAAGAAACAACAAACCAACAAAGAGCAGAAAACAGCACAAGAACACCAATGAGCCTTCAACGCAACAAGAAAACCCTGCAACTGGAGGCAGAAAACAATACTGTATACTAGTTCAGCGACATAGACGCTAACTTTACTACGAAACATACGAATTAACAAGTTTTGTTAGTTATCAAACCTCCCTATATATTTTTAGTAAATGAGCTGCGTCGGATAGAAATCGACCTTATGCAAGTGCATGTACACATATACATCTAAGACTTTGATCGATTTTGGAATAACTAAGATATAAAAGCTGCATTTGGTCTGTTTAAAAGGGTTGTCTTCTTATGAAAACCTACTTTTGAACAATTACAGACTTTCCGTAGAAATGATTTTAACCCAAAATAGGTTAACAGAGGTATTGATTTTCGGTTGCATAAGGTCGATTTCTATCCGACGCAGCTCAAATGTTGAATAAATTAACACGTATAAATACCCACAGTACAACTCAGTTTAAAAGATGTCCGAGTCCGATGTTTGAATCGATAACAGAAGAAACTAAGAAAAAGACAATAATTCTTGGATATTTACAAAAGACTACTAGCAGCTACTAACATGTCAGACATCAATTAAACTGATTGAAAGATTATGTCTCCGTCATATGAAAATCAAGCACAATCAAGACTTATTTAGAATAATTGTTTTTATTTCCGATGAGAACAACTTTTTTGTTATTTTTGTCTTTCTAATGTTATCAAGGAACAGTAAGCAGATGATTTTGTAAATTTGTGTAAGACCAGTGAACTGTACTTAAACATTTTTTTAACAATTGTTATTGTTGCTATCAACACCCAAGTGGTTTCTAAAACTCAACAAAAATACAAGGCTTTAATAAGTACTACAAACGTGAAAACGACATGAAAGTTCTCCAAACTATCGTTGAATGCTGATTTATCTAAAACAGTCACCATATTGTCCGTAATAACCTATTGAATGTTGACAGATACCTATCCCTTTTAAAGTTGGAAAATGACAAAATGAAAATACGACAAAGTGAGGTGAAAGATATCCACGGATGTTCAAAAACAATAAGTAAAAGACAATTGGCAACTACAACTAAAAGCTAAAAAAAAATAAAAAAACAATGAAACGACAAACTGCAACCACAGAGCACAACATGGAAAAAATGAAGACCAAGCAACACGAGCCCTACCTAAAAGCGGAGGACCTCTCAGATGTTCTAAACTGTTTAATAGATCATGATCAATACATGCAATCCATCGTGTTAGTCCTACACAAAAATCAAAATAACAAAAACTCCGAGGAAAATTCAAAACGGAGAGTCGGTAATCAAAATACATCGAAATGAAAGTTAATTGACTGCAAAAATGCAATACGTACATGTAGTTTATCGACGGTTTTCAATGTCAGCGATACATTCCCGTAAGTTGTTAGTAATTCTGTATAACTTCCGATCAAGTCAGTCATAACGATTGTTGTTTTTTTGGAACGATCAACCGTTTAGACAAAACGTGCGTCTGGCAAATATACAAAATGTAATCCTGGTATCTATATATATATATATATATATATATATATGATGAGTTTATTAAGTAATAATACATATTTATTTTTGTATGTATAATGATAAGAAAAGTAATGTCTATGTGCATTGGTTTTTGGATATATTACAGTAAAACATGCATTCAAATATATGAAACATATTCAACTTTTCTATATATATATATATATCATACGACTTAATTAATTATAGAAATAAATAAAGCTGTTGACCTTCAGAAGATAATGAGAGAGAGAGAGAGAGAGAGAGAGAGAGAGAGAGAGAGAGAGAGAGAGAGGGGAAATTCATAAGCATCAGTGAGTTATTATTTACAAGAATAACGTAATAATACTTTTTAATTCCGTTTTTTTTTTAATAATCTGAAGGTCAACAACTTTATTTCTATATATGTTGTTTCTAAATAAAAATGATCCACGTATCATAATCATTCTTACGTAGATTAGTATATACTTGTAGTAATTAATGTATACAAAAATACACCAAAAAACAAGAAGTAAAGTAGACATTTATGAAGAAAACAAGTTGGATAAAGAGTTTACAGAAAAAGGCCAAAGTAGTGCACACAACAAGGGAAAAAAGACAAATTGAGATTAAAGATTCAAGAATCAAAATCATTATTATGAAAATACCTTTATAGAACATTTATTTACATTGCTTGCTTATAAAACAACTGATATTTGGATTGTTTAATTTGTATTTTCTTGTTTTCATCTACTTTAAACAAATTTTCAATATTTTGAATTAAATCGTTTTAATATGTTTAATTACGTCTTAAAAATGAAAATAAACCGTTTAATATATAAAAAAAAAACCACACCAATTTCCAATAATTTAATTTTATACGCAAACAATTTCTTTTTTAAAAGTTCTATTTATTGAGCTTAAATGCATTTTCGATTAGAAATTAGAAAGACGTGACACCAGATCCCGATAAAAAAAGTTACGCTTAACCGGAAGGTGTAGGTCTCGTGTCAGGTCACATGATATCTATTTAAGTATTATTTGCTTTGACATAAGAAACAATGAAATTTGTCAAATTCTAAATGTTTACAAAGTAAAATCATTTGTTGATTATGTAAAACAGAAAAGCAACCGCTGAGACACTAATTGTTAGGGTGTCACAATTTCATAATAAATCACGCGTGAACCATATTTGTGATGTTAATTCGAACGAAACAGCTTGTTTCTTTTTAGTTCATAAAAAACAAATACAAACATCAACCGATTTGTAATGAATTCAATAATACCACATATTCATAGATTTAGAATTACCATTATTATACAATATTCAGTCCACATAAGTTGAATGATATTGAAATTGATGGGGGTTATTGTTTCTACACGATGGCAGTGCTCTGGGTTAAATGGTTAGTCAAAAAAATATTTAGCCAATACCTACAGTTTGTAGAAGTGAAAAATATATAAAATGTTGAATATGCAAAATGGATTCATCGTTTGGTTGATTATTGTTTGCTAACAGATTAGTGCAAGAGAACGGTTCTGCAAAATGGAGCGTCACTTAAACGCAACTAGAAATCAGGATTTATTGAAAAGGTGCAGACATTTTCCCTCTTACAGGCCACATATAGAACGTCAATAAGGATTGGCTGCACGGGTTCTTTAATGTTAATAGAGTGAAGCACCTTCTCTTAACAAGGTATATGATTAAGGTCCTGAGTCCAATCGGACGTTACTGCATACATATTTTAATGCATACATTCAATCCGACGCAAATTAGCAAAGAGTATACTCTTCTAGCTGAAAGAAATCCAAAGAATGACAATATTAATGTAGTATTATATTTCAGTCAACCCTTTCTGTTTCCAAATAGAGAATTAAGGAATTAAAACAATTAAGACTAAATGAATGAATACAATATATTCAAATCAAAATAGTATATGCAATTTGTATATTATTTTATGTATCAATTGTTCTTAGAAAGTAAGACAACTCGGTCATCGAGTAACGTTGCGTAATGCAGATAATGTAAAATTCAGAATAGTCCATGCAAATGTACATGGTATAGCATCGTGTTGGGTGTGTGTTAAGATCTCTGTGCCCAAAGAACTCTTGTGACAACTCTCCGAGGGGTCTGCAGGTGGTCTTTTAGAATTTTATTTTAATCAGGTCGACCTTTCATCGGAGAACATGCATGTCTTCACTCTTTCCAAACTGTAGACTCTCTTAAAGTAATATCAGGCAAAGGCACTTTAATTCACCCCCTTACTCTTAACACAAACATTAAAAACAAAATTTTAAAACAAAACAAAAACAAAACAGAGCAATAATTAAGGAATAATTTTTTCTGTCTATGAAGAAATAACATAAAAAATTTGGTGCACACTGAATAACGCGCGTAGCGGGTTATTTAACAGTGTGCACCACATTTTTTATGTTATTTCGAATAGACAGAAAAAATATTACAGTCATTTCTTATAATTTAATTCTTAATTCCATTTTAAACCGTAGAAAACCATGAAAAAACGTTGATGACGTCACGGTCACATGACTAAATTATGTCTATGGGCGGATCACAAAATAACGTCAGCCAATCAGAAGACACGTTACATCCAAAATTAAGTTATTGACAGATAAATGGCTTTAGACATGCTGTAAAACAGGTATAACGTTGAGAATGGAAACGGGGAATGTATCAAAGAGACAACAACCCGACCAAAGAGCAGACAATAGCCGAAGGCCACCAATGAAGAAACTCCCGCACCCGGGGGCGTGCTTCAGCTGGCCCCTAAAGCAGGTATGTCTGCATCACAAGGTACATCCATTTGGCTGTGCAGGATTGATAGATATGCTCTCACTTACAGTCGTATTAGGAAATTTAAATACGATGCATCGTGTTGGGTGTGTGTTAAGATCGCTGTGCCCAAAGAACTCTTGTGACAACTCTCCGAGGGGTCTGCAGGTGGTCTTTTAGAAAACAAAATTTTAATCAGGTCGACCTTTCATCGGAGAACATGCTTATTTATTTCCGTTCTAAATATGCACCAGCTATTTGCTAATGGACGTTAAGTGAGCAATCACATAATAAATAAAGCCTTCAAATAATTTGTTGTTTCATTTGGGGTTTACAATTTACCCAATGGGTAATAATTCTTTTTCAGTTTGTTCGTGTAGAAACATTGATAAAAATAACTACGAAAAATCGCAGAGCATGGAGTTATCTTCCTTTACAGATTTTTCATAGTGCATTCCTTAACTTGACCCTGTTGTGTTCACTTATCGCTATACTAACGATGCAGAGATTTAGATGGAATTGCGGACCAGTTTAACCGCATACATTTCTATTCTCTGTGAACACTCTTTTAAACATGAAGAATGTTTTTTTATATTACTTACTAGCTTTCTGAACAGAATACATGTTGTAGTGGTACCATATATGTGACCCATTTGTTTCCTCCATGGTTACCAATGTATCTGTGCGGTTCAAAAAAGAGCAACAGTTCTTATACTCAAGTTGATATTTAAAATAGTAAAAATGTAAATTTAAGTAATTAATCTGATTTTAAACACGTAAATGTTTAATGCACAAATTTTTTAACGAGGATTGCATTTGTTGACACTTTGAAAATCATTAAAAAAAATTACATATAAATAATTAGAAACGAAGGATTTAAATTTCAAAAATTTCTATTTGAAAAAATGTTTTCAGCAGAAAGTGCCATCATTTAAGTATCATAAAGTAAATAACTTTCAATAGTAAGTAAATATGTCATATTTGAATATTTAATGCAACTAACGCCCACCTGAGAAAAGCACAATCATTATTCAGTATTTACGACATTTCCTTTTTTGATTATGTAACAAGTCCGTTTCTTAATGTACGCAGAGATATGTCTCTGGTGTACGTACGCAGTTATATTAGAAAAGGTAAATATTTTTTTTTAACTTCTTTGGTAGCTATAAACTTTTAAACATGTCACTCGATGGAATACCATAGTGTATGTAAAACACAATTTATGCACACTCTTCATAGATAATAGGATTAAAATTGCATACGCCAGGCCAGTGTTTCCTCTACAAAGACTCATTAATGATGCTCGAATCAAAAGAGTTATGATACATGTAGGCTAAATAAGTACAAAGTTGTAGAGCAATTAGAAGCCAACAAGTTTTTCCATGCCAAATACAAATAAGGTGATATATTCCTTGGGAAGAAAATCCCTATTATTTCTAAACATACATACTTATTTTATACAATTATAGTTCATTTATGATTATGACCATATCGATGACGGTATATTACAACATGTTCTGACTGCAAGAAATGACTTAAAATGTTGGCTTTATTAATATAGGTACTTGTATATTCTTTTGGGCTAGTTTTACTGAATATACCGGTATTCTATCGTATTCTTACATAACAAAAAAACTAGAAATGTGCACCTTGATGTAAGAATTATTTATAACCGTTATTAGCGGCATTGATGTATATCAAAACATGATTAATCTTATAAAGAGGAACTGCATGGATAATATAAATATGGACACTTTTGGTCTTTTGATCAAACCGAAAGTAAAACCTTGCAAAAGTGGTACGTCCGTTTGGTTGTTTGGGATGTATACTTCTCAAAGTTGGGTCAGAATGTGGACGTTCAATTCGATGGCTTGTATTGAGAGAGTGCCACTCTCTACACGTTAAGACCCATTGCAACAACTATTTGAGGGGTTTCGAAGGTTGGCTAAATTTATGTCCCTAACCAAGTTATCCTCATTTTACAGTAACAGTCCAAATGTAACGCCTTTCATTTGGTTAATCCCTAGAACAGGACCTACAATACACTCATCATAGATAACAGGACTAAATTTTGTATATACGCCAGACGCGCGTTTCGTCTACAAAAGACCCATCAGTGACGCTCGAATCCAAAAAATTAAAAAAGCCAAATAAAGTACGAAGTTGAAGAGCATTGAGGACCAAAATTCCTAAAAGTTTTGCCAAATCCAGCTAAGGTAATCTATGCCTGAGGTAGAAAAGCCTTAGTATTTCAAAAATTCAAAATTTTGTAAACAGTTAATTTATAAATATAACCATATCAATGATAATTCATGTCAGCACCAAAAACTGCTGACTACTGGGCTGGTGATACCCTCGGGGATTATATAAATTATATAATAAATTATAAATTATATAGGGTTGTCACTGACTCAGACGTACTTATGAATATAATTATTTTCTGTGACTGTATCTTACATTAATTTGTAGGATCCTTTACTATAGATAATTTAGCTGATCTGTAACAATAACATCTTCATGCCTTATATATCATGTACTGTAGTACGCCGCTAGATTAAAACTGACGTTGAAAGGTAACATATGGCCACCGAAAGCTCTTTTTATGAGAGCCCAGGTGGTCGTGTGGTCTAGCGGGACGGCTGCAGTGCAGGCGATTTGGTGTCACGATATCACAGTAGCATGGGTTCGAATCCCGGCGAGGGAAGAACCAAAAATTTGCGAAAGCAAATTTACAGATCTAACATTGTTGGATTGATGTTTAGACGAGTTGTATATACATTATGTACACAGCCATGTATCACCATCATTGATGGCGATCCGATGGATACATCTGTTGTAGGGTTGTCACTGACTCAGACGTACTTATGAATATAATTATTTTCTGTGACTGTATCTTACATTAATTTGTAGGATCCTTTACTATAGATAATTTAGCTGATCTGTAACAATAACATCTTCATGCCTTATATATCATGTACTGTAGTACGCCGCTAGATTAAAACTGACGTTGAAAGGTAACATATGGCCACCGAAAGCTCTTTTTATGAGAGCCCAGGTGGTCGTGTGGTCTAGCGGGACGGCTGCAGTGCAGGCGATTTGGTGTCACGATATCACAGTAGCATGGGTTCGAATCCCGGCGAGGGAAGAACCAAAAATTTGCGAAAGCAAATTTACAGATCTAACATTGTTGGATTGATGTTTAGACGAGTTGTATATACATTATGTACACAGCCATGTATCACCATCATTGATGGCGATCCGATGGATACATCTGTTGTAGGGTTGTCACTGACTCAGACGTACTTATGAATATAATTATTTTCTGTGACTGTATCTTACATTAATTTGTAGGATCCTTTACTATAGATAATTTAGCTGATCTGTAACAATAACATCTTCATGCCTTATATATCATGTACTGTAGTACGCCGCTAGATTAAAACTGACGTTGAAAGGTAACATATGGCCACCGAAAGCTCTTTTTATGAGAGCCCAGGTGGTCGTGTGGTCTAGCGGGACGGCTGCAGTGCAGGCGATTTGGTGTCACGATATCACAGTAGCATGGGTTCGAATCCCGGCGAGGGAAGAACCAAAAATTTGCGAAAGCAAATTTACAGATCTAACATTGTTGGATTGATGTTTAGACGAGTTGTATATATATTATATATATATATATATATATATATATATATATATGTATTGTTAATTTGTTTTCGTCTTGAATATGATAGACTATTTGACACTGGACGTTTAGCAACCAATAATGCATACATTAATGATATAATATCGAAGTTTCATATTATCTTCATTCAAAATATGGCAAATTAATGTGATGTTATATCTTTTCATCTATTGTCATCATTTTCCTGTGTCTAAAACAATAGTGATGGTGACGTATTCGGGCGAGTACCAGTTGGGTTGATAATATGCTGGACTATTAGTCAAACATGAAATATGTGATAAACGTAAATAATCAACACTGAATGACAGTAATAATTGAAATATTTTGTTAAAGATGACACCTGTGCTTTTGTGTATCAATTTAAAGTAGGACTAACACCTTTTAAACTCTGTTAATCTGCCAGGGAGGGAGAATTCTATATTACGGTATGCTTTCCCGGACCACTATCAAAGTTTCCGGAATGCCCAACATCTGTGATTGTATGCTACCGAAACACGCCGTTTAATATTACAGTTGTACAACAAATACTGTCATATATGGAATGAATGTTGACATTGATAATAAATCTCTATATTGATTGAGATGAATCTGAATTTCATTGATATTGCCGTATTGTCAATATATGAAAGAATGTATACACTTGCGGAAAGTCAAATAAAGCACTTGAATTTTAGATAAAAGTTACTATTCATTCAAATATTTAACACCAAGTGTTTTATGTTGTATACAATTTCAAATAAATACGTTATCACAAAACAAGGTTGTTTGCTACGGAAATGATGACTAAGTTTGGTTATTGGTTGTTTTTTTTTTAGTTTTTTTCTTTTGTTTGGCGTACGATTACATTGTATAAATAATATAGGATATTTCTGTAATGTCGCATATGCTAAATTAATTGGCCACTTCAAATGTGGAACAACAAAATATGAGAATGCACATTGATAATTGCTATGATGCAATGTTTTCCAAGATTCAAATTCTGCCTCATTGCATTTTTAAAATTAATTTCAGAAAGCAAATGCAAAAAACCGAAGAGAATATTCTAAGGGGGCAATAAAATAACATAATAAAAATTTGTGGTATGATTACCTCTGGCTTTTGTAAGTCTTGTATGTTTTTTTTTTAATTCAAGTTTAATTAAATGTTTCGGAGTCAAGTGTGATGACCATTTTACTGAACAAGTACACATTTTTGTTTAGGAGCCAGCTTAAGCCCGATTCCAGGTGCGGGAAATTGACTAGCTGTGTTGAAGAAGCATTTATTTGTGGCCTTGAAATGATTTCTGCTCTTTGGTCAAAGATTGTTGTCTCTTTGACACATTCCTTCTTTCGCAATTTCATCACCTGAAAAAAAACCGACTAAAAGACACGTGATCAACAGTTTACCAAACAATAGACAGAAAAACAAGATCGAGTTATTAATACGAATACGAGGGTGAACTCTGCATGTGGTCTATGAAGTTGAGCAGAAGACTTGGTTCTTCACAATTTATCTAGATATGAGAAACAGTCTAAGACTGCAGTTACTGCTCCTCTAGTGACATTGCCGTGTTTATACTTATATTCATAGATAGGTAAGTAATATTCAGTATGGGACCCTAATAGCTGATTGATTAATACCTTTTTATGATTTCACTTTATTCCTAAATGTATACAAGATCGGTCAGGTCAATTATCTAACTTATAAGCCAAACTGAATACAAAAGTTACAAAGGATAGACAAGTCTGTAACCGGTAGAAATGACAAAGAAATTGAAAATATAATACAAAAACAAAGAAACTATAGAAAAAGCTATCGCAGGTATGGATGAACGCAGTTGCACAACAATGTTCTGCAGTTACATTAGATACACCCGCCGTGCTCCGTATTCAAAATACAATTGGGATAATTTGTATATGGTTATGTTTACTTCCTCAGTGAAAAGATTGGTGACTACGAAATTGTAAAATCTCTGTGGATTTATGTGGTTCATTATATGATGGTGTTCGAAAACTTTTGAAAGAACGGCCTCTTCCATTCGTTCGTTTTTCAACCCTTAGCCAATTATCGTAATTATATTAAGTCATTTCATTCTACACATTTTGACAATATCATGTTATCAAATCGTATACATATTTAATAACTAATCCAAATACAGATGGTGTTACTAGTATTTTTTTAAATATGAAAATCACCAGGTTTCTATATTTTCTCATTTCTGTAGGAACCACGATTTCTTGTTTATGATTTATTTTTTAATTTAAACACTAGTCTTGTTTAGATAAAAAATGAGGATACATACAAAAACTATACATTGGTGGTTCATTGTTTGAGATTATAAGTAATACAAGATTGCTTAATTTATTCTAGAATGCCGAAAGTAGATTGGGTGTTTCTTAAAATGAAATTAGAAAATCCCGAAACAATTTCCTTGTGATAAACAGGAAAAGTTGAAATGTTCTGTGAAAAAAAATCCCTAGCATTTTCGTAGTTAATGATTATAACGACTGTTCGATTTGTTTGAATTTGCATATCTTTGTAATTATGTTTTAAATGCATCAAGGTAGCATACATATGAATGGACTTTCCTGAAAGGTTAAATATTCAGAAGTTACGGTCACTTTAAGTCAACATCGGCTGATTTTAAAACAACATCCTAATTTGCATGCATAATTTATTGATTATTTATTCTGTAATTATACATGCAGATCACGCACAGATATAAATTATTTAGTATTTATGTTAATTCTATGAGCATTTGTAGTGATTTATGATGAACTACGTCTAAAAGTGACGACAGCCAAGAAGGGGTACACGGGTAGATAAGATAGTTTTACCGCAAGTCGTGTCAGTGTCGTAAATAGAGATTTAGGTCGAGATTCGTATAAATAAATTGTAACAATAACAAAACTGCATTGTAAATGTATTAATGTATTATTCAGAACTTTTTTTTTTTGGTGGGATTTATTAAAATAAATAAATAATAACATTATCAACCGAAACCAAAGTTCTATCTAAAATAAAAGTACAATTATGGGCAACTTCGGGAAATATCACTTTTTCAAAATTAAAACAACAACAAAACACATTACCCTTATCAAAAGACAGTACTTATTGTATTGTGTTATAAAGCACGGTAAAATCCGGTTTAAGGTCGGGCTATTTCATGTAAGTAGGGTGTAAGGTCGGACCCACAGACTGTTTTTGTTTCAGTTGATGTAAGATGATTTGAGACTTAAGATGTACAGTTCATAATTTCATGCTAGTATTAGTATAAGTCCCTGTCCAAGACAAGTCCATATCAATTAATTGTTGAGGAATAAATACTCATGGGAAGTATGCATATGTATGTGTGTGTGTTTGTTAATTTCTTTGTAATCTTTTTGAAGGGTCTTTTTGGGATTTTGTAATTTTCTGTTCAATTCCTAGCATGTTTTATTTTCATGAATACGAACAGATCAGGTTATTTTCATTGCATTAAACTACGTTCTTTATCTATCTCACTATACATTGTGTACTTGCAAAACGTAAATTCTTAATAGTCGTACTACTCAAAGCTAGTTATATTTGATTTGATTCTGCCACAACAGAAAACAAAAGAGGGACGAAAGATACCAAAGGGACAGTCAAACTCATAAATCGAAAATAAACTGACAACGCCATGGCTAAAAATGAAAAAGACAAACAGACAAATAATACTACATGACACAAAATAGAAAACTAAAGAATTAACAACACGAACCCCACCAAAAACTAGGGGTGATCTCAGGTTTTCTGGAAGAGTAAGCACAACCAGAAACAACCACCCTAACAATTTTAATGTCATCCGTATTACTAACATTGATTGGTGAGATCATTAACGGTTTTTTATATGGTTCGTGTTGCTTAATTAGTCTTAGTGTTTTGTTCTGTAAACCGTTGTTTGACTCTTCTTTTTTTTTTCCATTAGCGTTGTTAGTTTATTTTCGATTATTGAAATTGATTGTTATTTTATTTAGGAATAATTTTAAGGAATGTATCCCCTCTTGCATTATTCTGATTCCGCATCTGGGTTTGGTAATACTTTTTTGTCATTTGTGGGCATTATGTTTTCTGGTATGTTCGTTCGTCCGTCCGTCCGGGCGTTTGTTCGTCCGTCCGTTCGTTCGTTAGTTTGTTCGTCTGTCCCGCTTTAGTTTCAAGTTTTTGGTCGAGGTAATTTTTGATGAAGTTGAAGTCCAATCAACTTAAAACTTAACTATCATTTCATCACGTCACATGACATAATTGGATCGAAAGCGACCAGTTGTGAGAGCAGTACATGTTTAATTTAAAAATGTTAGTAAAAAACGGCCTAAAATGTTTTTTTCTATGTCGTAGGTTTGCTGCTTTTGCAGTAAATGTATCACCAACATCAATATAACTTACACAATATTCGAACTTGCTGCCGTTGAAAAACCTTAGGTCAGTTATGCTTTTCAAAATACTCTTTGGTTTGTATATGAACTTAGAATGTATATCAAAAAAGATGTTTATGAAATATAATATGTTTAAGACATTTAAAAGTAATAACTAACTGAACGAGAAAATAATGAATACAAACATTAATGAATAAAAATAAAAAAATAAACATAGAAATTTAAGAAGGAATGGTGGAAAAAACAACAGCCAAAATCTATGTATTAAACAGGATATTGTTTACATATAGGGATAATATTATGTTCAAATACAAATATTTTCAGAACAGACACTTCAAAATCTTAAGCCTTACTTTGTGAAAAAACTGATGCAATTCTACGTTTAAAACATACTGTTTGTCGTTCGATTTAATCAGTAATAATTGATTTTCCCAGAAGAAAGGGCTAATAATGTAATTTAACATACTGTGTACATTTTTATAAATACAAATATTTGTTCTTTTCGGTGTCATTCGAGGTGAATTAAAATGGCTGTTAGTTATTAAAACTACCGTATTTACCTTGATGTAATTTCCTCTAAAGTTTATTGCAAGCCAAAATAGTTTTTTAAGAATGTACTTTAGTGAAATTAAAAAAATAATTAAACCAGTGTTTAAAATTGGAACTATAAGACAGAAGAGCATTATTTAGGGAACAGAATTAGCTTAAAAAACATTAAAAAGTTGTGGAATTCCTTTTCGAGATATTTCATTTTAACAAAATGACGGAAAAAGGCTAATCGGACTTATACCTTATATTTGCATTGTTACCTTTGGGTCTCAAGTCGAAAGAAAAGAAATCTAGAATCTACTTAAAATTTGTTAAATGACCTTTTATGAATAATTGAAGTCTTCTATGAAAAGAAAAACGGGTGTTATGGGGCAAAATATTTTACCCTGTATCGCCAAAAATGAAACCAAGACGTTCGAACATCTGACATAAAATACAAAACCTCACCTAAAATCTTGGAATGTATATAAATTGTTCAGACCGAGCTGTTTTATCTTTTTCATGCTTGCAAACAGCGAACATTTACATAAGTGACATACGTATAATTCAAGAACTTGCAACAAAGGCAGTACATACTTGACAGCTTTTGGTCAGGTTTTCGAATTCTACATTAGGAAACTCTAAATTTCATACATAACCCATTGTAATATCTTGTATTAAAAAAAAAAAAAAAAAATTAAATAGGCAACTCCAATCCACAGGATGTGAATTTTCTCACCTTCATGTTGACCTCTCCGTACTAGAGAGTAATTTTCAAATGTGTATAATCATCTCTCAATACCATAAAAAAAAATCAAGAAAAAAAAACCCACATACTTTTTTGCTGGTTGAAAATAATGGAAATGGCAGTTATTGATACTATTTCTGGGTTTTGATATATTCCATGGCATTCTATCAACGGATAGAACTAAATTTAGATAGAACTAAAATCTATTTAACGAATGACTGTAATTTTTTTTCTGTCTATGAAGAAATAACACCAAAAATGTTGTACACACTGAATAACCCGTATAGTGGGTTATTTTAAAGTGTGAATCATATTTTTGATGTTATTTCGAATAGACATAAAAAATATTACAGTCATTCCTTAAAATTAATTCTAAGCCGGGGTGAATCATGAAAAAACGTTGGTGACGTCACGGTCACATGCCGAGACAGAATTATGTCTATGAGCTGATAGACAAAACATTAGCAGCCAATCAAAAGACTCGTTAAACCCGATTAGAATTATTTGATCATGTTCAAATTTTGATCTATGTTTGTAGGAATTAGGTTAGTCATGATAGATGACCGCTTTTTTTTCATACAAAATACATCCAAGTGTAACAGTCATTGATAGTCAGTAACTACTGAATACCGTGTCCGTTAATCAGAATATTACATTCAAAATATAGCTAACTTCATTGTGACGAATTTTGTCTGCTTAACTTAGGGACACATGTCAATTTACAGACTTATCAGTACATTTAGTTCAAGCTATCTATTTTCGCGACTTTCACGAGTAGAAAAAAAATGCGAATGTAAATCGTCGGGAAGGTGTAAAATTTAGATCTTTACTTATTGAACGACATTATGTAAATTTGAAACGCGAAGATGAAATTCAGAATAGTGTCGAAGTTGAATAGACGAAGGGATAAAAGCGAGATAAAGTGTCTGCGAAAATAGGTTGGTTTACAGGAGCATCTACGGTAAATACATTATTAAGTTCGATTAGAAATGAGATAGAATTACCATAGGTAGCCGTATCACTGATACTTGTTAAACATTATTTTATTTTTTAGATCATTAAACTATAAAACAGTTCAAATACTCTGTTTGTTTTATAAAACTAGTGAAAGCAGGACCTAAAGAACCACACACTGTGAAAGTTATATAAATATTATGACAGAACGCGGTCGAGGACCTCCGGCATAGATATGAAGTCTTTTAATGGGTTTTCTCAATCAAAATCGTTATTTTTTTTTTACTTTTTGCTTAAAAATGTGGCACCCTATTGAATTGAATACTAAAGGGGTTCTATTATTGTGTCATGTAAATATTAGAAGCGTTAGGATCATGATATAATTACATTCCTCCCGCAAGAGTCTCTTTGGTTTGATATTTGCTATCACATTATAAAATTCATAATTTAATGAATATTTGTTTTGTTTTTTAAAACGTTATTGTAACTATGAAGATCATGTTCCTATATAGATAAACACTAATATACTAAGAGCATCCTAAACTGGGTGCTACGGCATATATTTATTCAAGGATTACTTAGACTAGAAGGAACTTGAGTCCAATGGTATCGACCTAAAGGTCAAAATGTATAATTATTTTATTTGTTTAAGTCCACTTATTAATTGATACGACAACTAAGAAGTTATACTGACATTTGGCAAGAACGTTGTCATTCAAATGCTTAATCTTAGTTTGAGAAGCGTTTGTACATAATTTTTGTTGTTACCGATAGTGAATTAAGCAGAGACAGGAATATACACACATAATTTCAAATTACATAAAAAAGGATAAAAGGAATTTCAGAAAATATACGACAGCACAACACACCATGCACATTAACCACGAACAAACGACTCCTCAGAGAAAGTAGGAAAAACAGTTTACTTTGCCTATTTAAACCGTATATACGTCGTGTACAAACGTTTTGTACATGGTATAATTTGTACAATGCAAAAACACAAGTTATAAACTGTACAAAAGTACCTCATACATGTAACAACATTTACAAAATGTTGCTTTAAAATGGTTTTAACTTGTTCAAAATATGTTTCTATTATTACATTAACCTCAATAATATTTTCATCATTTTTTTTGGTTATAATTGTCCATTTATGTGTTAAATAGTTAGATTCCTTTTTGATACAATTAATGACCATATAAATATTTTTTTATAATTACTTTTAAAATACCTTAAAAACAGGGAATGGGTGTTTTCGGATATTTGATTGGAATCTTTGGTGAATGACTTTGCTTTTTGTCCTCCTGCTGGTTTTATGTTGTGAGTCATTTGCCATTTTTAAAAATGGGCTAACTTTCTTGTAGTAGTAGCCATTGGATAGTTTTGAAGTTTTAAGTCTCTCTGGATAACTCATGTCTTTGAGAGCTGGTAGTTGTTTTGTTACCCTTCTTTTGACTCCATCTATTTTATCATTATTATTTTTCTTGTATGGAGACCACACTGAACTAGCATAGTCCAAAGAAGTTCTGACCATTGTTTTATTTAAGAATTGAATGCTTCTTTTTGTAAATTTATTGGGGTGTAAAAGCGTTGACCGAAGTACATTTTGTATGAATCGCGGAAAATGTACGCACGGTCAACGCTTTTACAACCCTATAAAGTTACAAAAAGAAGCATTCAATACTTATAATTACATTTTTTAGCTATGATCATGAAAACACGAATTTTATATATTTTATTATTTAATTCACCTGTGCACTTTATTGTTGGAGCACGTGTTATCGTGAATGAAAAGTTGTATTGAGCAATGCAACTGCTTACGGAATAACACGTGATGTGCAGTTAGCCAATCAGAATAATATATTATAATGAAACATACATCTAATGTAATTATAATGGTATGAATGTCTCCGTACCCGAGTATTTAAAATTTTAATAGCCATTTGTCAATCCTTGCTTCCATCTTGTGTAGGTTATCTTGAATACTAGTGAAGTTTTGTCTGAGATTTCAAATTTTGACATCAATCGTGCACGAAAGAGGGCTTTTTTCTAGCCAGCAGATACAAGCTGATGGATCGACTTGACGATGAAAGCATAAAAGGCGTGGTGATGAATGTGAATGCAGTTTTTTAAGGGTTTAACTGCTGGTCGGAAGAACCTGTAGTAACCATACTTATAGAACAGAATAGAATATTTATATTTCCCAAATTGCAGGGCCCATAGGCATAAAATCAGATACAATTGATTAACATAATTGGTAACAACAACAATAATAGTCGCATGTAAATATATATTTAGTATATTAGCTTTGATCAGAATTCTATTCCCCAGTCACTCAGCGGGAGGGTGATTGGGGATGGGGAACACATAAGTAAATAAGGGTGGCTGTAATATGTCTACCTCTTCATAAAAATACACATTACCTCTTGTTTTCACAATTGAATATAGGTTTAACTATAAGACGCCGAAAATAAAAATTTGATAAGGATGATTTGAACATATTTATTTAAAAGAAGATTTGTTCAATGAAAAAGAAAATAATCCTGTGTATATATGCAACAGATTAGAAAAAAAAATGAATTTTGTTCTCTCATATTTACCTTTTCGATAGTTGTTGATGTTCCGTGTATCTCTAACGTTTTCCTTCATCTGACAATGATGGACCTAGCTAGATTCGTCGCATTTTTGAAATCTTAAGTTTGCAATGTTTTGGAAAATAAATCGTAACAGATTTTGTGCATTACTGATGAGTCTTGTGTAGGATAATCGCAATCCGACGTGCTAGATAAGGGCCTTGTATCTATGATAAGTATTTTAACATGTGATTAAACCCAAGATGAAACAAGATTTCTTCTTCAAGAATTTTTCTTTTGTTCTCTTTCTCTTTGAGAAGTATTGCAGGGTAACATATTTTCGTTCACTCTTTATACTTTTATTAAATGTGTCACTGTCACACTTAAGGAGGTGGTACTATTTGCTTTTTCTTGATAGCCTAATGTTTTTTTGTCATTCTTTCCAATCAAAGAACCATTTTATTGTTCACGAAAATATATGTAAAGAGCGACAACTCATATATATATTTTTTTAATTTGATCAAATCATGGTATATGATTTAAATAGTAAATATTGCACGTCTAAATAAAAACACATTTTATGTGTTCTTCGGGACTGAAAAAAGGACAAAATATCTTCTATATTGTCGGTTTTAGAAATTATTCGAATATGTCTTAAACATGAAAAAAATAATTATTCAATAGCAGAATAGTATAATGTCTCTGTCAGATAATACTGTAAATTCAGAAGTTATTGCAATATTTTTATTTTTGCCTAAAATGCGACAGGGTCATAATCGATAGAATTTAAACCTGCATTTCGATTTTTGTAATGTGAATTAAACGGGATTTTTCTCAATATCGCAAAATTTAAAATAGCAATTAAGTTTAAATCTCAATAATAAATGCAAGCAATAATTTATGAATTTACGGTAGATGCTAATTTGTTTTTGCTGCTTAATAACGAATAATTCCATTTTCTTATTACTGTATGTTTCTTTAAGATTCCCTTGTAAAAAAAGTGTTCTTTTACAACCCAAAATAGAATATACTAGGTAGACATGTTCAGAAAAAAAAACTTATTGATGAGATGTCAATGTCTGTTATATTTGTTTTTTTCGTAAATTGTTTTTTTTTATAAGTTAAATTTTTCATGTTGAGGACTTTTAAAGGCGACTATACAGTATATGTGTTTTCTGATTGTTGAAGGCTATGATTGCTTACATTCATTTCATTTGCACTTTGGTTGATAGTTGTCTTATTGGCAATCATACCACATCTCCTTATTTTTATACTCATATAACACTGAATAGGGATTGCTTTGACTATCTATATGAAATAGGATTCACAACAGAGCCATATTTCAAGAGAATGTCCCCTCAAATGTGTTTAAGAGACCTAATCAACTCAGAACATATTATTTTTGCCATATTTTAGTTAAATCCAATCTAAATTAATACATTAACATTATCTCTTTGGCATATTCCCTAATTCTATTCCCAGTTCTATTTATTTTAAGAATTGAATGCTTCTTTTTGTAACTTCATTGGGGTGTAAAAGCGTTGACCGAAGTACATTTTGTATGAAGCGCGGAAGCGCTTCTTTCTAAAAATGTGCGCACGGTCAACGCTTTTACAACCCTATGAAGTTACAAAAAGAAGCATTCAATACTTATAATTACATTTTTTAGCTATGATCATGAAAACACGTTTTTTTTTTAAATATAATTCACCTGTGTACTTTTTTGTTGGACCACGTGTTATCATGAATGAAAAGTTTTATTGAGTAATGCAATTGCTTAAGGAATAACACGTGTTGTGCTGTTAGCCAATCAGATTAAAGTATTATAATGAAACATACATCTAATGCATTTCAATAAAATGACCTTGAGCTATTCTAGACATTTTCAAACGCTCAACAGCTGGTTATGCCGAGCATCAGGCCATTAGTTTTCTCGTTTAAAATGTTTTACATTGTCATTTCGGGACCTTTTACAGTTGACTATGCACTCTGGTCTTTGCTCATTGTTGAAGGCCGTATGGTGACATATAGTCGTTTATTTTTGTGACATTTGGTCTCTAGTGGAGAATTGTCTCATTGTCAATCATACCACATCTTCTTTTTTTTTATAGTAGCAGAAAATAAGACTTGTTGTGTTAACATTTGTATTTATCTAAATCAGCTATTTAAATTCACGAGTCTTACACGCACAGTGTATTGATCGATTGGTTGTTGGTGTTTTAAGCACCACTTTTTGTCTTTTTCATGGCGGCCAGTTTTTCTTAGTGGGTGTAGCCGGCACGCACAGTGTAACAATACTTATATTTGATATAAGTACACATGTATTATAGACTATTTAAGAACAAATATATATTCAATAACAGTTTTATTGTTCATAATAAAGCACACTGACTGAAAACTGAGTTATTTTTCTGATAAACATTTACATTTGTTTTGAAATTATTTTCAATAATGTACTCAACGAGTTTAGGGCCAGGATAATCTATTGCTATGATTCCAAATCGACCTTGACCTTGATTTGATCTGACATACTTATAAAGCTTCGGATTAAGCGATCTAGCAATTTCACGCGGAGCATCAATACCCTTAGTACAACTGTTGAAAGTAAGGTGTATTATATTGTTTGTGGTGGATCTTGTGTTATCTAAATGGGCTTTGACCCTTCTCCATTTCTCCTTATAACTAGACGCCTTCCAATAATCTTCTATGTCTAGCGTAGCATATGGAATACCTATAGGGTTATTCTCTCTCTTGAAATCCCGTAAAATTATGATTTTACCTCTAACCTCTTTAATAAATGGAATATTTTCCTCTAGCCAAATATTTTCTCTGTAATTCTGGAGAGTTAACCAAACTGTTTCACAAAAGGTTCTCGTGCATTCAGCCGCTTTATATTCCTCCTTTACTCTCACCAGTAAAACCTCACTTGGATGAGATTTAACAAAAGATGTCATTGTGTTCATAACATCGGTAAAGCTACAGTGTTCATAAAACTGTCCATGATGGATCGGCAAACCATTTTTGAAATGGCGGCAACGTATATCGAAAAAACGTATGCCAATCTTTAGCTGGATGCTTAGTGATAAACTCTGACACCAAGACCATATGATATCTCCTGCTCTTGCCATAGTATCGTGTGTGCCTGGTATTGACACTTTAGATACAGACATTGAATCTGGTAACTTTTTCATCCAGTCGGTATGTCTTATACCTGGGTCATCCGGGACATTCCAATAGTCAGGATCCCTTGCGTTTACATTTCCTGTAAAACAAAAACAAAATTTCATTGAATTGATTGATTGATTATTGTTTGCTTAACGTCCCGTGGCAAATATTTCATGCATGTTAAGGACGAGTTTTCATTGGATGTTGGATATGTATTGACAAATGATTAACTTTTATACAGCGAAAAACACTTGTTTTTACGCCTACTTTTTCATTCATTCTTATAAGACGGACTTCATACAGAAACCTGAATATGATTTGATAAAATATTTCCCAATAAAATCAAAACATCTTTACTGAAGTTGTTGATGTATAGTTAATATTGCGTTTTCTTATATTCGACGTGTTCTCTAGATAAAATGCCCTTATGTATGTATGTTATCAAATATATATGGGAATCTGTCTATGTCTTGATTTGGGAATATTAGGAAGATTTCGTTGGACACTTAAATTCGCAAATAAGGTAATTCACGAAAATCACGAAATTTGGTACGCCATGCGTTTACTTTTAGATTAGTGTAGGTACAAAATGTCAGAATATTTTTGACAACGTAAAAACATACGTCCTTCCTTTATTGTTGATATTTGAATTGTTGAACTCCTTGTTCAGAAAATTATAACATGTCATGGTATATTTTCCGTACCAGTGTTTAATCATACTCATTTTTATTAGGAATGGCAACGAGTTCTCTAGCTAGAACTTTTTAATCAAGTTAAAAAAGTGAGTTCTGACTGTTTTTCCACAAAATGTTATTTATTTATCAAAATGCTTTTATATTTTATTTCAAATTCACGTTTTATATAACTGTGTTTTTTTCACAAATTGACACTAAAACTAGAATCGTAAAATCATACCGACTGAATACACATTTCGTAGTATAATTATTTGTTGAATTTTAAAATCAGTCGTTTGCTGTGATTCCTCGTAAGTTGGTATATACCACAAATAAAAATTATTAACTGTACATTTTTTGCTTTTTTTGAATATAAAAGCATTTTTATAAATTAATAACATTTGTGGAAAATCAGTCAGAATTCACTGTTTTAGCTTGATTAAAAAGTTCTAGAGTACTCGTTGCCATTCTTATAAAAAATAAATAGGATTAAGCACTGGTATGGAAAAATATAGCTGTGTGATACCATGACATATTATAATTTTCATGCTTTTCGTGAATAGCTTTTTTCTCATCAATTGGCGTCCGTCGTCTGTCGTCCGTCGTCTGTCGTCCGTCGTCCGGCGTCGTCTGTTAACTTTTACAAGAATCTTCTCCTCTGAAACTACTGGGCCAAATTTTACCAAACTTGGCTACAATCAACATTGGGGTATCTAGTTCAAAAAATGTGTCCGGTGACCCGGCCAGCCAACTAAGATGGCCGCCATGGCTAAAAATAGAACATAGGGGTAAAATGGAGATTTTGGCTTATTACTCTGAAACCAAAGCATTTAGAGCATATCTGACAGGGGTAAAATTGTTTATCAAGTCAAGATCTAACTGCCCTGAAACTTTAAGATGAATCGAACAACCGGTTGTTTGGTTGCTGCCCCATAATTGGGAATTTTAAGGAAATTTTGCTGTTTTTGGTTATTATCTTCAATATTATTATAGATAGAGATTAATTGTAAACAGCAGTAAAGTACAAATAAGTCATGATGAGCAAAATGTTCAATTGACCCCTTAAGGAGTTATTGCCCTTTATAGTCAATTTTACCATTTTTTTGCTCACCTGGCCCGAAGGGCCAAGTGAGCTTTTCCCATCACTTTGCGTCCGTCGTCCGTCGTCCGTCGTCCGTCGTCCGTTGTCGTCCATCGTCGTTAACTTTTACAAAAATCTTCTTCTCTGAAACTACTGGGCCAGTCAGTTCACCCCTTAAGGAGTTATTGCCCTTTATAGTAATTTTTTAACAATTTTCATAAATTTCTTTAAATTTTTGTAAATTTTTAGAATATATTTTCCACTGTAATTACTGGGCCAAGTTCATTATAGATAGAGATAATTGTAGCAAAAAGAATGTCTAGTAAAGTAAGATCTACAAACACATCTTGATCACCAAAACACAATTTTGTCATGAATTTATCGGTGTCCATTGTTTAATATGCACATAGACCAAGGTGAGCGACATAGGCTCTTGAGAGCCTCTAGTTCTTAAATAAACTCATCAAAGATACTAGAACTAAATTTAGTATATACGCCAGACGCGTGTTTCGTCTACAAAAGACTCATCAGTGACGCTCGAATCCAAAAAAAGTTAAAAAGGCCAAATAAAGTACGAAGTTGAAGAGCATTGAGAACCAAAATTCCTAAAAGTTTTGCCAAATACAGCTAAGGTGATCTATGCCTGAGATAGAAAAGCCTTAGTATTTCAAAAATTTAAAAAATTTGTAAACAGTAAATTTATAAATATAACCATATCAATGACAATTCATGTCAGCACAAAAAGTGCTGACTACTGGGCTTGTGATACCCTCGGGGAAATAAATCTCTACCAGCAGTGGCATCGACACAGTGGTTGTAAATAAACGCATCATAGATACCAGGACTAAATTTAGTATATACGCCAGACGCGCGTTTCGTCTACAAAAGACTCATCAGTGACGCTCGAATCCAAAAAAGTTAAAAAGGCCAAATAAAGTACGAAGTTGAAGAGCATTGAGAACCAAAATTCCTAAAAGTTTTGCCAAATACAGGTAAGGTGATCTATGCCTGCGGTAGAAAAGCCTCAGTATTTCATAAAAATCAAAAATTTGTAAACAGTAAATTTGTAAATATAACCATATCAATGACAATTCATGTCAGCACAAAAAGTGCTGCCTACTGGGCTTGTGATACCCTCGGGGAAAAATTAATTTTTTGTAATCTTTTACAAAAATCTTCTCCTCTGAAACTACTGGGCCAAATTAACCAAACTTTGCCAAAATCATCATTGTGGTATCTAGTTTAAAAAATGTGTCCGGTGACCCGACCTGCCAACCAAGATGGCTGCCATGGCTAAAAGTAGAACATAGGGGTAAAATATAACAATTTACATAAATTTGGGTAAATTTTTACAAAATGTTTTTCTCTGTAACTACTGAGCAAAGTGCATTATAGATAGATATATTGTTAACAGCAAGAGTGTTCAGTAAAGTAATATTGCGTCACAGGGGTGGGCCAATATTTACGAACACACCATCACCAAAACACAATTTTGTCATGAATCCATCTGTGTCCTTTGTTTAATATGCACATAGACCAAGGTGAGCGACACAGGGTCTTTAGAGCCTCTAGTTTGTCTTTTGATTGCTTTTTCGTTAATCTATTCATGGGAAGCACGTCTTGAGTATTTCATAATTTCTAAGTTTTGTAAACAGTTTATTTATATTGACGGCAATTTCAATGACATTTCTTCTCAAAACAGAAGTCCTGACTGCTTGGATGGTGATACTCTCTGGGAGAAACCCTCCACCATCTATATATGTATTGGCCAATAGTGGTTGTAAATAAATACGTAATGGCTACTAGGATTAAAATGTGTACGCCAGACACGCATTTGGTTTATTACAAACATAGATACAAGGATTGAAATTTTGTATTTGAGTCAGATGCATAAAAAGTTAAAAAGGCAAAAAAAGTACAAAATTGAAGAGCTCTGAGGACCAAAATGTCTAAAAGTTTTGCAAAATACAGCTAAGCCACAGTAATCGTTTCCTGAGGTAGAAAAGTCTTTGTTTTTCAAAAATTAATCATTTTGTTAATTTACACTTTTAACCATATCACTGACAATTCATGTCAACACCGACGTGCTGACTACTGGGGTGGTGATTCCCAAAGGGAATACAAACTCCCTCAGCATTGAAGAGACTATACAAAGTTCGAAATTAATTATTCCAAAAAAGTTAATACAACTTACCCATTATACGATAGATCACACCGAAGTTAGTTTTTTAATATATATATCATATTATAACTACTTGAACTTTAATTTTGAGTGACGCTACAATTACCGGAAAACACTTAAAAAATGTTATTGTTTTAGCGTCAAAACGGAAATAAAAGGCAGGAAATAATTAAGCACTAACTGAACAATAGCGTGTTAAATTAAAATTAATATAATACATGTATTGTTTTATTCTTTTGTTATTTTTAATTCCACTAATTATCATTGTTTTGTAGGTTTTTGTGTTCATGTTGAACTCTCAATTTCTGTCAGAATATTGGTGTTTTCAAACTTAAAGTCCATGACTGTATGACGCTTTTTACTTATGATTTAAAATTACAATGTTGTGTGAGTTTGTGGTAATGAATCTTTATTGAGCGTTTTGATTCAGATATGAATCAAAACGTTTACATTTCAAGGCTTTTCGAATTTTTGAACGCATAACAATGGTAAGTACTAATGATTTATAAAAAAAAACTGAATCCGTCTTCTGTTTTGCCACACATTTCTTCTTGAAAGTAAACAAAAATACTGACCTCCGATGAAAATCAAAACGGAAAGTCCGTAATCAAAAGCCTAAATCAAAAGTTCAAACACATCGAACGAACGGTTAACATCTGTCATATTACTGACTTGGTACAGGTCTTTCAAATGGTGGATTGAACCTGGTTATGACAGTCATTGACGACTCAGTTGCCAACCATTGTAACTTGTGCATTCAGGTTTATTATCAAGATTCTGTGTTCTGATAGTCAATACTTAATACTTAAAGATTATGGCTTATACACCGTTAATTTACTTAAGATCTGATGCAAATCTTTTTTTAAGGCACTATTCTAGGCTATAGAGGCTTGAGGGCCTCAGGAATGATTAGTAATTGTTACTTACTGTGTTTAAATAAAGATTTTATTATAATTATTATAATAGATGTTTTAACCGATTGTGTAATATTCCTTATTGTGACATATTGATCAGTAAGTTTTAATTTACATAACTGGTTATAAATACGTATCAGGAGACCCTGTCCTTGTAAATGAAATTGGTTTCGCTCTTCTTTGAGCTATTACAAGTCTTACCGAATTTGTGGAAGCTTACTTTTGTCTGCGCAAAGTTCGAAAAATTTATCATTTTCTATTTGAACTATAAACTGCAAGTATTGATCTAACCGAGCACCCCGGACACCTGATTCGACATTAATTGTCTTAACCCGATGTTAATTATCATTTCCAGTATTTCAAAGAAAAGTACATACATGTAGCAACCATACATTGTTTGATAAGAGTGAATTGATATAACATAGTACACTACGCGAGTATATTTATGTACTTCAGAAATTACGAAATTCTAATTATTATAAATGTAAAAAGTATGTTCTGCATATTTTTATCTAATCTATCTTATCCTAATTGTGGTGAAACCTGCAATTATTGTTCGTTGAATATTTCAGTTTAAATTCGGTACCACTTTTATGCCATACCGATCGAGAACTGCTTGCTTATGTACTTTAGGTGAAGTAAGCATGGTAGTTTTCCACAGTATGTGTATGTGTATTCCTCGATAGTGTATTTGCTTTGCATCACGGTGCGGAGCTATTAGTTTCGGTCGAAATACACGCCATCTTGAATAAATTACTTATAACGTATAGATTGTGATTGGTTGCATAATAATAAGGCTGAGATACAGCAACAGCTATTGGATTAAATGAGATAAATAATTTCAGACTTTTCTCGTCCAGGATAAGACATCAAATGCCGGAAAATTAACTAAGTATGTGTATTTCAGTTCCGATCAACTGTCATTAACTCCTGCTCATGAATTATCAATTATTAATACGTGTTTAATTGCTTTGTTACTCTGCAATTTGCACGATTTGCTTTGCTAAACAATATGTTCCAATGTTCCAATGTTTTTCGATAAGTATACAATGTTTACATAAATGCATTATCTGTATTTTATAACTTCTGACAATATATGCACACCTCCAGAAAGGCACACATCAAGAGTCTTGTCTAAATTTATAATTGTTTTAATTTTGAACAAGAAATTTAAATTTTTTAAAAGCATGGGTGTATAACGCACACTCTTAAAGTACATCCATTTTATATCAATCAATATCTTAAAATACCACATTTCAAATACTAATTTTCCCGTGCTTGCATTTCCTATCATGATTTTCTTGATAGAGGGTTACTGCTCACAAGGAAGCTATTAAACCAAGAGTTCCAAGTGGTGAAGTTGAAATCATCCCTTCGTAAATTTTACGGACGCCATCACGAGTTGGTTGACCGTTATGGAATAACCGCTTCACAAATGATATCGGATATGTTCCTTACGTCGTTACTACAATTCCCTTCCCTTTCATGAATGTGACCTACCGAATTAGACTTTTTACCGGATTTGTAATCACATAAGCAACACGACGGGTGCCACATGTGGAGCAGGATCTGCTAACCCTTCCGGAGCACCTGAGATCACCCCTAGTTTTTTTTGGGGTTCGTGTTGTTTATTCTTTAGTTTTCTATGTTGTGTCATGTGTACTATTGTTTTTCTGTTTGTCTTTTTCATTTTTAGCCATGGCGTTGTCAGTTTGTTTTAGATTTATGAGTTTGACTGTCCCTTTGGTATCTTTCGTCCCTCTTTTAACAACCACATGCACACATATAACCTTAAATTAGTGTAGAGCGAAGCAGTCCATAGCTTTTGAGAGAGCTAAAACTTGTTCTGTTAGTTAAATACGGATATTTCAAGCATAGTATTTAAACGAAAGATTGTATCTAAATATCTTAGGCAGCAACCATTTGATTTTCTGGGGGGGGCTATGGTTTTTTTTGGAAAAAAAAGTTTGTTTCCAGTTTTTGGAGAAAAAAATAATTTGTTTTTGATTCTGAGAAAAAAAAATTGTTTGTTTCACCCCTCAGCTGCCACTATATGTAATGCTAAAATTGAAAGAAAAAAATTGTTTTCGACTTGTCGCGAAAAAAATAGATTGTTTTTCGCCACAGGCGAAAAAAAAAGTTTGTACAGAAAAAAAACCATAGCCCCCCCCCCCCCCCCCCCCCAGAAAATCAAATGGTTGCTGCCTTAGCACATTTAAACTATTATAATATTGTACATACTGCGTGTGTTTCGTGGCAATTGCAGGTGGCATATGTTTTTCTTTCTATCTTGATTTGCAATATTACTCGTCGAATCATATGCCACGAGAAAATATCATATCCATCATTTACACATTATTCGATTTGCTCTGCTCGTTTAGTAAATTATAATTATGGCATGATATCTAAGAAACAAATGACAGAATATCATTCATTCATGAAGATTTCTATATTATAGCGTTTGGCCCAAATATGCTACATTGAGAAGGTGTTACAATTGAATTAAATCTATAGCATTGTATTTGATTCATTGTCTTGGGAGGTTAGCATTATTTGTCCAAGCTTTCTAGCTATCGTATGCCTAATTACAACGAAAGACCTATGTTTTTCTTTACATTATTACTACAACCCCGGAGCCGATCTCTGTTCACTACATGGTTCATGTAAGCAGACACATTGAGTTTGAAACATAACTGGGCTCGGGGTTCTACTATGTTTGTGGATTGCTTGTGTTTTGAGTGTAGGATCGATATGTAGCTGATAGCATAAGAGACCTGGAAAGTCGTCAGGGAATATCTGGTTCAAATCTCGATTGTCAAGTAAATGTTGCAAATTGCTTGCTTTGGTGTTCTTCTCTGCCTTGTGATACTCTTTTGAGTATGATAATAAACTTGGTCTAAGTTAATAGTATAGAAAGCTGATAAACGGAATTAACGCTGTTAAAAGAGTAACTAGTACTATTTTGTTTTTCGACAAGTATTCAAATGCCGGAGTAGTTTTTTTTATTATTATTAACGCCGATGCTTGTATCAAATAATAATCACTGGTCTCATTTACCCTTTTTAAATTAAAAACTTCATATTCGTCTACCATATTTATTTCAAGGTAGCCATTGCTTATGTTCAATCATTAGGACGTTTTGTTCAACAATAAAATATGATATATTCCATTTGATTTTGTAAACTGTCTGTGATTTTATATTTACCGTTTTTCAGTTTGCTTTCATCACAAATTATTATTTTGATAACAGTAAAAGGAAGCTGTTTGATAAAAAAAAAATTCCGAAAAATTCAGAACATTTTATTGTTGTCCTTTACAACAGATGCAAACACTAACACTACTTGACAATCCCATGGCAAACAATGAAAACGACAAAACACTACATAGAAATCTATAGACTGAGCGATACGCACCATACTAAAAGTACGTTTATACCTACTGGACCCAAAGGAGAAAGAATAAGGTTGTGTGGGGAAATTACATTACGAAACAATAATTATTAACATAGAAATGGCTATGCATTCGGGCATTCGGGAAAACATTATTGAAGGTATAGATTATGTCTCGTCTCCGGTCGCTTGATTCGTCTTCATCATATTCAATTAACACATTGTACTATCGAGCCGATTTCTAATGAAAAACCCCTACTGTCTTTCCTTAGATGGTGTAGCGAAGGATGTGTCCGGAGCAAAGTATTTCAAATGGTCAATATACGTCGTATCAGCTCCAACGCATTGCGTCTTTCTATTACCTGGAATTCAGTCACGTTCGAAGCTTCGTCAGTGTCCTTTACAACCACTTTTGTGGTCGTGATGTTTGATAGTTTTTTTTATATTTCCAGCACCCGAGTATGTTAAACCCTGGTTTAAATTGCTTCTCGAAATGTCCTTTTCTTAAATTATGATATATAGGCGTTGCTTATCACCACATGATCATGTTTGTGGCATGTAATCATCTCCACTGACTCAGTTTGTTAGTTTAAATCTTCTCCAATGAATCAGTTTGTTGGTTGCAATCTTCTCCACTGACGCAGTTTGTTGGTTACAATCTTCTCCACTGACGCAGTTTGTTGGTTACAATCTTCTCCACTGACTCAGTTTGTTGGTTGCAATCTTCTCCACTGACGCAGTTTGTTGGTTCCTATCTTCTCCACTGACTCAGTTTGTTGGTTACAATCTTCTCCACTGAAGCAGTTTGTTGGTTGCAATCTTCTCCACTGACGCAGTTTGTTGGTTACAATCTTCTCCACTGACTCAGTTTGTTGGTTACAATCTTCTCCACTGACGCAGTTTGTTGGTTACAATCTTCTCCACTGACGCAGTTTGTTGGTTACAATCTTCTCCACTGACGCAGTTTGTTGGTTGCAATCTTCTCCACTGACGCAGTTTTTTGGTTACAATCTTCTCCACTGACTCAGTTTGTTGGTTACAATCTTCTCCACTGACGCAGTTTGTTGGTTGCAATCTTCTCCACTGACGCAGTTTGTTGGTTACAATCTTCTCCACTGACTCAGTTTGTTGGTTACAATCTTCTCCACTGACGCAGTTTGTTGGTTACAATCTTCTCCACTGACGCAGTTTGTTGGTTACAATCTTCTCCACTGACGCAGATTGTTAGTTACAATCTTCCTAACTGACTCAGTTTGTTGGTTACAATCTTCTTCTAAAAGATGGTTACAATCTTCCTCTAAAAGATGGTTACAATCTTCTTCTAAAAGATGCTCGATCTCAACATCTATCTAATTTAAATTCTAAATTCAAAAAATTTTCAAGATTATCTGATGAAATGAAATTTGTTTGGATTCTTTCATCTGAAGATTTGTTTGTTACTTCAAACTTATCTAATTTATTGCACTCCCTTTTTGAAGAACGAAAGAAAATTATAGAAAATATTGTTGTTTGAAAAAAAATAGAAGAAAAATATATATAGATATATATATATATATATAAGAAATAAAATTGATCAGGAGTTGTTTCCCATAGACCTAGAACTGTAAAGAATTATGTAATTTCTCCAGGTCACAGTGGCACCCATAACAACTATGTTTTGTCAATAACTTGGTTTATATCAGGTTAATTAGTGTAAATGTGTATTCATGTGTTTTTTTGTTTAAATGTACTTTAATCATTCTAATCATTTTCTGTGCTTTATTTTGTAATTCATTTGATTGTATAGCTCAAATTTTGGGCACCATGATTGGTTAATAAAATTATCTATCTATCTATCTATCTTCACTGACTCAGTTTGTTGGTTACAATCTTCTCCACTGACCCAGTTTGTTGGTTACAATCTTCTCCACTGACTCAGTTTGTTGGTTACAATCTTCTCCACTGACTCAGTTTGTTGGTTACAATCTTCTCCACTGACACAGTGTGTTGGTTACAATCTTCTCCACTGACGCAGTGTGTTGGTTACAATCTTCTCCACTGACTCAATGTGTTGGTTACAATCTTCTCCATTGACTCAGTTTGTTGGTTACAATCTTCTTCACTGACTCAGTTTGTTGGTTGCAATCTTCTCCACTGACGCAGTTCGTTGGTTACAATCTTCTCCACTGACTCAGTTTGTTGGTTACAATCTTCTTCACTGACTCAGTTTGTTGGTTGCAATCTTCTCCACTGACGCAGTTCGTTGGTTACAATCTTCTCCACTGACTCAGTTTGTTAGTTGCAATCTTCTCCACTGCCTCAGTGTGTTGTTTACAAGCTTCTCCATCGATTTAGTTTGTTAGTTGCAATCTTCTCTACTGACTCAGTTTGTTAGTTGCAATCTTCTCCACTAACTCAGTTTGTTGCATTACATCTTCTCCGCGGACTGTTGACTCTTTTTTACACTTTAACAAGATAAAACAAAACAATTTGTCTTAATATGAAGATTGAGGAAATTAGTTGATAAACTATTTATAAAAATCGAAATCAATAAACAAGCTTACAACCTACGAGATACAAGATGTTACTAAAACATTATATTTTTATATATTTGTTTGTTTTTAAAATTGCATTCAAACGCTCTTCCTGAATAATACAAAAACACAATATTTTGTAGCTTCCGCATGCGCAAATAACGTGAAAGTTAAACATTATATCATCTATGCTTTCGTATTTCACTTCAGATAGTTCCTTCAGTGATAGAAGATTGCTAAAATTGCTCTCCTGATTTAAGAACCATCTCAAAAGGTAAGTTATTATAACTTTAGTTAATGGTATGCTCATGTTCTTACGTATTTAGCACCAATAGTCATTCTACAATACCTGCATTACTAACATTACCATTTCAGGAGGATTTTGCTGTTTTGATTGAAAGACAGTTGCCACGTAGCAGTTCAAAATTTCGTTATCATTATAAACCACAAAAGCAACGACTATGTGTGCTCCCCATGACAAAGGTACACAACTGAATCTTGAAAAGGATTAAAATGAAGAAAACGAGCGAAACCTTGATTTTTCAGGACATTTTATGGTTGTAAACTTTAATTAATTTGTTCTGGTTGAATCATAACATTATAATAACATGAATTAAGGATGTTCGCTTCTATTGTTTTATGAAGTTTTGCCAGCTATTCAGAATCCTATAATTTTATCTGTGTCACGTGATCAGTGTAGTACCATAATAAATTTTGTCTACTATCCAGTATTTTCCTTTCTTCATAATTTGACCAGTTCTGAATGTTATCTTTGGAAATCCTATTAAATTTTTGATATTTTTTGTAATCGTCTTTGGAATAAAAAATGTGCTAATGTTGAATATGTAGGACTATCAAGTGCGATGGTACTCAAAAGTGCGATTGTCATGCTTAATTTCGATGATCACGCTTGAGTGCAATAATCTGCTCTTAAGTACGATGATGTCTCACGCTTAAGTGCGATGGCTGTTTTATTGCTAAGGTAAAATGGCATATTACGCTAAAATGTAATGATTATTTTCTATTTTCTTGAACGATTTGGAACAATATTTTAGAAATTTAGATGGTATTCCTTTAGAACTTTTAAGAAGGCTCGAGGGTATAAAAATTTCAGAAAAAAATCAAACATTTGTTTTTCATTACAAATTTTATTTCTTTCCTTTTGTAGTTGTTACTTTATCATATGGTACAAAAATCATTCAAAACAATCAATTCGTGTTGGCCCCAGATGACTTTCAAAATGTATACATCATTGAAAAAGTTCCAAATTATCTCCCTTTGGTGGAAAAATGCCATTTTTTGGCTCTAAAATTGAAATATCTTTTTCAACTCATCGGTGAGTTATCTTTTTTAATATAATTTCCATATAAGCTGTTCTTAAACTAAATTATTGTAAAATTTTAGCGATTTCCGTAATAAATTTCTTTTTTTTTTATTTCGATATTACCATTATTTCTCCTATCACTTCAACAGAAAAAAAACACCTATACAAAAATGTATGCTTCTTTCGAAGGCAGATTGTGAGCGCAAATCAACGGTGACCCCACTTTTTTATTTTATTTTTCTGTTAACTATAAGATAAAGTTCATTTAGAGAAAAATATAGAGAAATCCTATATAAATGATTTAGACCCGCGAACCCCCTTAAAGGAAAAGTTTGAAAACGAACTTCATATATTTTTTGAATTGTTCGTAATTCTGTATGCTGATGATACAGTAATCTTTTCAGAAACTAAAGAAGGCTTACAAAATTCCTTAGATATTTTCCAGTTGTACTGTGAAAATTGGAAACTGAAGGTGAATGTTAAGAAAACTAAAGTTATGGTATTTAGCAAGAGGAAAACTAAACAAAATCTGAAATTCACACTGCAGAATGATATACTTGAAATTGTTGATACATTTTCGTATTTGGGTGTCATTTTCAAATATAATGGTACATTTTTTGATACCCAAAAGAAACTTCTAGATCAAGCCCAAAAGGCACTGTTTTATATTTACAAAATTATACGGAATGAATCTTTACCTATTGATCTACAATTTAAACTCTTTGATTCTATGATAGAACCTATCTTACTGTATGGTTCTGAAGTTTGGGGCTTTGAAAACCTGAAAATTATCAAAAAAACTCACTTGAAATTCTGCAAAAGGGCGCTGAAAGTTAGAAACACTAAGCCTAATTTTATGGTTTACGGAGAATTGGGTAGATTTCCTCTTGAAATAAAGGTGAAAATTAGAATGATTATATATTGGTGTAAAATTGTAAATATTGAATCAAAATTATGCAGTTTATTGTATAGACTGATGCTTGATTTAAAGACTAAATCTAAATACACCTTTAAATGGGTAAATTGTATAGAAGCAATATTAAACGATACTGGCATTGGATATATTTTTGCCAATCAAACAGGCTACTGTGATAAAATGTACTTAAAACAAATACTTTGTGATCAATTTGTACAACAGTGGTTTAGTGATATTGAAAACTCATCACGAGGACAATTTTACTCAATATTTAAAAAAGATTTTACTTAAGAAACATACCTTCTAAAAGTTCCTGAATATTGCAGGCTTTGGATCACACACTTTAGGTGTTCAAATCTGCGTCTGTCTATCGAAACAGGCAGATGGCAAAATATCCCGAGGCATGATAGAATATGTACTTTGTGTAAGAGTAATATTGGTGATGAATTTCGTTTGTTATTTAAATGTACTTATCAAAATATTGTTGTATTAAGGGAAAAGTTTCTATTAAGCTACTACACAGTGAACCCTAATCATAAAAAAATGGAAGGTCTTCTTTCAATATGTAATGAACAACTATATAAACGACTTTCTATATTTATCAAAAACATTGCCAAACATTGCCAATATGTTCTGAAATGTTAAAAAAACATAGTTGTATGTTATTGTTATATATCTTTATGCTATATCTATGTCATTGATACCACATATTTACTTCGCCATGTTTATATAATGCTATTATGTATGACCTCATGTTACACATGTACAGTGGAGATCAGTTCAAACCTCTCATAAATTCTGTCAGAATCTGTCAGGAGAACTGTTCTAGAACAGTATGTAGAACTGTCAGCCTGACACATTTTACTAGTTCTAGGTTAGAACTGTTCTAGCTAGAACTGATTTGGTCATTTCTGCCTAGAACTGATTTGGACATAGTGATACATATTACGATGGATTGTATAATTCAAATGACAGCAATATCAATGAATATTGGAACACATTGGCTACAAAAAAATTTCCACATCAATTTAGAATATCAGCAAGTCCTCTTTTTATTCAAAATATTGAATTGTAAACAAATTTCAGTGCTTTCGATATATCAGACTGAGTGAGAGTTGTTTGAACAAAATTATTTGACCGCATTAACTCAACCAAAACTGAACTTATTTACACTTTATCATGTAAATATACATGTATATGGCCTTATTGTAAACATGGTAAACCAATATTATTTCTATGTGAGGACGGATCGTATGATAAAAATGACACCAACTTTGAAACACAATACACCTTATCGCTAATCCTGGCTGACCCGGCCTCTTGAACTTTTGAAGCATACAACAATGACTTTTCCATTGTGGCGTCAGATATTTTGTTTTCTGACGTATAAATTTTACGGGAACCTGTGTGATATCCAGTAATGGCAGACAAATAGCGACAAGGTGTATTTATACCATATCTAAGAATTTAGCGCGCCGTTATTTCCTCTCTGTATCCATAATAATGAACCGTTATTAAACATGCTAAAGTGACTTTTTAACATGTTTAAGTCAGTAGTTTGTGATGTTTTTTTTTTAAACAAAACTATTTAATGGCATCATCCAACACTCACATGACTGATTCATATAGAGTGGGGCGCTCATATTAGCCGTGCAGTCGGAAAGCTGACCCCGGTTTGACCCCATTTCTTAAAGCAACAATGGACGTCATGTGATTACCATATATGGGCATTTTTTTACCAAAAAAAGTGAAGCTCGTTTTTAGGAATTTGTAGTTTTTTGCTATAATTAAAACTAATTTCCTTTTAAGTGAAAATTCTTGAGTATATAAGAAATATATTACTCAACTCAATTATGGATTTAACTCATTTTTTTCTCTTAAAATGTGTCTTCAAAGTCAAGGTGTTGAGGAAAAAAAATGGTCACAGAAAATTAAAATCGTAATTTTCTTTCTTAACTTCTCGGGAAGCTATGCTGAATTTAAATTATGTTATGTAACATAACTTGGACTATGATGTGTCAAATTTGTGCCAGTTGATATGCTAAGATACGCAAATGAGCCAGTTAGATGTGTCGATATTTCTGACGAAGCGGGGCCGACGGTAATTCACGAGTTACGTCCCTTTGTTTGACACTATCATGAACAAACTATTGTTATATCAAGCAACATGCTGTTATTTACATGTGGATATTATTAAAAATTATCTTATTAAATATATTTTGATACTGTAAACATGTGCCAAAAAATAGAGAAACACATTTTATCACTTTTCAGAACTCAGTCCCTGTGAAATAGGCCCTATGTGTCCCTATGCGCCATAATAGGGTTAATAATTTAATATTAATATAATATTCCAAGAGTTAATTTAATATTCATGTTTTGGTAAGTATTTTTACTGCTGCAACCAAATTATTTTAACACAGAAATAAATGTCTACTCAATTTATACAAGGGGTAGTCTAAATATTCATGAATAATGGATCAAGACAGTATTAAAATGATAAAAAACAGGAATTCCTTTTCATTACTGACACTTGCAAGTTGGTTCTACCTTTTTCATTTAAACATAAAAGAGATCATAATGAATGTATTCTGAATGTAAAATCTTCATTATTTTAAATTTATAAAAGGAAAATTAGTTTGCAATCCTTGTATGAACAAACTAAATATAACCATGTTGTCTCATTGATTTCATGCAAGTTATAGTTCTAATGAATGGACTCAAATTATTAAAATAACACACTAAACCAATAAATAAATGGTGCTAATCATGAACTTGAAAATAAATAAGAACAAAATAGACTCAGTAATATTTTTCTTTTTCTATTTGAAAAAAATAATAATAACATTAAAAAAACTATGCATTTTTACATTTATATAAAAGTATTTCAGAGCAGTTTCTGGGGGCTAAGTCAACATCGTTACTACAATCCCCTTCCCTTTCATGAATGTGACCTACCGAATTAGACTATTTACCGGATTTGTAATCACATAAGCAACACGACGGGTGCCACATGTGGAGCAGGATCTGCTTACCCTTCCGGAGCACCTGAGATCACCCCTAGTTTTTGGTGGGGTTCATGTTGCTTATTCTTTAGTTTTCTATGTTGTGTCATGTGTACTATTGTTTTTCTGTTTGTCTTTTTCATTTTTAGCCATGGCGTTGTCAGTTTGTTTTAGATTTGTGAGTTTGACTGTCCCTTTGTTATCTTTCGTCCCTCTTTTTCAACAATTATGTTTTAGATCACAAGTCAAAATTAAGTCACACTTCATGTCAGTATGATAATGCTTTGAATAAGATTGATTAAACTGATACTCTGAAAGAGATTGTTTGAAGGCAGCAACCATTTGTTTTCAGGGAGGGAAGAACTATGGATTTTTTCCCAGACAAATTGAAAACAATTCTTCTCTTTCAATTTTAGCATTTCATTTAATGGCAGCTGAGGGTAAAACAAACATTTTTTTTTCTCAGGGTCAAAAACAAATTATTTTTTATCCAAAAATTGGAAACAAACTTTTTTCTTCAAAACAATCAAAAGCCACCACCCCCTACCCCCTACAGAAAATCAAATGGTTGTTGGCTGCCTAAGTTGAAATTTAGGACAATACTTTCTCATTTACTTTTGCAGGATTCCTTTATCACAAAAAAAAAATTATTTTAAACAACGAATGAGTTTTATGTCAGTCATCTAAAGCAGTTAAGGTTGTGCAAAGACAGTATAAGATTTCCTTACCTTGTTTTAGTTAAGTCATACATTTCACTGACTTAAAGAGAATAATTAATCCAGTCAAATATTCACAGCTGATCTCGCCATTAATTTTTCAAACAAACATACTAAATGTGTGTACATTGACTGTGTTCAGATGCCAGGTGACATCAATGTGTAAGACCAAAAAACTACAATGTCAAAAAATGTCTTTCTTTTGGAATTTAGTTCAAACGGGGTTTCCCAAGGGGTAATAGAACGTTATACTTTATGATTTTTTTAAAATTTTGAGATACGTATTATTAATTGTTTGTATAGTACATATAGTCTTTGTTAATCTGTGAAAAATAGAAGAAAATAATTTTAAACGACGATCAACGGCATTACGGGATCGTTAAAATACGGCCAATTTGACATGTTTGAGATTTTTTTTTCCTTTTGATAATAAACTCCATGCTCAACAAATCGAAATAAATATATTTCAGACCCTAATGGCAAGTAGGAAACTGAAAAAAGATAAACTTCCAAATTGGCGCCAAAAAAAAAAAAATCCGCGAAATTAACGCAATTTCAGAATGGCGGGTTTTAATATCAGTCCCATTGTTGTCTAAAGAAAGTAGCAACAACGGTCGTTTCTAAGGGCTTGCTTTCCGACTGCGTGGACACAATTTCGCCGTTTTATGATTTTGAGGCGTAAAAACTTCAAAGGATGGTTGAAATGGAAGAAATATGCCGGTAAATTATATTTTTAAAACAAATATTGTTATTTTTGAAAATGAGACAAAATTTTGGCACTAACCGCAAAGGACCGAAAAATGGACAACGATTTTCAGCCAATTTCCTGAATGAAAAAAAAAATCAAAGAAGTATTTCTTAGTAATTCTTTGACTGAGTGCCCTAAATTTCAGTTTTTTACACCTTTCAAATGTCTGCTATTCATATTTAATGATATTTATTTGATAAATATTGTTTAAAGCTGCAGTTATTTGGTTTTAAATAGATGTGTAAAAACGGCGAATATGTGTCCCCCGTTGACAAAAAATCAGGAAATTTCAAACAACCTTTAATCATACTTTTCAGATGATTTTTTTCAAAACAAACACGTTTTCAAGCTAGGAATAGTTTGCATTTGAAGTTATCTTCATATAGAAATATCAGTCACTTCAAAAACATAAAGACCTGAACATAAACTGAAGAAAACATGAAAAGATAAGGCGAAAATCAGCACCCCACTCTACACTATTTTAAAAATAAAATAAAAAGTACATGTTTGGGAAGTTCTCTTCTTGGAATAGTATACTGTTAATATAATTTGAAGAAGGCAAAGAAAAATGCATGATTTTGTTTGTAGCCGAACGTCCAGGGGCAAATGTTTCATTTATGTTCAGATCCAGTATATTTTTCTGAGTTGCAGACTCCCAGATATCATTTATAATCGTTATGGATAAGTCTGGCTAAATTGACGAGATGGTGCAATAAAATTAACGGTATCAATTTTCTTGCACCAGCTGCGCATTTCGACAATACATGTCTCTTCAGTGATGCTCGTGGCCAAAATATTTGAAATCCAAAACTTATATAAAAGATGAAGAGCTATAATCCAAAAGGTCCAAAAAGTATAGCCAAATCCGTGAAAGGAATCAGAGCTTTGCACGAGGGAGATACATTCCTTAATTTATATTAATTTCTAATATTTTGTAACAGCAAATTTTAATAACACAAAAAAATCCGTATTTTCATGCCAGTACCGAAGTACTGGCTACTGGGCTGGTGCAAATGTATATATATTTTTTTTACGTTGTACAACACTTTTTTCATTAATATCCCATAATTCATCCACTGTACAATTTTCGTTTGAACATTTGTCAAAACAGAATCTTAAATGAATGTAAATCCAAGGCAAACAAGGTAAATTACGATTAAAATTCCATGAATTAAATGCAGAGTTTTATTTAAGAAGAGACTGTTAAAAACGGGGAACGAAGAAACGTAAACAATGATGTTTCCGTATGCTATCTTATAAAAATATTTCTCCGATGAGTTGGGTAACCTTCTATTCACTTTGATATTTGTACATGTAACGTAATAAAAGTCGTTTGATCAGTAAAAAATATAGAAAATCTGCTATTTCATATATAGCAAAGTAATTGGAAGTGATTTATTTCTTCTATATTCTAAAGTGCCCTTACTGCAGTGCCGTCATTTAGAACTGTTCTACAGTCCTGACTGATTCAGTCAGTTCTGCTGACAGTTCTACGGTTAGAAGTGATTTGGACAGTTCTACCTAGAACTGATTTAGACAGTTCTACCCTAGAACTGATCCTGACAGTTCTACCTAGAACTGATTTAGTCAGTTCTACCTAATACTGATTCTGACAGTTCTACTTAGAACAGTTCTAGGGTAGAACTGTTCTAGGTAGAACTGTTCTAGGACAGGTTAGAACAGTTCTATGACAGAATATTCTGACAGTTCTAATGAGAGGTTAGAAGTGATCTCCACTGTATCTGTGTCTGAGTGTTCAAATAAAATCTTGAAATAAAAAGGGTCGGGTTCGAGGGAATAAAACGTTAAAATATATGGATGAAAATAGATAGTCTTTTTGCAAATAATTGCATGCTAAGATATAACATATCGTGATAAGCTTTATAATTTATTAGTAGGCTTAAGTGATTGTTCAAATTCAAAAGACTGACCACGTAATAATTGCTGAAAAGGTAATTAAGGAGTAAAACACTAATGTATTTACTTTTAATGAATTTTAAACAATTCGGGCGTATTATATATTTATATAATTGGTGAAGTCGCTCAGACAGTCTATTAACAATCTGAACACAATTTTCGCGTTTCTGTATACTATGAACATACATATAATATAAATAAAGTGTATTTGGTATTAACTATCAATTCCAAGTTTCTTCTCCACGGCGATCACTGCTACATTATATAGAGAGTATCTATATCTTATAGGATTATAATAATAGCATACATGCAGAATAACGCGAAAAAATATGTCCTGTCCCCGAGAAATTATGAAACTTATGTTTAGAGAGGGGAGAAAAGGGGGTATCTGTACGGAAGAACGCGAAATACAATTGCAATTTCACGATGAACGAACAATTAAAACTTTCTTGCACATTGATCTTTTTATCGATTTCACAAAACACGGTGAATGACGAACCTTTTTCACGGCTGCACGTGAAATAAAAAGTGGCAACACACGTTGCACGAAAATAACCCTTTACCTTTAAAAGTTTAAATTCGGAAGTCTTGGGTATGACGTAAAAATTGGTTTGATGACGACAACAATATCCGGACGCCTTTTTCTTCGTTTTTCTACCAAAATAACCCAAACTGCATAATCATCAGAATGGATGACAAATGCGACCATGCATGGTACCTATCGGACATAGAGGCATGATCACTTTTTTTAATGGGGAAGGAAGAGAAGCGACACATAAAATGAGGTCTTCTCGTTTAATAATATAGACGTGAAAAATGTATCTTTGTTTCAAATAAAATAATACTTGTCATGAGTAAAGTTTTATACTGTCCGGAACTATAGACAAAATTCGAATCACATTTAATAGCATTAAAAAAACATCGCTGGGAGTTAACTAATCAAATGTTCACCCCTTCTTATTATGTGGAAAAGCTTTTGTAACGAAGTTACCTCAAGTCTCCAAAATATTCTATAGAAACACCAAATATAAAAAAAATGGTGCTTTGAAACACCCAAGATATATGTTTATGGAAGTTGTAATCAGATAGTCGTTTCTTTTTCTTTGCATGTTGGTGTTTGTTTTTGTTAGTCTGTTTTTTTCTCCGATGGCTAATGTGTTTCCCTTGATATAAGTGTGTTACCCGGATTGGTTTTGTTTGCTTAATATATTTATGAATTGTGAACAGCGGTATACTACTGTTGTCTTACTTTCAAAATACACTTCAGGAATGCTTCCTTATAAAAATCAGATTTAGTAAAATTATATTAGGATGAACTATTGTAGCATTCTTCTTTTGATTTTTCAAAATGACACCCTAACCGAGGAAATGGTAAAAATGCAGATTTTTTAATCAAAACTGAATTAACAGAATTGAACACATCAATGTGAAAATGCGCCATGTATCTTCAGAATTTTAAAATGGCAGCCGTTGCCTTTGAAACAGCAGACTTGCCCATTTTCTTTTTAAGTTTCAAACATAATAAACATAAATTGAAATGTCAGCTGACAGGTGTATATGTGTATATTTGCCATTTAACATTTGAATTTCATAAAACGGGTGGTGTTACTATTTCAATGACTAATTTGGATGACAACATTTAGTGTTTGCAATGGCGATTCTAGTTTCATTTTGTTTCCATTAAGAAAAAGCCTCCCATTAAAAGGTTAACGAATCATTCTAGATTTCTAAATATATTAGATCATAAATCCTATTGAAGGTTAATCTTTCGATTCATTACTAGCTCGGTGATATTTTTAGCCCTGTTTAAGTAGGGTTCCTTCTTCAGTGGTTGACTAAAAATATATTTATATCAAATTTGAGAATATTCCTGTCTTTTCCGTCTTGGATCAAGATCTAACGTTGCTTTGAAAAGCAAGGTGTGTCCCTATATACGGACAAATAGTTAACAATCTCTTATTGCATCTTAATTCTATTTTGAGTGGTTTTTTTTATAATATTTCGTTTATTTTATATAGCAATTATACTATGGTTACGCTCCCGATTTTAAACTGGAAAAAAACAGAAACTTTGCAATGTAGACAATATGTATTTGTACATGAACAAAAGGTTATTATCACACACATGCGTCTATATGCTGACAAATTGTTGATTCGACTCAGTAATTGGCATATTTACGCTTTAATTAAAGGGCATGCTTATTTCTATTATAATGGCTTTCGTAATGATAAGGCAATATGGCCGCTTTGCTTATGAGCAAAGTACCACAAAATGTCTTAATGGCTTTGACGAATATTCTTGTTGGTGTTTACAACTTGGATCTAACCCCCGATTGTAATATTGCCGCCGTCGTGTTTGACTGGCTGACTCTTTTATCTCAAGCATCGTATGTGACGGAATGGTTTTACTCCTTGAAATGCCCTTTGCATAAATGAAGATTAAAAAAAGTTGATAGCTATATCAGATATTTTGTGTTCATTTGGCTGTTGTATCTCTAGTAGAGTTTTCCTCTTACGCCTAAATTAATTCAACAGAATCATTAACAGATGATCACAACATGTATTGTTTCATTTCCTGATCTGTTTTGTCAGGTTTCTTTCGTTTGTCAAAAAAAGATGCATGTAATCATTTGATGTTTCTTAATACACATTTGGACGCATTGATACTCTCCTTTGTGTCTCATGATTTCAATTCTCCCTACAGCTTAAATTCTTACAACATGAACACGTCCCTTTAAAGTAAACTTCATAGTATGTCGTCCTTTAATTACTCTTTAGACTCTTGACTTGTGTTTATAATGATGCCATTGTAATGTTTGAGTAATGAATTTAAAATCTTTCCGTCCGCATGTTTTATCTAAATCATTAGTACGAGTCTAGTTTTTTATGGACTTCCCCCTTTTTGAATGCCTAGGAGTTCAGTGTTTTTGTTTTAATTTGTTATAGATTATCATGAAAAAATGTGAAAGTTCGGCGTATTGACAGTACCATCAGCTATAAAAGGAGCACATTTTGTGTTTAATAAAATTTCGTAAAAAAGCCCGTTCACCTAACATTCAATGCATGCGAGGCAAACAATACACATGGCATCTCATAATATTATTTTTAAGTCCGTTTTACGTGAGCTAGAATGTTTTTTTTTTACATTGTATTATTGTATCTTCCCAACAAAAGCATCTGTATGTTGTTACGATTTAGTGATCGTATTATTAAATATATGGATCTCGTGTTATCCATAATTTATAGTAGTAATTTTACGAGTCAGCTGATTTGTTTCCGTTTTCACATCGCTATTTTTATAATGGAATTTCACCTCGTACAGAATATTCACGGTTGGTTGGCGGGTATTTTATAATAAATGATGTGGTAATGTGTTTACCTTATTAGTTTACTTATTTCTTAATATAATAACTTGTGTTTAAGCCGTAATCATCTAAAGTCCAGCAGTGGCAAAGTTTATTTACTAGAGGAGCCATATTTATTTGTGTATTGGCGATCTATTACACCAGACTGCTTGTTTACATAACAAACGTTTTGATTGGTTGATCCACTGACCGGAAAATTATAAATAGAAGTTTGAAGAAACGAACTGCAGATTTATTCTCACCGTCTGCAAGAGCACTCGGAAATTTTTAGCCGTCTAACTCTTTATATTTTGTCACTATTATGCAGGTTCTAAATGGTTTAAGAAAACCTAAACTTTCTTATAAATGGCTATTGTTTGTTTTGCAATTTTGATTCATTTTTTGTGGGTCTAATCTGTTTTTTGTCTCCGTCTTTGTTCTTCCAACTTGTAAGTGTTACACTAGTGCCGAGTGGTGGTCGAGTTATTCTCTAGGTGTTGTCTTACTTTTTATATGTATATAAATCATGTCCTAAAATTTTCAATAGCACACAAAACGAACATGTCAACATGGTCAACGTCTTTGTAATTCCAGAATTAAATTCACATGTCATTCATCAATTATTCGTAACCTAAGACTGTACGTTAAGTACTGACTATTGTGTGCTTTTCGTTCAAAACGATGGCTTTTAAAACGATATCGTTGTGTCAATTCAGGTTTCATCTAAATTAATTTAGTAGAATGTTTATTTGTTTATCTGTTTATAATTTTGCTGTGAAGCGTTTTAGATTTACTCTCTGTTGATATCATAAATACGAAATGCCTTTTCCTACGCGCCTGTGTATTAAAGTCAAGCTGCCCAAAACAATGGAATGCTTTGATTTCTAACTGGAGTAATTCGGATAATTTCTATGAGGTTTTAAGACAGCACAGGCGTGCTTGTTGGATTCATCATAGACCACACGAGGTAGTTTCTCTTTCGTGTGTCCGTTTTCGTTTAATGGAACAAGGGAGATACATTGTAAGTTGCGTAACAAACGACGATCGTTTTTTATCCCGTATTCCAATAGAGGCGTGCAATGACGTACACTTCGCCTTAATTAATCTAATATGATATCTGACAAAATATCTTTTGATAAGATAACATACTTTCAATCAGTGTCTTTAATTAGGTATGATAACCGTTATAATAGGATTCAGTAATATCTCGTGAACAGAAGTCGGGTTATTTGACGCATTTGTTTCCTGATAAGTTCTCATTCTCAAATTGTGACCCTACTTTTTTAATTTCACCTAAGAACATCCTTAAAAATAAATCAGCATTTAATGGAATTCATTTACCTTAGAGTTCGGTATTTTTGTCATACTTTTTCTTATGTAAAAAAGAAGTGGTCCTCTTTTCCCAGTGACATGTTAACTAGCAAAAAATTACACTATGTGTTTTATCTACCCCAAATTATCTTTTCACTAGATGAACTGACTGACTGGGCCAAACGATAATCAAACATCTTTTTAAATCGTATCTGTAAAAATATCGGTAGTGTGTTCATTTTATGTGAGTTTTATAGTATTTTCTCTTTATTCACAAATAATATTTCATTTTTAAAATACACATAGTTCTCTTTCTTTATTGAATAAGAACCTTCTTCACAATCGCATTTGAAACTAGCAGAGAATAAGAACTATCGATTGGTAAAAAATATTACTTCATTATTTTCAAACACGGGGCTATTTTAAACCATTATATGCCCTCAATAAGCAGGTATTGTTTATGGAGTTCAATAACTTACACCATACTAAGTCAAAATGTCACAATCGATAAAATTACAGATCATACAACCGTTATGGAATCTTGAAATGTAAGACCGCAAAACAAGTCACTAGTGAGATAAGACAAAGACATATTGTAATAATCAACCAATGCATAATGCTTTTAGCGATTCGCGGACTGTTATCTATTTGTTTGTCTTTTTCTTTCTTTAGGAAAGAGATTAATCTGTCGTTCTTTGACTTGTGATTTTTTATTATACCTTTTGTATTGTTGGCCTTGTTTTAACCATCTGATCTAATATCTGACAAAAAAACAAAATGGATTACATACTTCAATCATTTTGTCGTCGGGTAGAATAGCCTATATACGTTTTTTACAATGCAATTTTGGGATACTTTTAAAATCGTCACAATTAATGTGTATTTACATAACTGTTAATTTGCATATGTAAATATACCATTTGACATTTCGAAAATTCAAAATAAATGTGGTTACCATGAACACGAAAAGTACGGGGTAATATCCGATATTGTTTATGAAAAATCAACCTCTACCTGAAGGTATTAACAGCATTCTTCTTTGATGTTTAGTAGAAAATTATCGTTCTGATTAATCTAGTACTGTGCACAGTTATATGTCGTATAAGTGGTGTATTAAGATTTATGACACCTTCTGTAGCCATTTTGTACGAAATTTTCAAACTTCAATAGTATCAAAACTATAGATATAACGAATAATAGAGATAGGCCATTTTGTACATATGCCAAGGGTAAACTTGATGCAAAACATTATTATAAACTGCTTCATTGCATTTAATAAAAAAGAGGACTTTATGGCAAATAAACCAAGATTTTTATAGAAAATCAACAGCCTTAAATACAGAGATTTTTGTTAAAACATTTGAAACATAGATTACTCACTTGCTTTGCTAGCGTTTATAGTTTACAAAAAGTTCTAAGCAACCTGTAAAAACACCTCGTGCTGAGTCATTAAAGTCGAGCGCACCCTTAAAGGTGTACTTGATTTGGTCAATATTTATATTTGTTTTAACCAATAACTACATTAATAAACTTGTTTTAAGGAAATCAATGCTAGCACTGCATGCATCCTATACCTATCATTCAACAAATTGCCAAATATCAGAGTACAAGAATAAAGGCTGTGGATTTTCTATAAAATTTCCATATGTTTAGCATTGAATCAACACAAGGGTACATAATCCTTAAACATTTGTTAAAAGCATGTCATTACTCATTTAACACGCATCCGTTATTTAATTGCCTTCATTATTAAAAATGTAACAAAAGTCTAAATATATTGACTTAGTTTCTAAGGAACATAGTGCTTGTTTGTTTGCATAATGGTGGTTTTAAAAGAGATGCGAAATATGACAAAGGGGCATTAACTAGAAGATTTGTGCATTTGCCGCTTTTGAAATCTCTAAAACTCATTATCCGTACTTTATTGATGTAGCATTGTTCGTTTACAATTCTAGGCAAAAATATAAGACAGTTGGAATCAGGATGGGTGTAGTGACATTATTTTTAATTGTCAGCTCATTGCAAGATGTATATGCTGTGACGTGTAGTGAACCGCAACTATCTATGTGCGACTGCGATGGAAAAAGTATCCAATGTATTAGCAAAGGTTTAGACGCTTTTCCTAAAAATATACCTTCGGATACTATGTCATTGTAAGTATTGTTTTATGCAAACAGTATTTTTACTGACCAAGTTCTTATACCTAGATTTTGTATATAATTCGTTTAATGATTTTTTTTGGGGTATAAGTCGGGCTAAATTATCTATGAATATGTTTTGGTGGGGTTCGTGTTGATCAGTCTTTAATTTCTATGTTGTGCTTGTTAGCGCTGTCATGGGTACAATTCTTGCCAGATTTTTATGAAACTTTTACAATAGGTAAATATCAGCAAGATCTTTGACAAATTCTATAATGGTGTACCATTTACTTTTTTCTTAACGAGGAATGTCCCTTGGAAATGTTAAATTTATGGAAAATGGGCTAGTTAGCGCTCTCACGGTACAATATTCTTGCCAGATTTTTATAAAACTTATGCAAAAGGTTAAAATCAGCAATATCTCGGTCAAATTGTATAATGGTGGATATTCGAATTTTAAAAAAGAGTTATGCCGCTTTGAAATATGAAATATGTGCAACGTGGGGGAAATGGATTTATGTTCTTTAATAGACATTGAATACATTTGTTTATAACTGGTTAATATTTTTACCATCATAGTGCATACAAGTTCTCCACCCTTTCACCTCATTAGTTCTTGGATAGTAACAATCTTCAACTTAAGTAATGACTGCAATATTTTTCTGTCTTTGAAAGAGAAATAAAATTCAAAATGTAGTGCCCACTGAATACCCCGCAGGTACTGAATTTTTATTTCTCGATGCTCTTTAGCCTCGTATTTTATTTGGCCTTTTTTTCAGCTTTTTTTTATTGGAGACGAAACGCGTGTCTGGTGTAATTTCAAAACTGGCTTCTGAGTTGAGTTTATTTATACGAAAAATCTGATAAACGTTATCCCTAAGTTTTTCCTGAATTATGAAATGCATATGAAACTATTGGCATTTTTGTATCAGCCCTCCCCTGGCTTCAGACGCACGACATTTATTGTTTAATATAATAAGATCAAAGATCTGACAGTCAACTATTAATTACTTTAAATATTTTTTTTTATTATAATCTAACAAAGCATAGCCACATATGATATTCCAGAGCAGGCACATAAGCATATGAGCATATATGAGTAGTCAATCCTCTCCTTTTTGACGCCAGTATCTTAATTATATGATGATTGTAAAATGGAGCGAAGGTATAACCAGCCAAGTAGCCAGTACTTCGGTATTGGCTGAAAAGCGGAGTTTGTGTTATCACAATTTGCTGTTACAAAGTTTTGGAAATTAGTTAATATTCATGAATGTATCTTCCTAAAGCAAAGTTTGCATAGGCTATACTTTTTCGTCCTTTTTGGTTTATAGCACTTCATTTTTTTTTATAAGCTTTAGATTTTCAAATATTTTGGTCTCGGGCATGACTGAAGAGACATTTATTGTCGAAATGCGCATCTGATGCAGAATAATTGGTACCGTTTATGTTGATATGTTATCATAAAATTTCATTTTTATCATTTTTTTATTTTTTTTTTTTGGTTTTCAGAAATCTTGATGGTAATTCTATTACTGCCATTGATGCTAATTCGTTATCAGGATTAACATCCCTTGAACAACTGTAAGTTATTCATAAGAAAACTTCTACTTTAAACTGAATTACTTGCGGTTCTTTACTAACGGCAATTCAAAAAAATGCCATAATTTCCATTAGATAAATTGATAATGTATTACATGTACGTATGAAATATTTTTTATTGTAAACGAGAAACTACTGTGGATTCATTATTATTCGTTGTATACCGTTTTTCGTGGTTTTGTGGGTACAAATGAACCACGATTTTAAATGTTGAAAGAATTACATATTGTATATGGTTGTATGCAGACTTTGGCAAAACCTCGATATATGATATCCACGAAAATGCAAGTTTTCATGAATCTACGAAAATTTGTACCCATGAAAATAAATGAATCCACAGTATTCCGAACGTAAGACTCTGTTTAATGTAAATGTCTAATGTATTCCGTATAGGATAACAATAGTTAAAATCCAGCATTTAAATCGAAATTTATATTTAAATATCTTATTATTTTAGCTCCTTTTTGATTGTATAATCTTCAACAGTTTTTGGTTTATATACAACCATGGCTTTCAAATATTCGGCTTTGAGTGTTCATGGTAAAGGCTAATCAAGAAAAGCGATTTGGGCGCGTTCAATTTATTACTTGGTGTTTTCATTTTTGTATGTAATATACTAGTGTATCCATGTGTTATCGTAGAACATCCAATTTATCCGATTATGTTGTAAGTTCTAAAGGGAACTGTTATGCATAAATGAACTTAATTTCAAATGAATAACAGCATTGTATATGCGAAAACGTATTTGTCTTAGTTTTACTTATAGTTCACTAACTATATTCGTTGTCTCATTGGCAATTAAACAACCTCTTCTTATTTTCATATTTTAGAGATGTAAACGCTAACAGCATTTCAAATATAGCAACCGATGCATTTAATGATCTTGTGTCATTGAGATTAATGTAAGTATTTCAATATACAACGTAAACAAATTTACAATACCATTATTTACTATTAATGCGTCTGTAACATTCACTTTATCAGTTAAACCTGCGTATATGTATCAAGAAGCGAGTCTGATATCTAGTTTGTCTTTACTTGAACATTTTACACTGTGATTCTACTACAAATTTTACCATGAAATTTAAAGACTTTATTTGACATAAACACTTAAACTTAGACAAAGATTTCTACCGCATTAGACAATTTTAATGACACTAGCGAAAAACTTATTCATTTATTGAAATACTATCAAATTCAAACTGCCAAATTTGTAAATTCAGCATTCATTCATAGAAAAAAAAACTTTACGTCAAATTCTATACTTTTATTTTATAAACTTTTACGTTTTCGAATATGATATAATATTGCTAAAGTGATATACAGTTCCAATGGGCCGGGTGTAAATATCAAATTGCTATGTATATACTTGCATAAATGTATGTTGTGATACACATGTCACTATAACAAATAATTCCTTACTTACTTACTAATAGAAATGCAAAATATAACATTACCATTCATTTCTGACACAGCATGTTACTGAAACATGTGGTGTCGTTAACGAAAAAACATTCTTCGATTCTATTAGTATGTCCTATACACCAAACACAATTGATTCTGATCACAATATATGGTAATGACATTTTTTCCTGAAATTTAAAAAAAAATACCTTTCATCGCCTTATTTGTTAACCGTTAGGGGCATACGAGTGTTGAAATATAGCGCGGACCCATATATTTTGGTCATTTATGAATGCACATGAACGTTTTAGTTTTAGGATATTATTTGTTTTACGAAACTCCATAGTAAAATTGAAAAGTAATGTATACATTATCTGCTTATTTTTTTTTATAAGGTATTCAAAAATAATTTTGACTTTAAAGGTGGTTTTGAATTATGATAGATATCATCTGAGATAAACGCTCATGTAAAGAAAACAAATAATAAGGAAAGATTACTCTTGTTCTTGTAGAGCATTGAATTCAAACAGTTTAACCAGTTTACCAGAAGGGTTGTTTTTATCAAATCCAAACCTTGAAGTTGTGTGAGTTTAATAAAGGGTTGCGATAGCAGTTTTTTCTGACCTACCTAAGATATATATATATATATAAATGCATTAATGATTAGTATACTGCTTGAAATGATATATTTTCTTATAACGTGTTCTTGTAAATTTTGTGGAAGTCTGTTATTAAAATTCGTTGTGTAAATTATTCTGAAGGTCATAAAATATTTCTCCAAGGTAAAAGACAAACTAGTTTAGCACAATTTGATTGAATCTGAATCAGAATCTGATAAGAATTTTCACTTAACAAGGGCATTCAACATTAATGGTAAAAATTGGATAAAAAGGTTATTTCGGAATAAAAGTTATTAAAACGTACAATACAATACAATAATATCTAGTATGTTTTACTTCCCAACTACCTACTGTTATAAAAATGTAAAACAACGATAGATGAAATTAATATATCTTTCTCTCAATATTTAACTTTCGCTATTTATTTTATTTTAGATCTATTCAAAGGAATATGTTGACAACAATATCTGCCAATATATTTGGAACAACAACAAAGATATATTTTTTGTATGTAATATTGACTTATCTTTAGTTGACCTTATTATGGAAGCTTATAATAGTCACGAGTTGATCAGTTCTCAGCTCAACTTGTTGACATAAATAAGTGGTTAAGTTGTATTCTATCCAACCTTGTGAACTTGATAGTGTGTACTTGTTTAGTTATTTTCTAAACTTTCCGACTTTCAGAAAGTGTACTTGTTTACTTCTTCTGAACAAGTTGACTTTGACAAAGTGAACAAAAAGTATAGACTCGCCTTGTGTACATGGTCTTTGTTCACTTGTAACATACAACTAGTCTGATAGTAGCAGTGTAACACATCTTGTATACTTCATTTTGTGTACTTGTTTAGTTGTTTTCTAAACTTTCTGACTTTTCGAAAGTGCACTTGTTAACTTCTTTTGAACAAGTTTATAAAAACAAAGTGAACACAATGTTTATTATCATCTTGTGGTTTTGTTTTTGTTCACTTTCCTTGCTAAGAAGGTTTACTTGTCGAGTTGTTTCTCCCCTTTCTCATTTACTGAAAGTATACTTGTATTGTTTGTATCTAACTAAGTGTACTTTTCACAAATGCACTTGCTTTGGAAATGTTGCAAGTTTACTTGTTGAAAGTCAACTTGGTCAGAAATCTGTCGGCAGGGCTTGATACTTTAACCACGTGGTCTCAGTGGATATTTTGCGTACAACTCTATCCTGTATGGAAGCATGGCAAATAATTAAATTTTAGAATTTCACCCAATAACTTAATGCCTAGGCGTTAGCCTATTGCCTAGGATACATGGGATATGTAAACAAGTCTAAATTGAAGACAACGTTCAAACCTACGAGGGCGTTGGATAAAAACTCTCAGTTTTTATACGTGTGCATGCAAAACATATTTCTTGGGAGAGGGGTCTAAATACTAAACAAACAACACTTTCCGAAAGACTAAATAGTGAAAGAATATATTTTAACTAAACGCATTTGACTAGCAGTTCGAACAACTGATGTTCTTTAACACTGCTGACTGCCATGGTTATTTCAAAATAAACAGATAATCTAATGTATCAATATCGATCTTAATAATTAATTTAATACCAAACAGAAAACAATAACGTGCGGAAAATATGGTATATTCCGCAAAATGTGCAAAAGTTTGGTACACCATATCCGGATTTCGACAAATAATGTCTCTTCAGTGATGTTAGGAATCAAAACGGTATTTGGAAGGCCATGTAATTTAATTTGAGTTCGAAATAGGATGAACATATATGTATATATATAGTCATTTTTAGATAGAAATTCAAGTGACAGTATACCCATTTTAAAATAAGATGTGGCACATTTCCAATGAGACAACTCTCCATCCAAGACCAACGATAGTACGAATGTAGGAAAAAAAAAGTTAGACAAAAAGTCACAATTCAGTGTTGAGATTTTTTTTTTGAACAAGAAAACAAAAAATGTTCTTGAACTGTTATATAATGCAAATTAGTTATTAAAATGTATTCAACAAATATTATAAATTATCAAATATTATGAAAACAAAATATTAAAATGGCTTGGTATTTAATTCGGTCACATGCTTAAATGTATGTTTTTGCTCATTGTCGAAGGCTTTATGGTGACATCTACGTCGTTTGATCTCGGGTGGATATTTGTCTCATTGGCAATCATTACAGTTGTCTGCATCTACTTATAACATATTGCTACATACACTGGGATCCCGTTATATATAATCACCTTGTTCTATAAATATATGAAATATGTAATATGCAAATTTATCTAGGCAGGCGAACCAGTCTAATTGCTACATTGTATGTGCGTTCATATGTCCTTTTGTGTTTCAAATGAAACTACAGTGTGGGAACGGAACTGTACAGTTTTCTAATATATTGGTCATTCGCGAGACTGTCAAGCGGGGGACATTTGAAAAATAACAAGTTGCTTGATGAAAACTTTGATGAACTCTAATGTTACTATTTAACGTTTCTGCTTCAAGTTTTTGGTAGCTAAAACATTCTATATGGAAATATGTACCAAATAATTAAGAAATCAAAAAAATATATATATGCATCCAAACGTTTTCCTAGAATGGAGGAGCTCTGAGTAAAACGATAAAATCTGTCACAGAGCAGCGATCAAAAATATCAAATAACCATCGGCAAACCAATCATTGCTACCAGAATTTACACATGTACCTTTTCTGATATAGAATCTTACCTGTCTGAAAGTTTCAAAGCCATTGTCTTAGTAGAAATCCAACTATATACGTTTTCTCAGTGTCGGATATTTCAGTTGACTGTACAATCGCTTGCGCATTCACTGTACAATCACTTGGAGCTTTCCTGTGCAATTGATAGGCCAACCTTTACTGAAACACCACTTTCCAAGGTTAGGAGAAGGTTGGGATCCCGTTCACATGTTTAACCCAGCCACATTCTGTATGTGTGTGGCTGTCCGAAGTCATTAGACTGTAATTCAGTCGTTGTCGTTTGTTGTTGTATTTTTTTTTCGTTATTTTTTTTACATGAAGTAATCCGTTAATTTTCTTGTTTGAATTATTTTACTAGTTTCATTTCGGGGCCTTTTACAGCTGACTATGAAATATGGGCTTTGCTTATTGTTGAAGGCCTACGGTGACCTAAAGTTGTTAAGTTCTGTGTCATTTGGTCTCTTGTGGAGAGTTGTCTCATGGGCAATGACAACATATCTTCTTTTTTTTATATTTATCATGCATTTCATTGGTTATTCCTTGACTGTTCTGTAATATTCATCTAAGGTATTGGAAATGAAAATGAGCACAAACTTAGTCATTTTGCCAACTAAGATCATATCAAGGTATCTATATTAGATACAAAAACAAAATTCGTACAATAAGTATACAAGACAATGTGCGATTTGCTCGTGTATGTAACAACGTAGTAGATTTTAGCGAGAGAAATTTATGTATTTCTGAAAAATTATTACACCAGAGTTTTCGATATCACAAACTAGTCAAAACGTTCACTAAATTTTATCATCGGTATAAGGAAGTAAATATAACTCAACATGCAGACATCTTATACGTTTAGGTATTTCACATCCGATCTTTTATGGTAAAATTCTTTACCTAGCACAAAAATGTCAGTATACACCTCAAAAGCTTACAAATCCTTTAAACAGACTTATTAAGAAGGGATATAGTTACGATACTGTTTTCAGGTCATTAAAGATTGCATATTTTGGCTTCAATATCGATTCACTTATAGGGTCTTTGCATCGGAACTAATAACATTTATTTGAAAAAAGAGTTGTTCGCATGACACGGGTTATGTTCTTCCCATATATTTTATGATAGTATGATACTAAACCCCTAGCGGGAGGGATTGTACCTGATATTCATATGATGAGGACATAATCTTTCAATCAGTTTATTTGAGGTATGGAGCTGGCATGTTAGTTAACTGCTAGTAGTCTGTTGTAATTTGTGTATTATTGTCATTTTATTTATTTTCTTTTGTTCCATCTTCTGACATCGGCCTCGGACTTCTCTTGAACTGAATTTTAATGTGCGTATTTTTATGCGTTTACTTTTCTACATTGGCTAGAGGTATAGGGGGAGGGTTTAGATCTCATAAACATGTTAAACCCCGCCGCAATTTTGCGCCTGTCCCAAGTCAGGAGCTTCTGGCCTTTGTTAGTCTTGTATGCTTTAAATGTCTTGTATACTATTGTACGAATTTTGTTTTTGTATCTAATATAGACACCTTGATATAATCTTAGTTGACAAAATGACTGAGTTTGTGCTCATTTTCATTTCAAATACCTTAGATGAATATTACAGAACAGTCAAGGAATAACCAATGAAATGCATGATAAATATAAAAAAAGAAGATATGTTATGAATACCCATGAGACAACTCTCCACAAGAGACCAAATGACACAGAACTTAACAACTATAGGTCACCGTAGGCCTTCAACAATAAGCAAAGCCCATATTTCATAGTCAGCTGTAAAAGGCCCCGAAATGAAACTAGTAAAAAAAATTCAAACAAGAAAATTAACGGATTAATTCACGTAAAAAAAATTAACGAAAAACAAATACATGTACAACAACAAACGACAACGACTGAATTACAGGCTAATGACTTCGGACAGCCACACACATACAGAATTTGGCTGGGTTAAACATGTGAACGGGATCCCAACCCTCTCCTAACCTTGGAAAGTGGTGTTACAGTAAAAGTGGGCCTATCAATTGCACAGGAAAGCTCCAAGTGATTGTACAGTGAATGCACAAGCGATTGTACAGTCAACGTAAATATCCGACACTGAGAAAACGTATATAGTTGGATTTCTACTAAGACAATGGCTTTGAAACTTTCAGACAGGTAAGATTCTATATCAGAAAAGGTACATGTGTAAATTCTGGTAGCAATGATTGGTTTGCCGATGGTTATTTGACATTGTTGATCGGTGCTCTGTGACAGTTTTGATCGTTTTACTCAGAGCTCCTCCATTCTAGGAAAACGTTTGGATGCATATATATATATTTTTGATTTTTTATTTGGTTCATATTTCCATATAGAATGTTTAAGCAAGTTATAAAAGGTGCGACAGAATTAAATACCAAGCCATTTTAATATTTTGTTTTCATAATATTTGATAATTTATAATATTTGTTGAATACATTTTAATAACTAATTTGCATTATATAACAGTTCAAGAACATTTTTTGTTTTCTTGTTCAAAAAAAATATCTCAACACTGAATTGTGACTTTTTGTCTAACTTTTTTTTTCCTACATTCGTACTATCGTTGGTCTTGGATGGAGAGTTGTCTCATTGGAAATGTGCCACATCTTATTTTAAAATGGGTATACTGTCACTTGAATTTCTATCTAAAAATGACTATATATATACATATATGTTCATCCTATTTCGAACTCAAATTAAATTACATGGCCTTCCAAATACCGTTTTGATTCCTAACATCACTGAAGAGACATTATTTGTCGAAATCCGGATATGGTGTACCAAACTTTTGCACATTTTGCGGAATATACCATATTTTCCGCACGTTATTGTTTTCTGTTTGGTATTAAATCAATTATTAAGATCGATATTGATACATTAGATTATCTGTTTATTTTGAAATAACCATGGCAGTCAGCAGTGTTAAAGAACATCAGTTGTTCGAACTGCTAGTCAAATGCGTTTAGTTAAAATATATTCTTTCACTATTTAGTCTTTCGGAAAGTGTTGTTTGTTTTGTATTTAGACCCCTCTCCCAAGAAATATGTTTTGCATGCACACGTATAAAAACTGAGAGTTTTTATCCAACGCCCTCGTAGGTTTGAACGTTGTCTTCAATTTAGACTTGTTTACATATCCCATGTATCCTAGGCAATAGGCTAACGCCTAGGCATTAAGTTATTGGGTGAAATTCTAAAATTTAATTATTTGCCATGCTTCCAGACAGGATAGAGTTGTACGCAAAATATCCACTGAGACCACGTGGTTAAAGTATCAAGCCCTGCCGACAGATTTCTGACCAAGTTGACTTTCAACAAGTAAACTTGCAACATTTCCAAAGCAAGTGCATTTGTGAAAAGTACACTTAGTTAGATACAAACAATACAAGTATACTTTCAGTAAATGAGAAAGGGGAGAAACAACTCGACAAGTAAACCTTCTTAGCAAGGAAAGTGAACAAAAACAAAACCACAAGATGATAATAAACATTGTGTTCACTTTGTTTTTATAAACTTGTTCAAAAGAAGTTAACAAGTGCACTTTCGAAAAGAAAGTTTAGAAAACAACTAAACAAGTACACAAAATGAAGTATACAAGATGTGTTACACTGCTACTATCAGACTAGTTGTATGTTACAAGTGAACAAAGACCATGTACACAAGGCGAGTCTATACTTTTTGTTCACTTTGTCAAAGTCAACTTGTTCAGAAGAAGTAAACAAGTACACTTTCTGAAAGTCGGAAAGTTTAGAAAATAACTAAACAAGTACACACTATCAAGTTCACAAGGTTGGATAGAATACAACTTAACCACTTATTTATGTCAACAAGTTGAGCTGAGAACTGATCAACTCGTGACTATTATAAGCTTCCATACCTTATGATTTATATGTCCACATAGAATAAGGTTCAAACCGTTAATTGTCGAACACAAAGTTCTGATATAGACATGTAATTTATATAAAATCAATCTTAGTCTTTAGACTTAACTACACTGCACCAATACTAAGATACTCCACTCGTGATATATTAAGATTTATTTGATTCTCCTTCAATGGCTGTATTTGCAAAATACTTAATACTGAACTATCTAAACGTAACAATAAAACACTGACTACAAGCAAAACTCAGTAAACTATGCTGAGAAAATTGTAAGGGATGCACTAATAACAACTGATCATAAGAATAAACATTTCTTATGGTAAACCGTTTCAGACCATGAGATAAGAACAACATAGTTACCTAAATCGGTTGATTTAACAAGTTGTCGCAATCATTTACAGTTTGAGAACTAATTTTGATATATGTTTTTATCGTAACTGTCTCCGCTTTCATTCGATAGAATAAGTCAACCAAGTTTTATCTTTTATAGCGGTTAAAGTTAAAATATAAGGTGTACAAAGTAGAAGCTATTATGGTTTATCTATAGAAGTAACGTTTTTAAATTGTAAGTAAGAAAAAAATTCCAGGGGCCTGGCAGAGAATTCCTTGAAATGCTGTAAAATGATAGACTTATTTGAATGGACATCTAATCAAACAGACCTAACATCACTGAGTGGAACGTGTTTTGACTTTAACACAACACAATTTATAGACGTGTTCAACACATCAAAATGTCCAGGTATAATACTCAACATTTTCTCACTCTGGTGACTTTCAACTTATAATTATAATTATCGTTTTGGGACAAATCGTTCTTACATTAAAATTTAAATATATATTATACATATTTGAAATGCACTGTGGTAGTGCTGTTATATGAATGTACCAATGAATCTATATCAAAATGGAAGATTTGTTTTTGTGTAAGTTTGTTCTTTGGTTGAATAAGGAAATATAAACATACCTTCTGCACTGAACCAACCAAAAATGTATTCAATAACATACAGAAAAAGGAGATTTGTTACATATTCTGTGTTCAACAAACACTTGGATATTGTGAAACAAGTTAATTTTATTTAAGAAGTTAAGAGTAAATCTCAATCCAAGTCACAGTTCGTAAAAGTATACAATTTTATGTCAACACGGAAACTTGGCTCACATCGAAAAAAGTAAAATCACAAAAAATACTGAACTTAGAGGAAAATCAATTCGGAAAGTCCATAATCACATGGCAAAATCAAACAACAAAACGCATCAAAAACGAATGGACAAGAACTGTCATATTCCTGACTTGGTACTTGGTACGAACAGCAAGCTATAAAAGGGCCCCAAACATGACTTATGCAAAACCATTCAAATGGAAAAATCAACGGTCTAAACTATACATTTATGTATCATTATCATTTTTTTAGTTTCTTTTGTTACTTATTCTAACATCAGATTCGGATTACTTTTGGACTGAGCTTTACTGTCCGTATTTCTATGTGTTTTGTTTTACATTGGGTAGAGGTATAAAGGGAAGGTTCAGATATCACAAAACATGTTTAAGAACACTGCATTATTTCGCCTGTCCGACGGATGAAGCCTGTGGTCTTTCTTAGCCTTGAATGATTTTAAATTCTATTGCATTTACATATTCAGGAGTTAAGTATTTAGAGGCAAGCTGAGGTACGACTCCAGGTGCGAGATTTTCTCGATGTGTTACAGACACATTGGTGCATGTCTTTGATTGTTTCCTTCTATTTTGGTCAGGTTTTTGTCACTTTGATACATTCCCAATTTCCATTCTCAATTTTATGTATATATATATATATATATACAAAAGTTTAAAAACAAAGAAATATCGAACATTGTCGAACTACAAGTCAAATTAAAATAGGAGAATTTCGATAAAAACTGACAAAATCAAACGTTAATTAACGAATCAAGTGAAAACAAACTCCTGGCCTGACAAAGGCAAATTTTAGGGTTGAACATGGTTTTAAAGATTGCTCAACATCCAACATGTATAAAAGTTGCTTATAGATCCATCGTATTGACACAATTCGGTCATGAAAACAAACAGACATAATAAAAGATATAAAACAAATATATAAATCAAAAAAATAAATATAAACAAATAAAATGAATATAAAACTACCAAAGGAAAATGATATTCAGTAGTTGTCGTTTGTTGATGTGGTTCATCATGTTCATATGTGTTTATCGCTACCCGGTTTTAAACGGATTAACCCGTTTGAATGGTTTTACACATGTCATTTTTTGGGCCCTTAATAGCTTGCTGTATAATGTTAACCAAGGCTCCGTGGTGAAGACCGTACTATAATGGTCAACTTTTACAAATTGGGACTTGGATGGAGAGTTGTCTCGTTGGCACTCATACCACATCTTCGTATATCTATATTATTAGGTACAATGGCAAAAATTGTTAAATTCCTAGCGCATACATGAAAAAAAAATCAAAATGATCTGGAATATACGCATAAATATGAATAAGATCAAAACCAATCTACTTCAGTATTTTTTAACGATCTGTGGTATACACTATGAAATGAAGAAGGTTTCTTAATATACTGTCTTTTTGTGAGTGAAATGTTAAAACAACATAATAACGCACGTGTTCTGCAGTACATAGATATAAGAAGATTTGGTATGAGTGCCAATGAGACAACTCTCCATCCAAGTAACAATTTATAAAAGTAAACCATTAAAGGTCAATGTACAGCCTTCAACACGGGGCCTTGACTCATGCACATGAGCAGTTTTAATGGGTAGAAAGAAATATTAATAATGTCAACAAACGATTGCAGCAAATGTGTTTTATGTTGCATTAATCAGCGGGAGCTTTTCACATCTAACCCAGTTATTTCCTCTTTCTTCTTATGGTCAATAAGCAGAAATTCAAATTTAATATTTACTTGTAACTTTTGATAGGATGTATTAGAAAAGGGTTTCAAAAGCAATATTTGTAAAGCTCAAATACTACAGAATGATGTTAGTCTTGTTTTGTGAGAAAAACTGTTAATTTAAACGATTCAATAAAACATAAATGAAATACAATTATGAGTCAGTAAACATTCCCTTAAGGTAATTTTAACATTTCTTTTTTCTAAAAAGTTGATGGCCAATGGGGATCTTGGTCAAACCAAACTTGTTCCGTCACGTGTGGAAATGGAATAGGAAGTAGAAATCGTACATGTGAAAGTGCGGAGCCCTCTGAAGATGGGAAGGATTGTGTTGGATCCCGTATTGAGACATTGATGTGTAACTTAAAGAATTGTGCAGGTATTTTTAGCTGAAACATTTGCGATATTTATCTAAAACTTTGAACTTACCATAACTAACATATTCCACAAGTTATAAAGCTATGACAAAATGACAAAAGACAAAGAGCGGAAACATGAATATAAATAAATCAGAAAATGTAGGTCTTCAACAACTAGGAAAACCAATACCACATGGTAAACCGTAAAATATTTATATAAGACAACGACTTACCTGATTTAATGATGTGACAAATATAAAAAAAAAATAACTATCAATGTGAACTACTAAATAACAGGTTGCTGACTTTGATTTGTTTTTTTTTATTGATTTATGAGTTTTGAACATCGGTATACTACTGTTGCCTTTATTTGGATAGACAATTATGGTATGGACAGGGTAACCATGTTTCTGATCAACCAAATTCCTCCCTAACATGCAACAGTAGTGTTAAAGCATTGCATAAAAACAAACTGTAAACATGTGTTGAAAAAGGTTTGAGGACGAAAACCTTTATCACAAATGAAATAACTGACTACAACTACCTTAATAGTAGTGACGTGGATGTAGACAAAAATATGCCAGCATACGGTTATCAACAATGAGAAAAACCAATAAAATAAAGGCAGCAATTAAACACCTTGTCGTGACAAAATGTGAAACTACAAAAAAGAGTAAAAACGAACTATGACAAAACAATTAACGAATGTAGTATATGACAGACTGCAACCCAACACAACCTTTTGATTACAGGTTCTCAACTAATGACCGGCAAAAAACAAATTTGGTGTGTTCAGCGTTAGTTTAGATTTTCATTGTTCGTAGTATTGGGAATTCACACATTTTATTAATTTCTAATTTGCGTGAAATATTTGGCATAAGGCGTTTAGTAAAAACGAACCATCAATCTCTATCGGCCTAGATTGTAGACTTGTAATATTTATACACATGCTGAACCAGCTTTGGAAATAGAGGTATCGAAAATTGAAACCGTAAAGAGCTTTTTGTCGTATTATTTAGACTGATTTATGTGAGATACATTTGAAGTTAATTTACATTAAGAACTAAACGTATTATTTCATTATATGTTGATTTTGATAGCGAAATCAACACTTTTCAATGTGAATTGAACAAAACTTCCCTATGGGCATCATATTCCCCTCTGAACCTCGGTATTGCTATATGCGACGTTAACCGCAGTTAATGTTTACAACGTTTTATTGTGCTTTTTAAGACAGTTTAGTAATTTCCTTTTAAAAACTGTACAGACCTAAAACACAAACAGAAAAGAATTATTAATCAACTAAAAATCGGTACTGATTTCATTGTCTATGTCATGTATGTTGGGTTAAGTTAAAAAAAAACACGGACGGGAAAACAATTATGTAAATTGATATATTTTGGTCAGAAGTTATAAAAAAATAAAAGCAGTGGAATAAAACATTTCATTTACCTTAGGCGGCGATGCCCTAGTGAGATATGATTGTTCGTGGGTGTAAAAATCTGTATATCTCCCTCAGGCACGAGAAATGAATGTATAATACTTTATGAATTTATTTATTTTTTAAAGTGGATTGGGAAACAAGTTTTGCAACTTATATAAATCCCTTTCCACTTTGCGGGTGCGAGTACTGCCTTGTAGCGGCATTAGTCTGCCAAGGGTGTCTTTAACGTGCAAGAGATATTGCTCTCTCTTAACACGGGTCAGCCATTTATCGTCCCCTTCCGACGGACTATCATTGTTTCCTCAAGACCGTACTCGCAAATGGTGTCAAGGGAGAGCCGAAAATCAGTCCCTGAAATTTTCATCACGGAACGGGAATCGAACCAGGAACCTTTGTGTTAGTAGTCCGATGCACTAACCATTACACCACGGCTCTCTTCTGTTATTGTAACTAAAGGAAAATAAATTGCATATTAATGATAATAATAGTAATTTCGCATGGATTAAGAGTGAGCCTTTCAAAGTTATAAACCAAAACGTTTCTCTTAATTTTAATAACCATAATAGAGTTTCTTATTTTGATGTTAAAGTTTTGAGTTTTTTTAAAGTTAATTGAATACATCCACAGATAATATTTGAAAAAAGATTTTCAAAGGCCATATTTTTAAGACTCAAATACGACAATTATCATTCTTATCTTGTGAACAAAAGTGATAATATAACAAAATAATTAAATATATTTAACGGAATTAAAATACAATTCAACGAAATGTTCTTTAAGATTATTTGGCTTTGAGCGTTTCTAATGAAAGTAAATACAAACTAGAGGCTCTCAAGAGCCTGTATCGCTCACCTGATTCTACTTGGGTTTTTGAAATCATATGAAAAAATATAAAATTTGGCTAAAAGTGACAACACAACCTCATTGATAAGGAAAGGAACATGTTTAATTTCATTCAAAAGTCCCCCACTGGCGGCCATCTTGGATGGCGGATCAGCTACAAAGTAACAACACTTGGTCAGCACCTCATAAGGAACATTCATGCCATGTTTGGTTTTATTCCATTCAGTGGTTCTCTAAAAGAAGTCATTTGTATGCATTTCCCATAGGGTCCTATGTTAAACTAAGTCCCCTGCTGGCGGCCATCTTGGATGATGGATCTGCTACAAAGTAACAACACTTGGTCAGCACCTCATAAGGAACATTCATGCAATGTTTAGTTTTATTCCATTCAGTGGTTCTCTAAAAGAAGTCATTTGTATGCATTTCCAATAGGGTCCTATGTTAAACTAAGTCCCTGCTGGCGGCCATCTTGGATAATGGATCGGCTACAAAGTAACAACACTTGGTCAGCACCACATTAGGAACATTCATGCCATGTTTGATTTCATTCCATTCAGTGATTCTCTAAAAGAAGTCATTTGTATGCATTTCCCATAGGGTCCTATGTTAAACTAAGTCCCATGCTGGCGGCCATCTTGGATGATGGATGGGCTACAAAGAAACAACACATGGTCAGCACGGCATAAGGAACATTCATGCAATGTTTGGTTTCATTCCATTCAGTTGTTCTCTAAAAGAAGTCATTTGTATGCATTTCCCATATAGGGTCCTATGTTAAACTAAGTCCCCCGCTGGCGTCCATCTTGGATAATGGATCGGCTACAAAGTAACAACACTTGGTCAGCACCACATTAGGAACATTCATGCCATGTTTGATTTCATTCCATTCAGTGGTTCTCTAAAAGAAGTCATTTGTATGCATTTCCCATAGGGTCCTATGTTAAACTAAGTCCCCCGCTGGCGGCCATCTTGGATGATGGATTGGCCACAAAGTAACAACACTTGGTCAGCACTCCATAAGGAACATTCATGCTATGTTTGGTTTCATTCCATTTAGTGGTTCTCTAGAAGAAGTCATTTGTATGCATTTCCCATAGGGTCCTATGTTAAACTAAGTCCCCCGCTGGCGGCCATCTTGGATGATGGATCGGCTACAAAGTAACAACACTTGGTCAGCACTCCATAAGGAACATTCATGCTATGTTTGGTTTCATTCCATTTAGTGGTTCTCTAGAAGAAGTCATTTGTATGCATTTCCCATAGGGTCTTATGTTAAACTAAGTCCCCCGCTGGCGGCCATCTTGGATGATGGATCGGCTACAAAGTAACAACACTTGGTCAGCACCCCATAAGGAACATTCATGCTATGTTTGGTTTTATTCCATTCAGTGGTTCTCTAAAAGAAGTCATTTGTATGCATTTCCCATAGGGTCCTATGTTAAACTAAGTCCCCCGCTGGCGTCCATCTTGGATAATGGATCGGCTACAAAGTAACAACACTTGGTCAGCACCACATTAGGGACATTCATGCCATGTTTGGTTTCATTCAATTCAGTGGTTCTCTAAAAGAAGTCATTTGTATGCATTTCCCATAGGGTCCTATGTTAAACTAAGTCCCCTGCTGGCGGCCATCTTGGATGATGGATCAGCTACAAAGTAACAACACTTGGTCAGCACCCCATAAGGAACATGCATGCTATGTTTGGTTTTATTCCATTCAGTGGTTCTCTAAAAGAAGTCATTTGTATGCATTTCCCATAGGGTCCTATGTTAAACTAAGTCCCCGGCTAGCAGCCATCTTGGATGATGGATCGGCAACAAAGTAACAACACTTGGTCAGCACCTCATAAGGAACATTCATGCCATGTTTGGTTTCATTCAATTCAGTGGTTCTCTAAAAGAAGTCATTTGTATGCATTTCCCATAGGGTCCTATGTTAAACTAAGTCCCCTGCTGGCGGCCATCTTGGATGATGGATCGGCTACAAAGTAACAACACTTGGTCAGCACCCCATAAGGAACATTCATGCTATGTTTGGTTTTATTCCATTCAGTGGTTCTCTAAAAGAAGTCATTTGTATGCATTTCCCATAGGGTCCTATGTTAAACTAAGTCCCCGGCTAGCAGCCATCTTGGATGATGGATCGGCAACAAAGTAACAACACTTGGTCAGTACCTCATAAGGAACATTCATGCCATGTTTGGTTTCATTCCATTCAGTGGTTCTCTAAAAGAAGTCATTTGTATGCATTTCCCATAGGGTCCTATGTTAAACTAAGTCCCCCGCTGGCGGCCATCTTGGATGATGGATCGGCTACAAAGTAACAACACTTGGTCAGCACCTCATAAGGAACATTCATGCCATGTTTGGTTCCATTCCATTCAGTGGTTCTCTAGAAGAAGTTCAAAATGTAAATTGTTAACGACGACGACGACGGACGACGACGACGGACGACGACGACGGACGACGGACGCCAAGTGGTGAAAAAAGCTCACTTGGCCCTTCGGGCCAGGTGAGCTAAAAAGTGCTTCGGACACAAAATGTGTTTACGTGTTGTGTCATTCTTAAGATAATGTTTACATTGATTTTGTCTCAAAAGTTGATGGCCAATGGGGATCTTGGTCAAACCTAACTTGCTCTGTAACGTGCGGAAATGGTAGAGGAAGTAGAAATCGTACATGTGACAGTCCGGAGCCGTCTGTAAATGGAAAAGATTGTGTTGGACCCCGTATGGAGACATCACTGTGTAACGTACAGAACTGCCCAAGTAATTATATTGAAAATATTAGAAATATTTATATGATAATTTGATCTTACCATTCCTTACATATTCCGTAAGTGATATAAATCCATGACGATATGACCAAAAGTAAAAACCGATGACCAAAAAGTTTATCATGAATGTAATAAATCAAAAGATGAAGGATGTCCGTACGGCCTTCAACAATATGGGAAACCTATATCACATTGAAAGCCGTAAAATAATTGAAACTAGACAACCACGTGCCTGTTTTATGTTCATGACAAGAAAATAATATGATTAACAATGAATAACGGAGTTACAGGCTACTTACTTTGGATATGTACATGAAATGTGGAGATGGTAACAATGTTTGCGAGATATCAAACTTTCCCCTTACATGGGACAGCAGTGTAACTGCATAGTATACGAACAAATCAAAAACATAAGGCGCAAAGGGTTTCATCAGATTGACTGAAAAGGCTATCAACAAAAGAATATGTACCCACAGTGCCGATTGAAGATGAATGAAAACGATTTTGTAAATAAGAAAACTAACCGCCAGAGTCTAAGTAGTGTGGCTTTTATCAACTATAGCCTATCAATTCAGCAATGCACAAAACTAAATGCATTTAGAACACCTCGGCGTGAAAAAATGATAAAATACTAAAAAGTGTAAAATCAACTAGAGACTATCATAGGGTATTCATGCGATCAGCAATGAGCAAAACTAAATGCATTTAAAACACCTCGTCGTGAAAAAATGATAAACTACTAAAAAGAGTAAAAATCAATGGTCTAAATAATGACAAAACAATGGACGAAACCCATTTTGACCACTAAATTACAGTTTCCTGTTATTTTACAGGCAAATAGCAAATTTGTCGAATACAGTAATAATTCAGTTTTCCATTCTCCGTAGTATGAAGCACAAACCTACACAAATAATTCTTAAGTTCTCCTGAATCTGCATGGAAAATTTGGCATTTGACGTTTAGTTAGCAATGAATAAATAAAGGCAACAGTAGTATACCGCTGTTCAAACTCATAAATCCATGGACAAAAAACAAAATCGGGGTAACAAACTAAAACTGAGGGAAACGCATAAATATAAAAGGAGAACAACGACACAACACTACAATGTAACTAACACACACATAAACGGACCAAGCATCAGACAAAATCCCACGAGAATAACAAATATAACATCAAAACCAAATACATGAATTTGGGATAGACAAGTACCGTGACACGTCTTATCGAAATATCTTTCAATATCGGCCCATGGTGTAGACTAGTAGTATATAAACACAGACCGACCAGGAGTCGGTTTCACAAAAACACTTACGAATAAGATTGATTGTAAGTATACTGAATTGTTCATGACTTACACAATATAAGTGACGAAAATCAAAATCGTAAAGAACATTTCACTGTAGTGTTCATACAGACTTATATGAGCTACCTTTGAATTTTATTTAAATTGGGAACAAATCGTAAAACTACTTAAGAATAATAAAGTGTTAATATTGCAAAATCAAATTCAAATATGAAGTGAGATAAGGTTTCATAAGAGGTAAGAATATTTTCAGGAATTTTGTGCGACCTTCATACAAGTGTAGGATTAGCTAGCTACAGACCAGGTTCCATCCACCATTTTTTAGATAAGAAAATGCCTTCACCAATTCAAGAATATGACAGTTGTAATCCATTCGTTTGATCTACTGATTATTTTGCTATATGAGTGGGTCTATTTTTATTTTCGTCTGAGTTCAGTATTTTTGTGATTTTACATTTTATTTCATATGAGAAAAGTTACTTCCAGGTAGTTATGCGTTTGCATAACACTTGTAATTTCCTACTAAAAATACATTTAGTATTATCCATTTGTGAGACTTTTTTATTCAGTCTTATTCTTTACTTCATTGAAATTGTTAATTTTATTTAATTTTACTTGTCATTTCCTGATATGTTTTATTATTATATTTACAGGAAAGTGCAAAAAATCAGGCCAAAACCAGGTTAATATTCTATGATGATATAAGATAAGATATTTTATTTTCTAAATTAGGTTACGAAGGAGGAATATACACATACAAAATATAAGTGTTACAACATAAAGTATTTTAAATGACATTATATAATAAACCTTAGTTATTTTTCTCACTTGATTTATTAAATTTTTGCTGGAAATGTAATATATAACTGATTGTTTAGCTGCAACAGGTACCGAGAAACGATTATAACTGTCTCCTTGGTTTTTTTTTATAAATATTGCCATTTATACTATTTTCTGTATTAAGATATGGTATGAAACCAATTTAGGCATACTAAATGGATCTCTTAATCTGTTTAGAACGAGACACAAGATTTTATCATATTATCTTTTCTCATCACAGGAAATATGTTTGTACCGAATTAGAATAAAAACTCGGTTTGTACGTTCGAACGAATCACACGCACCTAAGATCATCTTCGTCTTTCGTGTTGCTCAGTCTTCGGTTTTATAAGTATGCTTGGCATATTGTTATTTGTCTTTTTAGTTTAGTGATTCTTGTCGGACATTTGAAATAACTATAATTTCATGTATTAGTTTTTCCTGATGTTACATATAGCGATCCGCTAAATAAATAATCTGTTTTATTAGGCTTTCCACTTTTTAAATTATTTCATCAATTTACTCGTTATATCCTCATACTCTTATGAATAATTTTGACCGAAGTGGTCCGGAGACTCTAAATGAGAGTTATTTACCCTTCTGTATTTAAAATAAGTGACATTAAATTGTAACTGGTAAACCATTAGTGATAGAGAACTATGTCATATGCAATTTTGACCTTTTCTTTAGCTTCATATGCAAACATGATGAAGCTGTAGGACTTTGAATTATGTTGCTAGCCATATGACCTTGTGAAAGCTCACCGGATATGACCTTGTGTTAATCAGAAGTAGCAATTTGTTTTGTATTCATTTAATGTGTATTAAATTATATATTTAGGAATCAGTGTCAAGTTGATTATCAGATAATACACACATTGACATTTTTCGAACGTATGTAACACATTATCTCACTCATTTTAAACAAAAATGTACTTTTGGAATCATCATACACTATGCTATCATTTGATAATGGAAATAACTTTTAAAAAGGACTTTAATATGTTCATATTAAATAATCTCATCAAAGATCCCAGGATTAAATGTTGTATTGACGCCAAAAAAAAACAACTCACCAGCGACGCTCGAATCCAAAAGGGTTTAAAAGGCTAAATAAAGTACGAAGGTGAAGAGTACTGAGGACCTAAATTCCTAAAAATTATGTCGTTTTTGATGGAGATACCTTCAATTAATCTCTGAACATTTGGTTTTTAATTGTTATTCAAAATTCAATTTCAGTTACAGTAAAAATTAAAAATGATTAGATAATTTCAAAGGACATATCTGTATATATATAAACACGTAAAAAACATCTGGTGCAGCAAAACTTGTATAATTAAAGTTAATGAGCCCATTAAATTTAAGCCGTCATTGCAGTTACTCGCAAAATCAGCTTCAAAGTCAGTTACTGGGATAAAATTGCGAGGTAATAGAACATTCGTAAGTGTAATCTTATCTTTATATTGCTTTTTTGTATCTTTTCATTTTTTATTATTATCATGGTGTCCATTCTCCCTTTGACTCCTGGATTTGACATCTAAAAATTGTTTTGAAAGTTTTGTGTGATAAAATCTCATATTCAGGATCATCAGCAATAATAGAATTTCTTCTTTTTCTTTTTTTAAACATACAGGATGGAGAAAAATGAAAGCATGGAATTAGATAGAGAGGTGAACAAAGGCGTAAATGACCACCAAAATGGAGCGGACATAAAAAAAAATAATGGGTTTAGTTTTTTAATATATAGAGTGGAATGAATTATTTTAATATTTGTATGGGTTGTGTATCTTACTGTAATAACTTCCTAGGGAAAAGGGAATTCAAAAAATGGATTTGTTGTAAAATATGTATGTTCAGAGGGATTTTGTTTTAATATCAAACTTTCTTTATATATGTTATGTAATTTTTGGGATGAAAGTATTTTTAGTCCATGCATTAAATATTTTTATTATTATTTAACTTTTTATTTCAAACGTGAGATATCTTTTGTATATCTATTACAATGTATTATGTGTTAGATATTAATAGGAAACTGTAGAAATTGCAACTTTGATTTTGTTTCCAATATAAATGTTTAGAGGGATGTTTCTGTTTGTTTGTTAGGTCTTAATCCTTGATGTTTTATGCTTTAACTTATAAGTAAGCAAAATGCAATTAAATTGATTTGAAATAGATATATTGTTCAAAGGGTTGTTTTCTATGAATAATGTTTTAATATGTAATATATATATTTAAAATACGTATGTTGATCAGAGGGATATTTTCTATAAAAAATGTTGTAATATGTAATAATATATGTTTTAAATGTATATGTGGAAATTGAATAATAATGGATTTGAAATAAATATGTTGTTCAGAGGGATGATTTCTATAAATAATGTTTTAATATATAATATATATGATTTAATAGATATGTGGAAATGGAATAATAATGGATTTGTTTTGAACTCACATTCTCTGCATTTAAATGGGACAAACTTATTTTTTTAATACTAAATTTGCATACTATGTAATATGTTTTTACATGATGAAGCTGTTAAAAATGAAAAAAAAACTTTGTTGTTCTTTCATATGTATTCAGACATATGTTTTTTTATTTGTTCAATTTTTCGTTTCTTTAAGAGCGTTTAATATAACTTTTTAAAATAAATCCGAAGCTGTTTGAAAAAAAAACCAATACTTTCGGCATAGAATGTTCAGATGGATTTTTAACAGCATCGTCGAATCCATCGAAAGTAACGTTTGGTCAAGTATGTTAACAACAAAGCGTTTTAAAAATATATACAAAACAGATATATAACTTCATTATATATTTGAAAGTAATTTATATAAACAAAATTAAAATGTATATGTTTATGACACCTTATGGGATACCTTTTATGTAATGTAATTTTTTTTCTCAATAAATGTGGGTTTTTGTTAAATATTTTCAAATATCTATTTACTGGCCAGCAGTTCACCCTTAAAAATTGTATACTTAAATTGAGATTGAAAAAACGAGAAATATGTCAAAGAGACAGCAACCCGACCAAAGAGCCCAAGACCACCAATGGGTCTTCAACACGGCGACAAAATCCTGCGTGACTTCAGTTGACCCCAAAAAATAATGTATACTAGTTCAGCAAAAATGGACGTCACACTTAACTTATAAGCATAAAAATAAAACAACTTAAACAAGACTTAAAAATACCAGAAGTTCCAAAATTAGGACAGGCGCAAACTAGTGGAAGGGTTTTAAATGAAAACAACAGTTTATATAACTTTTATCCGTCCGAATCGAAGCACTATTCTTGATTTGCCTTCATCAGGAACGTTCAAAGCCAAATAATCAACTGCCACGGACTTATAAGACCTGTATATTTGACGATCTATATTATACAAATATAGCCTTTGTATGAGGTCGATACAAGGATATATTGACCTGAAAGAAGTATATTGACTGAGGACGAAGTCCGAGGTCGATATACTTCTTTGGGTCGATATATCCTGTATTGACCTCATACAGAGGCTATATTTGTTATATTATTAATTTCTGACCATATTTGTGTCAAAATCGTCATTTAGGTTTGTTGGAATTTTATAGATATTACATTATCTCCTTGACAATAACAACATATTAGTTGCTATTTCATTTACTTTTTTTTTTTTGACATCTTATGTATTTGAAGATTTTTTTCGTCAAATAATCGATCACAGATATCATGTGTTTCAAAACGTTAAACAATATCCTGAAATTCATTACATGATGTCACAAAGTATATTGGTTTTTAGATATTCTAAAAATAACCGTGCGATATGCTTTTTGCAGGTCAATATGCGTTTTGTTATCCGCCGTTTTCTCTCTACCTTCGAAAATATAGTTTAACATGTGATTATCCCTAAACGAATGAAATTTGTTTAAATATACGAATTAATAATATAACCAAATATAACCCAAAAAACAATTAGCAAACTCCATCTGCCTGAGGGAGTTGATACCATAGTTTCTTTGTAATTTCAAAATTTATAAACGGACTTTTTTCAGTAAAAGAATGTTAAAATCATATCAGTACCGAAGCTTGTAATGCCCTTCATCGGGGACTGATAGTTCACCAGCAGAGGTATTGACCCAGTGATATAAAAAAGAAAAACAACACGTTATATTAACTACATACGTCGTTCAACACGTTTTATGGGATCTCAATACTCCCCCTATATTTAGCCAATGTGCAATAAACAAACACAAATCAATATTCACAAACTCAGTTAAAAAGAAGTCTGAGTCCGATGTTAATTAACAGAACAGAGGATAAAAAGCAAAATGACAATGATGAATATTAATAACAAAAGACGACTAGCAGTTCCTGACATGCCGTCTCCAGACCTCAATTATAACGGGTTAAAATATTATGTCTTCATCATATGACGATCAAGCCTATCAAGATGTTAAGAAACTTATACCATGAAAAAATATACGTATCATACCAGTGATGTACGATTGAATCCACAGAGGGATTTACGTCGATGGCCCTGATCTACTTTGCACATCATCTCATATTTCTGAGATATCTTTGCTAGATCCAGAGTAAATTTGAACTGCCTTTGCCTTACAAGAACGACCGGACACTTCGTACCTACCTCAAACACCAGGTCGAAGCAAGATGAAATGGAAAACAACAGCAGATCCATCACTGCAAGAATACATTATTCTAGTCTGCAATATCTACCAAGATAACCGGCCGATAAAACTCAACATCAATCAATTAAATAATTAAACATTAAGGGCCTATATTAAACGCATCTATCCCATCGAACTTCAGACCAAGAATACAACAAGTACAGCTACGCCTACCTCATATATTGATTTATTTCTAGAAACTGACAATGAGAGCCAGTTTAAAACAATACTTTTCGACAAAAGAGATGATTTCTGCTTCTCATTTTTGAACATTCCATATTTATGTATCAACATTTCAGTAGTAACTGCATACGAAGTATGTATCTCTCAAATGATACAGTTCCTTGGTGTCAGATGTATACATAAAGAATGGATCGATAAAATATGTACATAAAAATCGTGGTTACCCTTCTATCGATAAGTGTCCTGCCAAAAAATGACTTACATGTCCCCGTCTTTCCACCAACAATACGGTAAGGTCCACGTTTAATGGTCGCACATTTTCTTTAAATTTTGAAACTGATATAACTTGAAATACAAACAGTATTATTTATTTACTCACATGAAACAAACCGGGGTGTGGTATTCAGTACGTAGGAGAAACTGGACGATATTTATCTAAACGCACTCAAGAACATCTGTATCGTTTTAAAAGACCCAATAAATTCAAAAGTATCATTTACCAACACCTTAAGAAGCACAACCATCCTTTTAAATATTTAGCAGTTCAACCTTTAGAAGTAGTAAATAAGCAGCCTGGTGAATCGCATTCAAAGTTTGTACGATCACGGAAAATAATTGAATTAAATTGGATTAAAAAATTACAGACAGTTTACCCTCTCGGTCTAAATGATAATATCATGGGAATTGGTAATATATCTAGAACCAATTTCGTTAACATTTTGAATATAGTTTCTAAAACTGTTCGTAAAACACGTTCTCACGGTCGTAGAACAAATCGCAATCAAAGAAAATTTCGGGCCAATCATACCAATATTTCGGACCTAATTTCTATTTCAAAAAACAACGGCAGACATTATCTGTTAACAAAACTCTGTTCGTTACCGGTTAATAAGTTAAATAAAATTTTGGAGGATTGCAACACAATTTCATATAGCAGTCCTAAGTATGAAATTGTTCAAATTATTATGGCATATTGTTATTCTAAATTATTTCCCAAAATTGATCGCCCTGAAGATCATAAAAAACATTTTATTAAAATTAAGTATGTCAATAAAGGCTTTGATTTTGTAAATATTGCCGGTATATTTAACGACCATTCTGTTAAAGAACAAATTCCTGGATATTTTGACAATACTGAGCTACCTCTTATTTGTTATATTTACAAGAAATCTACCCGGAAATTTGTGTTTAATTATAGTCAATTGTGTAAAGATGTTAATATCAGTGAAAATACACCTACTTCATGTAATTGCAGTAATTCCGAATATATGTATGGACCCATTTCCCATGTCATAACAGGAGATCTTAACATCGTTCAAGACCGAGAGTTAAAATCATTCCTCAGTAAAGGACCTAAATATCGTCCCCCGTCAATTATTAATTGGAATGAGTGTCGTAATATCATCCACGACTCATTCCATACTAACTGTATGAAATGGATAAAACGGGAAAAAGCTGACAAAAAATCTTTGGACTCTTTTTTTAATTCAGTAATGAAGATAGTTGATATACGTATTCAACATTTTAAAGAACATTTTACTATAAACAATAACCACAATAAACCTATTTCTCGTATCAAACATAAACTAAAAGAACTAGCCAAGGAATTTGTTTTTGTCCCGGCCGATAAAGCTGCTAATAATATTATTATTGTTTGACGTAAATTTTACATTGAGGTTCTGAAAAAGGAAATCACCAATTCACCAACATTCCAACTGACTCCATTTTCAGAAAACGAAATCTGTAACAAACATAAACTTTTAGCCACCGCTTTACAAGCAGAGCCAAATACAATGAAAGTCCCAACTATGTATTGGCTTCCGAAGCTACACAAAAGCCCTTACAAATATAGATTTATTTCGTCTTCAAGCCATTGTTCAACTACTAAATTGTCTATTCTTCTTACAAGCACACTTGGTACAATTAAAAAGCTGATAATAAATTGTTCAAATAAGGCCTTCGAAAATAGTGGAATAAATTACTTTTGGAGTGTCAATAACTCGTTGGAAGTACTTGATAAATTGCATGCTTATATTGGTAATTTTGAATCTGTTCAAAGTTTTGATTTTTCTACTCTGTATACCACATTGCCTCACATTCTCATTAAGAAAAAATTCACACACCTAATTAAATGGGCATTCAAAAAATCAGAATGTGAATATATATGTTCAAACTCTTTTAGGTCATTTTTTAGTAGCAATAAACAAAAAAAACTATGTTAATTGGACTTGCTTTGATACTATATATGCCCTTGAATTTTTACTAGATAACATTTTTGTTCGCTTTGGGGATTCCGTATATCGTCAGATTATATTATTATTATTTATATTAATGAAATTTATCCTGTTGAACTTACTTTAAATAAAGCTAATACTAACAATGACCACTGCCCTTTTCTCGATCTTGATATATATATATCACTAATGGAAAGCTGAATACTATAATTTATGATAAAAGGGATGATTTTTCATTTCCTATCGTTAATTATCCGTTTTTAGATGGTGACGTTCCCTTGTCACCATCTTACGGTGTTTATATATCTCAACTTGTACGATTCGCTCGTGTATGTAACAATGTTTTAGATTTTAACGTGAGAAATTTATGTATTACTGAAAAATTATTACACCAGGGTTTTCGATATCACAAACTAGTCAAAACATATTCTAAATTTTATCATCGGTATAAAGACATCATTCGTAAATATTGCTCAACATGCAGACTTCTAATACGTTCAGGTATTTCACATCCAATTTTTTATGGAAATATTCTTTATAAAGCACAAAGGTGTCAGTATTCACCTCAGAAACTTACAAAACCTTTGAATAGACTTATTAAGAAAGGATATAATTACGATACTGTTGTCAAGTCATTAAAGATTGCATATTTTGGCGTTAATATTGAGTCACTGATAAGGTCTTTGCATCGGAACTAAACACATTTATTCTAAAAACCAGTTGTTGGCATGACACGGGTTATGTTCTTCTCATATATGTTATGATGGTATGATACTAAACCCCTAACGGGAAGGATTGTGCCTGATGTTCATATGATGAAATCATAATCTTTCAGTCAGTTTAATTGAAGTCTGGAGCTGGCATGTCAGTTAACTGCTAGTAGTCTGTTGTTATTTATGTATTATTGTCATTTTGTTTATTTTCTTTGGTAACATCTTCTGACATCAGACTCGGACTTCTCTTGAACTGAATTTTAATGTGCGTATTGTTATGCGTTTACTTTTCTACATTGGTTAGAGGTATAGGGGGAGGGTTGAGATCTCACAAACATGTTTAACCCCACCGCATTTTTGCGCCTGTCCCAAGTCAGGAGCCTCTGGCCTTTGTTAGTCTTGTATTATTTTAATTTTAGTTTCTTGTGTACAATTTGGAAATTAGTATGGCGTTCATTATCACTGGACTAGTATATATTTGTTTAGGGGCCAGCTGAGGGACGCCTCCGGGTGCGGGAATTTTTCGCTAAATTGAAGACCTGTTGGTGACCCTCTGCTGTTGTTTTTTATTTGGTCGGGTTGTTGTCTCTTTGACACATTCCCCATTTCCATTCTCAATTTTATAATAGTACCTGTTGGTTTCTGTAACTATTTGTCTCAAGAAAACCATTGTCATAAACAGGAAAAAATAAGATAAAGGTCTTGAATTCCTTGGAGGAGCATCTTGAAGTCCAACATTCTCTGCAAAGTTCTGTTGCATTTCATCTATTTCTGGTGGGTAGATTCTAAACCATGGTCGTTGGTTCGGCACATTTTCATCTTCGCTACTCTCCGATTCTGTGATCTCTTGAGCTAGATCAACATCTGAATCTGTTTCACTTTCAATATCAGAAACTTCGGAATCTTCGGAAATGTCCGACATTTTGGAAACGCAATGTCAATAGTTCCAAAAATGACGTAATTTTTTTTTTAATTTGTGACGTCACTTAAATGTAGAAAAAAATCAAGCACTTTTTGAAAAATTATGAAAAGGGAGGGGGTCATCTTGTTCATTTTTTTTCTTTTTTCAGAATTTCGCCGATAATTCTTTTTCAATATTGCCTCCCCTTACATCTAGAGCCGGCAAAACAGTATATATATATTTTTTTGGCGACGCCAGAAAAATAGCGCGGTCTGTCTTATAAAAACTCAAATACTCAAATTCGGACAGAGTCACTGAGTGTGATCATTCATGAGCTTATACGTACCCCTTTTTATCTACGTGTAGGTACAAATATATATTTTATTCCTAATAAAATATACCTTTTTTATTCTCTTACATGTGTAACATTCCAAACACAAGATTTACCGCTATCATGACATGAAATTATTTTATTACTCCAAATCATGGTTTGCATCGTCCGTCCGTCCGTCCAAATTATGTATCCACATCTTCTCAGTAAGTAACAATTTTAGTTTTATTCCAGGGGCGGGGGATGTTTGAGGTCAAATGCAGGACGGGGTTTCTTCGTGAAAATATCAAGGATGAGCAATTGTTAAAATAAAACAGCCAGAACACAATAGGGGTACACAAAAAAAAATTATTTTAATTCAGAAAAAAATTGCGCGCACCAGCGTGCCGAAAGACAATGCCGAGATCGAAATTTTGCCTAAAAAATATTTAGGATCCTTAATTTGATCCAAATATCCCATCTTGAAAATTGAATGATTGCTTCATAAATGTTAAATGAAATTTAATGAAATACTTATAGAAAATCATATTTTACATGATGAAATGTATGCACCACCTATTTGAATGTTTGAAACTTTGATCTTTTAGAACAATGAACAGAACATTAAAACCTACTTGAGAATCACGATGAAACTCAGACTCTCAGCACTGGCTATGCTACACATTTATAGATACAAGCTGATCTTTTTGTTGTAAATATTCTGAGTTGTTAGTTTTTGTAAATATATTATGAAATCTCAAGAAACTCTTGTCTATTTATTTAGACCTCGCCGTTTTATAGTCTTAAGTATTTCTGGTAAAAATAATATTTTGTACCGGGTGGACCTCTGAGCAAAGTTTTCTTTGCTTGATAATATTTGACATAGCATGAGACGGGTGGCAAAAGGGTTTCGTAATGTGTATGGTGGCCGTGTCGTAGATTGGGCTTTTCAAAATATCTGATGTTTTCATTTTATGTATCAATACATTTTTCAGAAGGTATCATAGTTTTCCCCTCGTTTACATCCTACTACATGTTCCGCATAATTTGCATTGCATCACAATTTCAAATATAGCTAGACTGGGTTTTTTTTTATTGACTGTATGTTTATAATAAATTATATCGTGTTATTAATTTTGATTTATATTTCTGATGGTATATAATTTGTTATTGAAGAAACATTTATTTATATATATTATATAGATATCAATTTTAACAAGTAACAATATTGCATCATTCCGGAAATATCGGAATTGCCATATCACATGCTGTAAACCATCATTCATTTCTCAATAGAACTTTCTTCTATTGTTGAGTCACAAAGCCTCTTTTACCTTCACAACGACGTCCAAAACAAGCCTTGGCACTGAACGTAGAATTTTGAAATTTTACAGTGGCAGCGAAAGGGTTAAAAGAACGTTTTGGTCAGCCTCATATAATTACAAATGCCTACATGCAAGCCCTGTAAGAACTTCCTGCACCGCAATGCATCCTTACCAGCCTCCGAAATTATTACGACAAACAAGAGAATATATAAGAGGTCTAGAATCGTTAGGTAGATCGGGAGATTCATATGGCGCACTGCTCTTCCCAATCATCTAGAATAAGCTACCGTTAGCTGTAAGACAGAACTTACCAAGAGAAAACGGATCCGATAACTAGGAAATAAAAGAATTACGACACGGGATATTGAAAGAAATCACAATTTTAGAAGCCCGACTGAAACGGACCGATGCATTTATTGACACCTTACAGTCTACAGCATCATTTTTGATTATCGCCAATAATATAGATTACGCGCAAATACAAGATAGATTTTAAACCGATGAAGTTATTGAAAATTTACCGTCTTTAGTGTCATTTTGTACAAGCGCCAATAAGAGAAATTACCCGTGAATAAAAGATAGATTAGAATACCACCAAAGCACAAATATTTGTCAGAAACCTTGCATTTATTGCTACGATATGCAGGACCCCGCAAAATGCTTAAAAGTTCCAGATTATGAACACCGAATAACTATTATAAAGCACAAGAAATTATGCTTTAATCATGTTAATGGCTTAAGAACGTACCGCGCAAGTGAATGTAGATCTTTTGTTGCAGAACCTGTAATAGGAATCACAATACAAGAATATGTACCCAAAATACCGACAAATTGTACATTGATAAAATGGCTACTGTAAGTAGATTTGATACGTCAGTCAACGCTGTAGTCAACAATGGAAGTATTGCCACCACCACAAGTTTTAATTCGACCTCGGCCACGATTCTCCCGTTCTAGCTTACTACTGACAACCGCTGGAGCATCCGTTTGGAGTGAGAACCAGGGAATGAATACTAACATATTGTTCAATGAGGGAGCACAGCGTTCTTTTGTCACCAAGGAATTAGCTTCAAAACTAGACATAAAGGCAGAAGGTATCGATTGATTAATCTTTATACATTTTGAAATACAAGCACTAAAGTTAAACACTTACCGAAAGCAACTATATACGTTGAGCCAATAGAATAAGAGAAAATATCCATTGAAGTATAGTTCCTACTATGGCAAATCCGATCACAAATTATAGTGCACATAATACCCAAGATTGGAAACATTTAAAAGGATTAAGATTAGCACACCCGATCACGAACGACAAAATTTTTAGTATATCTTTACTGAAAGGAGCTGATTTTTACTGGGATTTTATAGAATATACCGTTGTTAGAGGAAGAGGTCCGACAGCTGTTAAATCTAAACTTGGTTACCTGTTGTATGGTCCGACATCACCAGATGTTAATCGTAAATTGGGAGCCGTAGGAATGTTCAACATTTTGATTAATCATAAACTGGAATCACTAGGAGAAGTCGACACAGAACACGAGGATGGAAATATGTACCAAAAAACATTGTTATTACAAAACAGAGAAATGATAATTTTAGAGAGTTTCATTAAAAGAAAAGGGTCAACAAAATCAACAACTGCGTCGGAGATATTGTACAACTTTTATACACGAAGCATCGAATTTACCATCCCTGATTTAACTGGACGCGTCTTAGTATTTATACATATCAAAATTATCAAAGGTTTACAATATTTTGAAACTCTAGTCAACTATTTCGTTTCTAAAAAATCATATGAAGAGCACATACTGATAAGATAGCAACCCAAGACATTGAAAATTGGGACACCTAGAGTCAACATGCAAACAGTTTTCTATAAAGAATGTCAAACTCGGAATAACCAGGTATTTAAACTATTATTTATCACCGAGGGTGTACCATCATACAAAGAAACATTATGTGTCGTTGAAACCCTTCCATCTTTCAATCTGCGATCAATGTAATAACACATCGAAAATCATCGAAGGTATAAAAAAAATCATTATATCAGAAGCATTTTATTGTATAGAAAATATTCAGTAAATTAAAACATGCAGGTGTTGGTGGATTATTATTTTTTTATATGTCTTAGGTTTAAACAAGAAACATTTACAAAACATTTCATAAATGTTGTTCTTTTACCTGAGATATTCTTTTTTGATGGTTAATTATGCCCATGATATCATCATCCCTGAGGCGGGGATAAAACCTTTATCGGGACTTCGGGATCGGGTGTTTTTAAGGTCGGGATTTTGGGATTGACCAGGGAAATTTTTTTTCGAATCTCGGGATGTCGGGATTTAAATTTAAATTCGGGACTTCGGGATTTCGTGTTTTTAAGCCCGGGATTTCGGGATCAGGACCCCACCTTCCTCTTTCCAGAGAATTTGACCTACCTCCCGGATTTGTACTCACATGGGCAACACTGCGGGTGCTATGTGTGGAACAGGATATGCTTCACTTTTTTGGAGCACATGCGTTCACCCCCATATTTTAATTGTATCCAGATCAACTTGGTTAACCGAGATATCATTGTCATACTTTAGATCATTTATTTCCACTTGAAAAAAACGTCATCTATCGTTTGAATGAATCACCACGCAAGGTCACTTAATTTTAATTTTTCCAAAAATATGTATCTGTTCGCGTAAGTACATTAAAGTACTTTCTTTATGAATAATATTGCCGTACTGATAAAATGTCTAAATAAACTCATGATAGATACCAGGACTAAATTTTATATATACGCCAGACGCTACATTACATAAAGTGCAAGTCTAAAATAGTTTTAACTGCAAATCAAAAGGAAAGATGTAACTAAGAATGCATGAACTCGTCATACATCATGTTGTTTGATAACTTGAAGTTTTCATCTAAAATTAGAATTAAAAATATTTAGGATTCAGATTTTAGTGGTAACCTCCTTTCATAATGTTTGACGGTACTAGTATTAAGTTAAAATTCTTGAAGAAAATTTTTATCAATAATGTTTTGAATAAGAACAGGTCCTGGATAATCCATTGCTATGATTCCAAATTGACCTGGTGTTTTCATGCGATCTCCGATGAGTGCAAATAACATTGGATTGATTTGTCTAGCACTTTCACGTGGAATACCAATATGACATATAACAGCACTGCTGTGAGTTAAAAATAATTGATTTAGATCAATGTTGTCTTGGGCCTTTTTTAAGTGTTCCCTCGTTAATCTAAATCTATCTAAAGCATCCCGTTGTGCAAATTGATCTTCAATATTCAGAGAATCATACGGTATTCCAAATGAAAGATGTTGTACGCATGCAGACGTTTGTCGATGGAAGTCACGGAGGATGACAATCTTTCCTCTTGCTTCTCCTAAGGTTGGAATTTCTGCATTCAGCCAAAACAGGTCATTCCGGAAATTATTCAAAATATCCTGCATTTCGGAACAATCCCCATCTCTACCTTCTCTTTTAAGTCTTACGATTACACATTCTCTCGTGTGTTGCCCTAAGAAATTTTCTATTTCACTTAAACATTGACCTAAGAAACAGTTTTGGTAACAGATACCATGATAAATCCACAAAGTATTGCCACTACTGCAGCTTGCATGTCTGTATCGTATATCAAAATAGCGTATGCCTATATTGAGTTGATTCTCTAAACTCAAGCTTTGACACCATGCCCATGGAAAACTGGTTGTTCGTGCCATGGTGTCATGCGTCCCTGGTATTGACATGTTAGCTATGGACAAATCATTTCCTAAACTGTCCATCCAATTCGGGTTTTCTCGGTCAGGTGGCTGCGGGGAATTCCAGTAGTCATCATTCCTAGAGTTACTACAAATACAGTTCCCTGAACGAAGAACACACACAATATTGAGTTATGAATTGATGAATGAGAAAATAAGTATCTTCCAGGCAATAAAAGCCACATGTATATGATTAGGTGTACACTGGATCAATTTGTTATAAACAATGTTTCAAAGACCAATAATCCAATAATAAGGAGCTCTAACTAGCGATATAAAACGTGTTTTACTTGTAATTGAGTTCTAACGTATTATTTATAAATTATTTGTTTAATTTATTGTTCTGATTGTTCTTGTATTTTTTTGTTCTGTATTCTTGTCATGTAATGGTTTCATTTTAGAGATATGTTTAACACTGCCATAAAAGTGTGAGGTTTTGCTAGCCACACAATCAGGTTCAACCCACCATTTTTTCTTAAAATGTCCTGTTCCAAGTCAGGAAAATGGCCATTGTTTTATCATAGTTCGTTTCTATGTGTGTTGAATGCATTTTAGACTTGTGTTTCTGCTGTGTCGTGATTCTCCTCTTATATTTGATGTGTTTCCCTCAGTTTTAGTTGATGACCCGAATTTGTTTTCTTATCAATCGATTTATGAGTTTCGAACAGCGGCATTCTACTGTTGCCTTTAGCTAATATGCTTTTCAAATTCGTCATCAACCTTAGTATCAAAACAAAAGGAGGATCGTTCTTTCATGTCCTTATCATGTTATACATTATCTCTGTTCGTCTCTTTTTTTAATGTTGTCAACAATAAGAAATAAGGATTACAACATGTACAACTTGAGGTGAGAGCTAGGAACTTATACATATGTGCACAGTTACAACGTTCAATTAATTAGCTATTATGATTCAATCAAGACGAAATTGGATTGAAAGGGTTGCAAACAGATAAACATTTATTCTGTTTTACTACATGTTAAAGACATTCTAAATTTCCTGACAATATTTCGAAAGCTTTTGGATAAAATTTGTACTGAGGTGAATGGTGTGAGTATTTTTAATCAGCATTTCAAATATATATAAAGTTTACTCACCCATCAATGTTCTAAATGTTAATCTAAAAAAGAAAGAAAGAAGACTGTGACTTTTTGTGTATAAACAATGTAACCCCCGTTTCCAAAATCACAATAGTATGTTAAGCAACATATTAAATCATTAAAAAGCTTCTGTTAAATAAAAAGAAATCATACGAGCATTTGACAATGTTATTAATATCTTTAAGACCTTTGTTCATAGACTAAACTAGGTAAGTACTAATATGATCGCCGAGGTGACCAATATTATGCTTATGACTTTCGTCTCCGTCTAACAAAAAGTGTAAAATGAAAAAAACTTCTACGAACGTTCACTTACCCATTGAAAATAGTAAAAATAATGCCATTTGTAGACTTTCAATCTACTGATTAATTTCACCTTTTTGAAAGTCTAAGAGAGAAAAAACATTGTACCCTCATGGTTCCTATAAGTATATCTATGCATGATATTTTTTGTAACTATTGTAGCTCTGTATGTGTCCAGAAATAAGTTTGCAATCAAAGTACTTTTGTAGCATTAATGATAGATAATCCAAATTTCTGTAAAAAAAGTTTGTTAGGTAGTGTAGTGTATATATGGAAAAGTAATCTCTGCTATATTTACTTTATTTATTCAAGCGTAATCAGTTTTTTGAAGACGACACGCGCGTCTGGTGTGTACAAATTATAGCCTGGTATTTGTGTTGAGTCTACTATTGAAAGGATCTTTTGCCTTTATCTTCAAATAAAATGAAGTATGTTTCTAATTCTAGAAATGAACAAATCGACTTGTTTTATTACAAAAAGTCTTCTTATTGGTTGTTTTCAACAAAATCCTTGTATGAAATACATTACATGGAAGATTGTATCAGCTTAAAGATTCTATCCCGTAGAAACTACTGGACAGGTGGTACTTTGTTTTATACAAATTAGGAGTTAACATTGGGGAAAACTGAACAATTATATCATATGCAAACCATTACATTTGTCTAACATAAGTTGCATCTGGAGGGTATTTCAAAAGAATGCTACCGGGTAATCATATGTGAAATAGCAAGCACCGTTTAAATCAGGTACTAACAAAGAATAATTTGCATACCTATACAGCAGATACTGATTAGGTATTTTAATATGCACCGAAATCCACATTTCTTTATACACATCAACATAACCAATCAATAATTCAAAGATATGACACTTTAGGTTTACTATTGATAATTTTCCATATCAATAAATACTTGTTAATATCTACAGTTTAATGCACAAAGAAACTAGCTGCAAAATCGTTGTGTTCCGTTACGGAATTCAAATTATGATATTTGTAATATCTTATTAATTATTAAGATGTATTTCCCAAACTCAATAGGGCGAAATATAATTTTTACCAAAATCTGTACATAATAAATCTTGTTTTCAAAAGGGCTGAAAATCATTTAGCTTTCTTACAAACTTTCTTAAATTTTAGATTTTTTGCTTGTAACTTACTTACTTAAACTAAATAAGGTTCAATGAACTGAATTTTAGTTAAAAATTATTCGATTCTTTCAATCACTTGCAACAGAGCGCTTGGGTGATTAACTTGTACTACAAGTATCACAACAATATAACAATATTACATTTCATACTGCTACATGTTTATCTATTATCTAACTTAAAACGTCTCTTTCTGTTAATGATCTGCCTTTTTATTTGTTTTTTCTTTTGATTGCTAAATATTATTATATCTTACCTTTTTAACTATTATTCTGCGATATACAGTTGTACAATTTCACCACAATGTATTTGTTAAGAATATTGCATTTCGTTAAATCGTATCGACCTAGGAACATGAATGGTGTTGCAACGAAATGTGGAACGCTTAACTAACATAATTATTTTATATTTCTTTTCATATTTAATACTTCGCTAATTTTCTGAGAAATGAGCTGTAATTGAATTCTCACAATAACATGAATAGCATATAATACGAATATTATATGTAATTGACTTTCCTGAATGGAAAAATGAAAGTCATCCTTCTCTTTTTTCACCAGTATTTAAATGAATATTATATAAGGAAGTTGTAAAAGTATAACGATCATACTTAACATGTGTACTACGGTTGTGTTAAATCCGTAAGGTTAATTTCATCGTAGCGTGTACAATTGACACGTCTAGTGGAATAGATATATGATTCAGATCTTGTTTGAAAAAGCAGTGTTTTTTTTTTTACTTTTGATACTGCATGCGATAGCTTATGATTATATTGTAACCAATATTATTGGCTTTATCAATTTCAATGCATAGATAGAACATATGTCATACGATTTTTGGCAGTGTTTTTTAAACAATAAAAGTTCGACAGCTAGGAACACGTTATAAAAATACGTGTCACAGTTTTTACACATTTTTAATGTAGATTGTCGGACATGAAAATAATTGACTTTTAAAGACGTTTGATTATTATCGAATATAATGAATGCATTTGCCAGTTCATCACTGGTTTGGTATGTAATAGTGAAAAACATCTAAGATGTTTTTGGTCAAGAGATTATCTAAAACTAAGGTAATGTATTAGTTATGTTAGTCGTATGAAACAAATTGTTTATAATACTCATGAATGAGATATATCAGGCTAGATATGTTACTCATTGTTGACGATGGACTCATCAGCGCCGTTCAACACTAATTTATTGCAAGGTAAACTTCAATACAAAGTTTAAAAGCCTTGACACCAAATAAGAACCAACGCGTTGTCGAACTTGCTAAAGCCATCTTTGTCTGTGGTAGAAACAAAAACACTGTTTCGAACAATTCAATATTCTATAATATGTAAATTCAAAGATGTTACGTATCTGTTAGTGTTGTCAAATCGTACAGTTGTGACTAACCAATTACTCAGGTAATTGTTCGACCGATTAACCGGTTAACCGATAGTTTTAGTTGATGTTTGAATGCCATACCCTACGATTGTACGTTTTTATAATACGACGGATTGAAGTTGGCTTATAGTGCTTGTCTGTGAGGATAGCTAGCGAAGTTTGACTTGAGATAATCCAATACACCGTATTAACTATGGCATTTGTACTAATTTCAAATTGACGTCAAAGAAAATAATGTCGGGTATTTTAATTTGAAATAATAACGCCTGCTACTCGTAGCATCAGGTATACATTAACAAAACCTTTAAATAGACTTATTAAGAAGGGATATAGTTACGATACTGTTGTCAGTACATTAAAGATTGTACATGTTGGCTTTAATATTGATTCATTTATAGGGTCTTTGCATTGGAACTATTTAAAAACCAGTTGTTGGCATGACACGGGTTATGTTCGTCTCATACAAGTTATGATGGTATGATACTAAACCTTGAACGGTAGGGAGTGTGTCTAATATTCATTTGATGAAGACATAATCTTTCCATCAGTTTAATTGAAATTTTGAGCTGGCATGTCAGTAAACTGCTAGTAGTCTGTTGTTATTTATGTAATATTGTAATTTTGTTTATTTTGTTTCGGTCATCAGAATCGGACTTTTCTTGAACTGAATTTTAATGTGCGTATTGGTATGCGTTTACTTTTCTACATTGGCTAGAGGTAAAGGAGGAGGGTTGATATCTCATAAACATGTTTAACCCCGCCGCATTTTGCCCCTGTCACAAGTCAGGAGCCTCTGGCCTTTGTTAGTCTTGTTTTATTTTTTAATTTTAGTTTCTTGTGTATAATTTGGAGTTTAGTATGGCGTTCATTATCACTGAACTAGTATATATGTTTGTTAAGGGGCCAGCTAAAGGTCGACGTCTCCGGGTGCAGGAATTTCTCGCTGCATTGAAGACCTATTGCTGACCTTCTGCTGTTGTCTGTGTATGGTCGGGTTGCTGTGTCTTTGTACTTTGACACATTCCCCATTTTCATTCTCAATTTTATCAATTACATTCATGTTAATTTGTATTTCACTTATCATTTTGAGTTGACATTTCGTTTAAAGTATGACAAAGCCTGGTACGATGGAGGTTGCACATTCAGATGTAGGTCGACACAATATGAATCAAAAATAGAATAATGAAGTGAATTACTGATTTAAAGTAACTGTTTAAAAAACATGAATACTAATTATGTTTTCTTATGATCTTTTTCGAGCTGACAGACAACTTGTTTAAATTCTTTTTAATATGATGTTTTGTTTAGGATTAACAATATTAAACAATATTCTAGACAATTGATCTGTCAAATTAATTGCCACGACGATAAAGTGTTAAATAGAACATTTTTTCAATGATTTCAAAACTCATTTACATCATATCTATTAAGATTGAAAAAAGCCCGGTTAACCGGGATTTTTTTTAGGTATTCGGTAATCGGTCCTTTCTCCGACGATTAACCGTTGAAAACAGTAGTATGTATGATGCTTTATGCCATGGAAATATCATGGGGTACGAAAGGTCTATCAGCAATTACTCAGTGGTTGTGAAAACTCATCATAGAAAGCAGGTCTATAATTTGTTTGCATTGCGGTGTGGTTTTGCTTATTTTTCAACGACCGTACGGTGACCTGTATTTATTCAAATTTAATACTTATCCTTATAAGATAGTTTTCTCTCTAGAAATCTGATCACCATATACTGGTATTTGTAAAATTTGAATAATCAAAGTTGAAATGATAAAACGATATATTTCTTTTGTTGTATCTCTTATGTATTTTAATGTATGGAGTGTGTTATGATTTACTTAACGATTTATGATTTCATAATAACAAAGTATTCAATTACCTTTCAAAATGGCCAGTCATGTATATTCAGTATAACCGAAAACACACTTCCCAATAAATTCGTGTGACACTTTTTCTACGAATCACACAGACTGAATGGGGATGAAAAAATAGTCTGTTAAAAGCAAATAAATAAAACTTTTCTCAATACCGAGAATACATTTTTACAATAAATGAATTTAAAAATGTTAGAAAATTGAATAAAAAAAATATTTGCAACCAACATAACAATCTGCTGCTAATGCAGAAATAATTCAGTGCAATCTCTCTCTGATAAGCATGATAAGTGTTTGTTCTGTAAAGCATGTAAGCATAGGCATCATGTATATTTAAAAGTAAAAATTTCATCAACTATTTTCTACAACATACCATGAAGAAATTTTAACATCGGAAAATAAATTGCAGTATTGAATAATAATCATGTATTACTGAAGACATACATGTTTACAAAACAAAATGGATGCCATTAAAATCCAAGGCCTTCCGATTCTCTAATTCTATGGAAATTTATCCGTCTCCAAACCCATTGTATCAATACTTTATTCAATCGTGTGGTTGCCAGTGATCTCAAAGATCATTGGACGATTTAAGGGTCATAACCTTGTTAGCTAACTGTTTTATTATCCGGTTGAGTATGTCAGAGGTTGCCGCAAAAACACAGAGACAAAATTCAGCTATTTACTCTCACACATAGTTTTATATAATAATTAAATTGATTATTTTGCATTCAGATACCCTTTATATTCAACTCCTCATCTTCAGGCCAGTTTTGCAGATCAAAACAAAATTTACGGAAACTATCGATCTATCAACAAACTTATCCCCTGTTGTTGGTGGTGTGCCTTCCACAGGGTAATGTTATGCGTCTAACGCGGTAGATCTATTTATATGGTTCTTATCGCCGCTGGCTAGTATATTTTATGTGAAAAGAGAGCCGAGTATGTAAGTCTTTCCTGTCAGTATGCAGCCTTTACATTACCAAGACTCCAGCAGTGGTAACACTGGTAACTGATATATTTCGAAGTCAGGCTGAACTGCTTGGGGATTTCGTAGCCACAAGGGCCCTAGAGATGTAGTGTGTAGGAACATCGATGTGTGGACATGCCCTTGAACTCATCAACCTTTCTACAGCTATGGGTAAATAGTTGGCTAGATAGGAGTCTTAGGCCCAGCAAGGCAACCTATCTAAGAGAGACAAGTCAAACAAATCCGGACAGATCATGATTCGTAACCCTTTGTTGGAAACTGATCTAGAGGATTGTAACCTTAACACGAAATCCACTGGCCCTCCAGGTTTGGGGTTGAGCACAAGATAAACTATCTCGTATCATAAAAAATTCAGTTACGGAAACAAGGACAAGAAAATACTTAACTCCCTTGCCCTATGTGCCATAAGGCATATAAAGGACTAACAAAGTCATATAACTGTTTGAACATCCGGTTGCATAGGTCAAAGGTTGCCGCGAAACACACAGAGACAAAATTCAGCTATTTAATCTCACACATGGTTTTATATTATAATCAAATTGATTATTCTGCATTCAGATACCCTGAATATTCAACTCCTCATCTTAAGGCCAGTTTTACAGATCAAACCAAAATTTACAGAAACTATCAATCTATCAACTAAGGTGGCAACACACTTATCCCCCGTTGTAAATATTGCTTGAAATACTTGTGACCAATGGTCTCACAAATCACCGTTGTTTGACAACCTTGCAAATTTCTCCGACTCATGACACTGTCCAACCTGTGAAAACATCAATATATCAACAAATATATATGAAATTCCTGACATGTGAATAGACAGCATTGGTAGTATTTATTCATCCGTCACGAGCACCACCATTGACAACCGTTATTCTGGTAAAAAAAGCACTAAAGACACATTGACATATTTGGACCGTTCTATAAACAGTTCTTTCTCTTCAATCGGACGCCCTACAGCTGCATCATCTCTTTCAAAAACAGCTGCTAAACACCGGCCTACAAGAACTGGACAAAGAAAACATCTGCACAAGGCTCGGGCTTTGAAATTGATAATTCAACTATCTCGACTGGATAAATACGATAATCCAGTGGTATCATTGTAAGAAACAATATATACATATATATCTAACTGCAATTTATTTTGCACCATATACCTTTTTTCGGCACTCACTCACAGAATAAAGATGAAAGAGTTATCAAATTCAATAATTTTATATGGGATTTATAATTCTCTTACAGTCTATAAATATGAGTGGCCATTCATGTAAAAAAAAGCGATGGTTCCATCAAGATGCAGTTTCCTTCTAGATACTTTGCACAAGTATCTAGATAGTTCGTTTTAGTATCTAGATGCTTCGTTGAATATCTAGGAGCTTCGTTGGAGTATGAGACAATAAAAACCTGATAGAATGAAATTCAAAACAGTGTGGCTGTGGCTATTGATTGACACATTAAATTCATCCATTGGCTGGGACAATTTAGGTGAACGTTTGTATGTAACAACCACTGCTCACTATGTACTTTTTACAGACACTTAAACTATTGGGTCACCAAAGGTTCTCAACACCTTAATAAAGTAATTCGAAAAATTAATCAGAAATAACACGATGTTTTGATTTATACCAATTATATAAATCAAAACATAAAGGTTATTCCTGATTAATTTTTCGAATTATTTTATAATTAAAGGCGTTAAGAAACCTTTGGTGACCCCTTAGTTTAAATGTCTATCGTAGTTACGTCGTGAACAGTGGTCGTTACAGACAAACGTTCGCGTAAATTGTCCCAGTCAATGAATGCATTTAATGTGTCAATCAATGGCCACAGCCACACTGTTTTGAATTTCATTCTAATAAATTGTTCAAATAAAGCCTTTAAAAAGTGGAATTAATTAATTTTGAAATGTCAAATACTCGTTGGAAGTACTTGATAAATTGCATGCATATATTGGTGATTTTGAATCAGTTCAAAGTTTTGATTTTCTACCCTTTATACCACTTTGCATCATATTCTTATTAAGAACAAAATCACATCCCTTATTAACTGGGCATTTAAAAAGTCAGAATGCGAGTATATATATTCAAACTCTTTAAGGTCATTTATTAGTAGCAATAAACAAAAGAACTATGTCAATTGGGCATGTTTTGATACTATATATGCGCTTGAATTTTTACTTGATAACATTTTTGTTCGCTTTGGAGATTCGGTATATCGTCAAGTTATTAGAATTCCAATGGGGACTAACTGTGCACCACTTATTGTGGACCTGTTTTTGTAGTGTTATGAGTTACAATTTATGACTAAAATTAACAAAGACCCATCGAAACAACATTTGATACAAAAATTTAACAATACTTTTAGATATTTTGATGATATATTGGCTCTCAATAATGACGACTTCAGTATGTATACTAAAGAAATGTATCCTGTTGAACGTACTTTAAATAAAGCTAATACTAACAATGACCACTGCCCTTTCCTCGATCTTGAGATTTATATCATTAACGGGAAGCTTAATACAAAAATTTATGATAAAAGAGATGATTTTTCATTTCCTATCGTTAATTATCTGTTTTTAGATGGTGACGTTCCCTTGTCACCATCTGATGGTGTTTATATATCTCAACTTGTACGATTCGCTCGTGTATGTAACAACGTATTAGATTTTAGCGAGAGAAGTTTATGAATTACTGAAAAATTATGACACCAGGGTTTTCGATATCACAAACTGGTCAAAACATTTACTCAGTTTTATCACCGGTATAAGGAAATAATTCGTAAATACAACTCAACATGCAGACATCTTATACGTTCAGGTATTTCACATCCAATCTTGTATGGTTATATTCTTTACAAAGCACAAAAATGTCAGTATTCACCTCAAAAGCTTATAAAACCTTTAAACAGACTTATTAAGAAGGGATATAGTTACGATACTGCTGTCAGGTCATTAAAGATTGCATATTTTGGCTTTAATATTGATTCACTTATAGGGTCTTTGCATCGGAACAAAACACATTTATTTAAAAAAAAAACAGTTATTGGCATGACAAAAGGTTAATTCCAATGGCATATTATTCAACTCTCGGCCAGACAAGGGTTAAGTCGAATGATATTATTAAACTCTCAGCCAGACAAAGGATTAAGTCCAATGATATTATTCAAATCTCTTTAAATTCTGGTACGTTTTTCAGCAAGTTTTGTTCCAGAATAATCCATTGCTATGATTCCGAAACGTCCATGTTGTCCATTGATATATTCATGTAGCTTTGGATTGAGACTTTTGGCAATACAGCATGGAGTATACATTCTCAATGCAGTGCTATTGTAAGTAAATTATATATCTGATGTCCATATTCTGTTAGAACGCTGTTATAAATGTGTATTTAAACAGCATTCCATTTTTTCGGAATACTGTGAACATCACACAAATCTTTGGTATTCAGTGATCTATAGAGAAAACATTCTAGTCTGCTCTCATCCTTATCATATGAACAATCGTACAGTATTATTGCGGATTCATTTAATAGTTTCGTGGGTTAAGGGGTATAGCATATAGTTGAACAACGAATTCAAATAGTCAATAATAACATATTTTCAATAGGCTTTGTATACTGAGATTGGCAAAACCACGAAATAAAATATCCACGAATATGCAATTTTTCAGCAATCCACAAAAATGAATTTACAGTATAATATTGCCTTCTGCATTTTGCTTGTCGGAATGTTGAACATTTTCTTCAGAACTTAGTTTTGCTTTGGAATTTTCTAACGTTTCATTAACTGCTTAAATGAATGATTTGTCACTATAATATGATTTATATTTGTCACTAACCATAACACGCAGACACTCACTTGGATAATAATCCATGAATTCGGCCATATCGGTTAAACACTGGGTAAATATAAGTTAAACATATTGTGATAAATAAGCAAATCGTTCTTGTGCAGACGACATCGTATATCGAAAAAAAAATACCAATCTGAAGTTGGTCGACTAATGATACAACCCATTGACAATTGCACTTGTACTCGCCATGCTTTCATGTGTTCCTGGTATTGAAATATCTGCTATAGATTTTGATTCATCTTTATCTTTCATCCAATCAGAATGTGTTGTAAGTGGAGCATTAGTGGTATTCCAGAACACTTCATCATTTTAATTTGAGTGCATCTATTGAAAAATAATATTTCAGATTGACCGACAAAAACCCACAAAGCGTCTAGCATGTTTCCGATATATGGTGTACTAATAATTTAATAAGCAACTTCTTTATTACATTTTTTTCTGTGATCACATTGGCGAATTGAACAGCATTTGTGTATCGATATCGTACTTGGCGAAAGTGCAGTTCGATAAGGTCATCCAGTTTACGATGAATGATATTGGCAGTGGAACTAAAATCAGGCTATTTTAGTTCTGATTTAAATGTAAAATTATAAACAGTACTCTAAAAAAAAAAATTGAAACCAAAATTGCTACTGTAACATTGAATTAAGACCATCTTTACAGTTCAATATGATTAATCGCGCAAAATCTAAATAAAGTCTCCTGATACAAGTTTGAGAAGTGATAAGTTTGTGGTCCCCACTAACATGTACTCTCATCGCATGGAATACATGTAAAAATTGTATGGCATTACAGTCTGATTTTAAGATTTTTTGATATCACAATTGACAGCGGATATATAAAGCATGCTCTTTTTATACGACAAATGCGACATTGGTGCTGTAAAATAGTATCCGTTTACTACACTGTAGTTATCCCCTATTCCTGTGCATGGAGTCACGTTCTAATCTTGCAAATATGAAATAAAGAATGGTATTGATTATTTTATTAATTTAAAAGTTATTAATATAAATGATAAAATTGTTTTTAATATGTTTAGATTTCTTTACAATAAATGTGAATCTAAATGTATAGTTTGGTATCTATATAACTCAATTAAGAAATATATAAGGATTAAACAAAGGATATTCCTTCTTAACTAAGACCTCAATGTTTAATATTACATTCCTGTGTAACAGTGAAATGGGACCTTTTGACATCAGCACTGACGGTACTATGTTCATTTACTCTGTGTAATTGTTATACCACCAAATCATAGTACGTCATATCCGGCTGCGTTCGAAAAAGGGTAAAAACAATATTCCCTTGATTTTGACAGTTTTAGGAAATGTATACTAAATTTCATCGAAGTTGAACAATTCTGTGTCATACATCATGGATGTTTCAAAGCACCCTTACTTTTTATTTGATGTTTTTATGGAATATATTGGAAACTTTAGGTTACATGGTGACTTACGCTTATACACAGGAAGAAAAAGGGTAAAAATTTGATTGGTTTACTTCCAGTGATTGTTATTTCCTTATACAATGTATGCACTGAAACATTATGTAAAAATGTGTCTATAGTACTGCACATGACAACACTTTACTCATGCCAAGTATTTCTTTAGTCAAAACAAAGATACATTCTTCACAATTTTTTGAAAAGAACAAATTTAACAAAGATTTATTGTGGAAAATCAATGGTGGTTTTAAACCTAATATGCGAGCGACGCTGCACATTCACATTTGACCTTGTATGTACTTTCTTTTATTCAAATTGCATGTTATTTAAGTGAAATATTACCCCAAAAAAAGAAACATTCTAAATGATTTAAGTATCAAAAACACGTTTTATGAGAAAATTGCCTTGAAATAAGCTCTACCAAAATTATAAATAGACATACTCAGTGGTGATTTTTTGTGATTTTTTTCTCCTTAATTTATATTTGCAATAATCATGATAATAGAAAACCTGTTTCCAAAGAAATAAATTGATAAATATACAGTTACAAGTAAATGATATTATATTTTGATACATTTACAACAAATTATTCTCTAAAAAAGAAGTTTCTAATGCCCCTCTCTGGAACGCTACGTTAATTTAAGTTCAACCTAAAGACTTATTCTTCCCTAAAAAAGAAGTTTCTAATGCCCCTCTCTGGAACGCTACGTTAATTTATATATAATAAGTTCAACCTAAAGACTTATTCAAACCTCCATTGAATCAGTTAACTTTTACATACATGTCTCATTCAGCTTGAGTGCTTCCATTACTCATTTATCATAACTTTTCTTTCATAAATGAGTGAATGTTATCCCATAACTTATATGGCCTATAAAATTGAAATTTTGAGGAAATGAACGGAATAAAAGGAACCTTATAATGGAGACAAAGAGCTCCATTAGTGGTATTTATCAACCTATGTCATCTTTTGTATCATGTTCAACTGTTTTTAGGCAGATGAGATAAATGTTCGATCTTGTATTATTGGTCCACATAAGGCATTATATTATTTCATGATGCGGCTTACTTTGCTTTGCGAAGAAATTTTTGTTCAAATCGCTGTAGATGTCGTCTTACATTATCTAGATTATGACAAAACATTAACAAAAAGTTTTATTTCTTTCATAGGTGAGACGGTTCTCCATGTACATGCTTAATTTTAAGTTTAACGGGATAACTATTAAACCTGAATTAATAGACCATACTGACCAATAAATAAGACTGCACACACCATTATAGTTATAGTTCGTTTACATTCCTATTTAAGGATAAAACCATCGACCTATCAAAACACTGTCTTGCTACAAAAAGCAAATAAGAAAGCAGTTTTATAAATGAAACCAAAGTATGTAGAATATGACATCACAAGCGTCATTTGGTATTTTAGTAAACAGTCCAGATTAGATTAACATATTTATTAATAAAAACTGCCTAATTTTGCAATTATGTGACCAAATAGATATATACTCATATCATCTACGCATGTACATAAGAAATGGTAGGATGGTTACAATCATATTATAGTGGCTCTATAGTGTTATTAACTGGCTCGAAGAGTCAATTAAGGGTCAATACAGCTAATCGAGAATCTATAACAGGGCCAAGACAGAAACAGCAAGTTCATAACACTTTTATTAAATGATTTATATTCTTTAAATAAAAATAAAAATAAAAAAATTACTGTGAAGAAGATACAGAAATCATTTCATATCTGAACTTGTCTTTTCGCTGTTACGTCCAAGGATTTTTTTGTCAACATTGTAAGATGTAATTTCTGATTTCTCGCCCTGAGTTGAGTACCTAATAATATGCTATTACAATACACCTTATCGCTATTTATTCCATTCCGGATAAGTTCTAAAATTACTCAACTTTTTCATCCAGTTAAAGCTATCTGGGACCCTGTTTAAACAATGCACCACGCATGATACTTTTTAAATGAGACTCGTTTAAACTGTCGTAAATACTTTTTTTAAATTATTTTTTTACTTCAATTTTAATTTCGAAAAAGTGGATCGCTTTCCAAAGTTTTTCCTCAGTTCACTACTAATTACCTCTATTTTCGGAGGCCTGACCCTAACAGGAAGTTGTATAAATGACTGTTTTCCCCGAATTGGACTGAATAAGGTGTATATATTTTTATCTAGCAAATATAAAGTAGCTGAATCAATCAGACAGTTTAACAATTTTTTCTCTTGGATCATCTGCGTGTTGATGCTGATGGTTGATTAACGGAAATGCAACAGTGTAAATAATCGAAAGTCGTACTCGAAAAAGCTGTGAATTATTTCCGTTTCAAGACTTTAGATTAAAAAAAAACAATTGATTCCCCCATAGACGACAATGATAGCCTTTTTTTTCGAGATACAGACTTTAGAAAGTTGATTTTTCTAACGAAACCTTGCTAGAATTAGAGAAAAGTTAGTATGACAGTATTTCTTGTTCAACACAAAAATTAGGTTCGCGTTGCTTTTCTTAGCGTAGTTTGTACTTATCTCCCATGCCTATCAATTTTACACTTAAAAATACGTGTCTCATCCTAGCGTTTTTTTTAAAACAGACATCTCAGTTCTGTTAGGTCTAAGGAAAATAATTCATTTGGCCTTTGGTATAATGCAGACTATTAATTCTGAATACCATGTTATGATCATAAAATGCATTGCTGCGCCCATAAAGTCTAATGATTTATTCCTTCAAGACGTTACAAAACATTACACATCATATCATCTTTTTATTTTATGGTTTAAAGTTAAAAAAAAATATAATACAAATGTTTTTAAGCAATTACGATACTCCAAAAATTAAGTAATGGCGTAAGAATTTTGAAACTGGAGGTGAACGTCCCGTCCCGTATGGCCCGGTTTTCCGTATTGACCCTGATCAAAAAGCAATATGAACTCTTGATTTATATCGACAGTGGAACGTCATAGGTGTTGCACATATGGATTTATCCGTATTAGGGTGGATTTTCTCATACCATTTAATTGATTAAAATACATATCGATTTTCCTAACAAATCCTTTCATTGCAAAATGCTTAAAACTGATCGACGAAAGGAGAGAGCTACGTCATAAAAGAGACGGAAAGAAACAACTGTCAACAACACACTACACAGAAAAATAAAGCAGCGCGGACCCAGCTAAAATTGATAAGAGTGAAATCAGTTGCTTCAAAATTATAAGAAGATCCTGCTAAACTAGACACACCGATTGCGCTTCTACTGGTCAATTTTTATTGAAGGATAGTTGATTAAAAATAATCATACATTACCAAATCTGTAAACCATTAGTAGATGTTACTCTATACATGACCACATGTATATGACAATTAGAAATACAAGTCACAGTTTTATCTCGACTTAGGTTTGACAATACCTTTTAGATAGAAATAGCATAGACACCAAAATAGAATAGAATAGCACAAACAAGTTAATGCAATACGAACCTCTCCCTAAAACAAACAAAGAATGAACAACACATAGGGGCTGATGTGATTATGAATATGAAAATAAGCAAAAGTTTAGAAAAATAAGTTACTTTCAAAGAAATTAGGATGTAAAATATTTAATGTATTGTACTAGTTAAATCATTTTAATATTTTATGAAGTAATTCAATTTAAATATTCCTAAATAACCCCTTTGTAACAGTATTTTCCGTGTTAATATTACAGAAAACTGACTCCCGACTGACATTAATAAATTGTTTCTCTTTATATACTAGCATTTTTTAAGTCGTGTTAGTTGATATTTGAAACCCCGCTTTACATGTAAAATATATATAAAACGAAGAGAAAATTATATAGACAATTAAAGAATGACGAAATTAAGGACCCCCTACCGCACCTTCGTATCTGCTTCGTTCTTATTTTAAATGTTGTCATATGACCGGTCATCAACGTTTTTTTTTACAAATTTCACATTTTGTGAAACGCTCATATACAATACTAGTAGTCTACGTATTGGAAGGAGGCTATTACTAGCTCAGTATTGGTTTATGTATCTCTGTAAAGCGCAATTTATTCAATTAGGAAATTTTACAAAACTCAAATGATAACTATTTCAAATTAATATGAATATAAAGAGTTTTGAGGATTTATGCACCGATGGCATTTAAATGAGACAGAAAACAAACTAAGTTATTTAACAACTCCAAAAGTTGGCCTTAGATAGTTTTTGTATTATAGTAAGATCCTTTGATAGTTTAAGTTAATATTTAGTTCAAATTGGAAGCCGCAAGGCTTTTTATGTCTCAACTTTAGAAGGAACTTGGCGAAGATATGCTTTGATTTATATCAAACTAAAAATTTAGACCAAATATATTTATATTCTTCTTTATAACTTAAACTTTTGTTTCATATAAGTAGACCAAAAATATCAAGTATCATCGATTCGTGTCAATTAAACAAAAAGATGATTACGAAAATTGAATTAAAATACTGTAACGTTTTAGCGTTTGCGCTGTTCCCCCTTTTCTTAACTCTACCGTTCTTTAACAGGTCATGTTCAGTTTTAGTCACCAAGTTTTCATTTTAATAATATTCATATATATAATCATATGCATAAAAACAGATAACCTTCAAATAATTCTGGACGTCAAATGCAACGTAAAAGTTAAAGCATGCACTTACCTGTTTTGTATCTTTCTGATTATTTCCGTGATTTGAAACTTCATTGTTAAGATGATTTAACATGTAACATTATTTCCATATCATGCACGTTTATCATTGTTTCGTAGGGATACCTGGTCAATCAGTTTTGTACGATTGTTTACATTGAAAGGTCAACTTTGTTATTCCAGTACAATTGCCGTAAAGCAAGTATCGATTGTCGTTAAACGTGTCAAAGACGTAACGTTTCGAGTCTTTTAGAGTCGAAACGTCATTTTCTAGTCGAAATTTAGGTATAAAAGAGCGTGCGTATTGCATTGTTTCAGTGGTTCAACTGGACATAAGGCAAACAGTCAGGACGCTACTTCGTCAAAATTATCTCCCCATTACGCCAGTTCATTTTCACAATCGTAGAAATGGAAGCCATTGTTGAGATGACGCGCTGCCAATTTTGCTCTCGGAAACCGATAAATTTATCCACATTGCACCATTACGATCTTTATATGTCAGTTCTATTTTAAAAGACAAATGTATCAACTCGCTAATGAGCATCAGTTAATGATCTTTTCTGCATTGATTCAACTTAAAACTATTGTCTGATCGGTTGTCAGGTGGAATTTTCGAAAATTCATAAACATTTAAAAAAAATCTTATTAAATATTTCGTGGAAGGGCAGACTAGATTTTTTTAGTGGTTGAAGACTATAAACCCTAGTTTTCACACACAAAAAGTTATAATTTTTCGAAGATATGCAATTTCATCATCCAACTTGAAAGACTGTCGTCAAGTACTTTCAGTATAAAAATAGCTATTCGAACACACCTACTCTGTTTTTGTGATTCATTACATAGGTATTTCACTTGACCCATATATTTCATCTTTTAGTACTGTGATTTTTTTATGTTATAAAGTCAACCTGTAGCTTTGATATATAAAAATGATAGAATCTGAAGCGAGACGATGTATGAAATATTCTTGCTTTGTACGATATCAAGACAAAATATTCAACTCAAACACGCCCTAACATAAAAAGGTGCACTCGATTTTCTCTTTTCGATACAATTGTTACCCATTTTTTGGAAATTTTTTTGAGTCACATAATGGAAGGGCAGACACGAAAATTACTGAACTTATAGATTGATATGTTTTCTGTCCGTGGTAAATTAAAAAAAAAAATCGAAAGTTATGCATTTTCTACATCCAACTTGAAAGATACCCATGTCGTCGACTTGGTATTTAATTGTTCTGCTTAACTATGTACTAAATAAATTGCAAACTTATGCAAATGGTGTTTTTAAAATAAAACACTTCGTAATTGAGAAGAAAACTGTAATTTTGTTTGTTTCTATTAACTTTTAACAATTTTGTCACTATAGTAAACATTACAGTAAGCATTTATCGCCTTCTCTAACAAAGAGCTTGGATTCTTTTGTTCTATTTCAACCTGGTTTCCGACTGAACAGGTAGCCAAAAGCCAACTTCCAAACTGCTATAATAAAGCAACTTTAGGAGTCTTTCTGACCTTTTCCATTATGAAAACAACGTGACACATTTCAAGGTTAGCTTATTTAAAAAGCTTTTTCAAGTCATTAAAGTCAATATTCTGACTCAATTTCTGTTGACGTAATATACTTAACGACTCGTTACCAGAGTCTTTAATTTAATTATACAATAAAAGACACTATTAAGTTTTAAAGAACTATTAACGGTCTACGTGACCTTCCGGCATATTCACACAATAATTCCATACATATTTTAGGTATAAAAGTTTATACTTTCTAATCCGAATTCTATACGAAAAGGTATTCAGAGAAACGTGTAATTTAGGTATCCAATAGCAAATAGCTATACAGATCTATTGAAAAGGTCTTTATTGTTTCTCTATACGCGTTCGATTATTACATAGTTTAGGAACACATCATACGTTATTGTAATTCCGCCGATTTTCTAAGTTAGGATATAATAGCTCAAAGCTAGTCATTTTTTATTATATTGCTAAGTATTGATTTTATTTGTATTGTTTGACCAGGAACATCCCTACGATTTGCTTGCTTAATCTTGGTGACTATTAAAATATTAAGTAATCAGTTACATTTGTTGAAGTTAATAACATTATATCTTATAACATCATAAAATATTTGTCTCATTAATTAAATAATTAACTTCAATTGGTATTGCTAATTTTAGCCAAAATGTGTCAACATCGGAACTGAGTCCGTTGAGCACTGCCCGAAAGTAAAACAGTGTTCAGGGATCCAGTCCTGTAACTCAGTTACACTCCTCCCCGCTATACAAAAGAGTAGCATACATACAAGAGGTTCTCCTTCCGAGTCCATTACATTTTGAAAGTTGCAGAGTTTCACACGAGGCGGACACGTTACAATTGGTGGCAGCGGTGGGATATTCCACTTTTAATTGGTGGAGAAAAACAAGTCAAGAGCTGTGTGATGGCAAATGGAGGAATACCAAGACGACTCGATTTTATGGAAAAGGAGGAACCAAGCAGTAGAATAACACCAGCTGCCCAGGGACTACAGCTCCCCGCATCAACAATGGACCTGACCATGGATAATATGGTAGACGTAACACCTTCAGGAGAAGTCCAGATGCGGGTAACAAGAGGAATTTACAGACAAGAAGAGTCATTAAATGCAGACCAACCCATAGAAACGGCGAGATGTAGAACTCAGAAAGAAAAAGACTCGAATGACGCAAAAATAACTGACGAGGAACAACTATTACAAGACTTAGAAAAACACAAGGAAGCTGAGCGAGAAATTTTGGAAAAGCTAAGGGGTTTTAAAACTAAAGACGAAAAAAGGTTTTCCCATGGAAGGGGGATAGCTCGAATGAGGAATACCCTGGGCTGCGATTCCCTAACACTGAAAGGGGAAGGTTGCAGCGGGATGATCCCCGGAGGTCTGAGAGACCCGTGCAACGGCCGTGCATTGATAACTTTTCATGGAAGGCATCCTTTCCTGGTAATGATTGTACTGGAGACGAGACTACACTAGAGGCAAATGTAGCTCCTTTCAGGCCAGGGGAGGATTGCAGGATATCTGTTGAAAACAGAAACAGGTGTGTAGACACCAATATTCCTATAGCGAAGGATATGACTCAAGTAGAAACTTAAATAGAAACAATTTTGACGTTAGGTTAAACACAATAAACCCAGTAACAAAGTCGCAAGTAAATGACCAAGACAATGTTAAAGCTAAGAGACCCCCTTTGTACGATGGAATATCAAGTTGGCAAGACCATCTTGTCCAGTTTGAGATGATAGCTTAAAAAAACAATTGGTCTGAATCAACAAAAGCTTATGACCTTGCAACAAGTTTAAAAGGTGACGCTCGGGGAATAGTAACTGACTTAAAGCCAGAAATGCGACTCGATTACAAATATTTGGTGGCAGAGGTTACATCAAGATTTGAGCCAGCCAATCAAGCTAACATGTATTAAGCCCAAATGAATTCCTTGTTTATGAAACAAGGACAAGCACTTCCGGAACTAGCCCAAGAAATAAAACGTATTACAAGGTTAGCCTACCCAACAGCTCCTATTGACATAAGGGACCAGTTAGCTAAAGACTGTTTCATACGAGCGGTAAATGACACTAAAATTCAACTTACACTTTTTACCTAAGGAACCTAAAACAATTGGCGATTGTGTAAGGGTTGGTGTAGAGTACGAAGCATTTGTTGTTGATTAAAAGAGACTTACTAACACAAAACCAGCTATTCGAATGCAACATGATACCCCATTTGAACAAATAGATGACGAAGATAACATTTTAGGACAGATTGAAAAAATGAGTCATCAATTAAATGACATGGTAAAATTTCAGAAGTCTAATGACTACTCTGGTGTTACCTGCTTCTATTGTGGCATTAAAGGTCATCTGAAAAAACTTGTCGTAAATACCAAAATGATAGACAAAATAATACTGTACAGTACCGCTCATCACCCAACACACAGCAAAGGTTTAATTATGGTTCACAATATACACAGGGTACCCAGACTGATAGACAGGGATACTAGAAAATGCTGGTGAAGCGGACCAGTCACCAGCATTACATTTGGATGTTAGGTCTAATATTTACCAATTTAATGAAAATAAACAAAACAGTCCTTTTATAAAATGTTTTATTTCAAATATTAACATAAACTGTTTGGTTGATACAGGAGCAACACTCTGTATTATACATCCTAGAAAATTTTATGCTCTTCCTTCCGAAGTAAAATCATTATTAAAGATAAACAAACGAAAACTTTGCATGGCAAATGGTGACAGTATCCCAACCTTAGGAACAATTGACTTACCTGTGAAGATTGGGGGAAGTTCGATAACACAAAAATTTACTGTAGCAGAAATTGATGCACCAGCTGTACTGGGGTATGACTTTTTACATAAAAATAAATGTAACCTGGATTTAGCCTTTGGAACCATAAATGGAATCAAAATAAATTGCATGAAGCTGAGTCGAATGCCTTCAGTTTTTAAGGTTTCCATAAATGAAAAAATGACCATTCCTGCCCATACTGAAATGATTGTCAATGCCACTATTCAAGGTGACCCATCACACATCATGGACGCAATTGTCGAACCAGTAATGTCAAATCATACTAGTAATCTCCTGATTGCTAAGGCTTTAGTTGACCCAAGTCAAGGTCATGTCCCTTTGAGGATAGCAAACTTGACAGATGAAGTACAGACGGTATTTAAGTCAACTTGTACTGCTGTTTGTGAGTCAGTTGACATGACTCAAAGATATGAAGATACTTGTAAAGTATCACAGATGATAACTAAAGAAAACTCAGAAGATATTCCTTTGTATTAACAAGATATGTTTGAGAGAAGTAGTTCAAATCTTTCAGAGTCTCAGGTTGATGAGTTGAAACAAGTACTTGTACGACATAAAGGTACATTTTCAAAAACAAAAGATGACTTGGGTAGAGTAACAGCCATTAGACATAAGATAAACACAGGAACGGCTACTCCAGTTAAATTACAACCCCGAAGATTACCTTTTCATAAAAGAGAGGAAGCCGACAAGGAGGTACAACGACTCCTTGATTGTGGCATAATAGAACCATCTAAAAGTTCTTGGTCAACAAGTCTCGTTATTGTGAAAAAGAAAGACTCTTCTACGAGAATATGCACAGACTTCAGAATCTTAAATAGTAAGACAATCAAGGATTCATACCCACTTCCAAGAATAGACGATTCCCTAGATGCATTGAGGGGCTCTAAATGGTTTTCTGTGCTGGACTTATCGAGTGGATATTTCCAAGTCGAAATGGACCCCCAGGACAAAGAGATGTCATGGCCATGGGTCTATGTAATGGTGTAGCCACATTCCAGAGACTAATGGAGTACGTACTAGCAGGGTTAAACTGGGAGACTTGTTTGATTTACATAGATGACATAATTATATTTGCTGATTCCTTCGAATCGCATTTAAAGAGACTTGATGAAGTTTTAGGCAGAATAGCCACTAATGGTTTAAAAGTGGATCCCCAAAAATGCCACTTATTTCAAAAAAGGGGTTTTTTTTCTGGGTCATATAGTTTCGGAAGAAGGCATTTCAACAGACACTGAAAAGATCGAAACAGTTAAATCTTGGCCATCTCCCAAAAACATTAAAGAAGTAAGAAGTTTCTTGGGTACATGTTCTTATTACAAACGGTTCATTAAAGACTTTGCCACTATAGCAAATCCATTGCACAAACTGACAGAGAAAAACGTTCAGTACGATTGGACTGAAACTTGTGAAAATGCTTCCCAGGAACTAAAAAATGCGCTTACAACATCACCACTTCTGTGTTATCCCGACATGAACAAACCTTTCATTTTAGACACGGACGCTAGTGGGTATGGCCTTGGTACTGTATTGTCCCAAACAGTTAATGGAAAAGAAAGTGTAATAGCTTATTATAGTCGATCGCTGAGTAAGCCTGAGAGACAATACTGTGTGACTAGGAGAGAACTCCTTGCAATTGTTTCTGCGATAAGAAATTTTCACCATTATTCATATGGCAGTCCATTTTTAGTTCGCACAGACCATTGTGCTTTAAATTGGTTATTAAGGTTCAAAAATCCAGAAGGTCAAATGGCCCGATGGTTATAAGTTCTAAATACGTATAACTTTGATGTTCAACATAGACTTGGGCGACTTCATTGGAATGCTGATGGGCTATCGCGCAGACCATGCTACCCGTGTAGCCACTTCAATAAACAAGACCAAAAAGAATTTACTAATACTGAATTGGAAGGGTGCATTAGAATGGCAAAAGACAAATGACGATATAGAGGACCAAAATACTGAAGATGAGACGCAATGGATTCAACAAAAGACAACTGAAGAAATAATACAGGCACAAAAATCTGACGAAATCCTAGGTAAATTATATCAGATGAAAACCGAGTCGAAAGATAAACCGAAATGGGGGGACATAGCAATACAAAACCCAATAATCAAACGGTATTGGTCTCAATGGGACCGTATTGTTTTTGAGAATGGTGTTTTTAACAGGCAATGGCTTGACACAATTACTAATGTGACAGTTAACCAGTTACTGGTTCCCAGTTGTTGGACAAAAGATATCTTACAATTATTACACAATAATCCAACGTCAGGACATTCAGGCATACATAAAACGGTTGCTCGTGTCTGGAGAAGATTTTGTTGGGTGGATTTCAAAACAGACATTTTAAAGTGGATACAGCAATGTACCATGTGTACTTCTAGAAAACAGCCTCCTAGAAGGGCCCAGAGTAAAATGAAGCAATATCATGCTGGAGCACCAATGGAACGCGTGGCTCTAGATATAATAGGGCCATTTCCATTATCGAAGAAGGGCAATAAATATGCCTTGATAGTATCAGACTACTTCACCAGATGGGCTGAAGGGTATCCCATGCCTGATATGGAGACCAAAACTATTATAGATAACTTTGCAAATAACTTTGTGTGTAGATTTCGTGTTCCCAGACAAAACCACACAGACCAGGAACGACAATTTGAGTCGGCATTATTTAAAGAATTATGTACCCGACTCTGTATCGATAAAACTAGAACCACTCCTTACCGCCCTCAAAGTGACGGGCTGGTGGAGTGACTCAATCGCAGTTTGGAAGAAATACTTAGTAAATATGTCTGTTCCAATCAAAAGGACTGGGACGAACAGTTACCATGGGCTTTCATGGCCTACCGGTCATCTATACACGAGTCAACAAAATTTTCACCCTGTAAACTGATGCTTGGTCCAGAGATTGAACTCCCCATTGACTTAATTTATGTCCCCCATCCCCAACACGAAGATTTTATCGATGAAACCCAAGTAGTAAATGAACATATGATTCAGATAACGCAAAACATGTGGAAAGTACATGAGAAAAGCAAGACAAAATATGGTGAATGCCAGTGAAAATCAGAAAAAAACAATATGATATCAAGAGCTATCAACATTCATACCGGAAGGGGAATGCAGTGTGGTTGTATACCCCTACTCGGGTCAAAAACATTAGTCCTTAACTTCAAAGAAAATGGGATGGCCCATATTTTATAGTAACTGTTCTGTCTGATGTGACCTACAAAATTCAGAAGAATCAATCTTCAAGGTCACAGAATGTTCATCACGACCGTTTAAAACCATATTACGGAGAAGTTAATAACTGGGTTATTTAAAACAAAACGAAGACAAAAATATAAATAATCAAAGCACTGAGAATACTGTTGCCTGAAAGACATGAAAAGCTCAAACTAGTTTCATATTATTTACCCAATAACAACTAATAATGCCCTTTTGAGTTCTATTTTCAATAAAAATGTTCTTATCATAATATCATATTATATTGATATTTATAAAGTATCACACTATTAGTGTACATAACACACTTGGTATAATGAAAACTGGTATTTAGATGTGAACTGCAGCATATACTTTGTACCCAGAATCTATTTATTTGACAATATGAAGATAACTTATGAATTAATCATTTAATGGTATAGAAAAGCTCTAGAGGCAATGAGTTGCGTCTGTGTCCTAGTTTTGCCTCACTGGAGTACACAGGGGGATGAGTAACAAATGCTCTATGTGTCTTAATATACAACAGGTCTGATGATTACTGCATACCGTTGGATATTTCATAAACTAACTCCGATGTACCTGAAACAAAGATAAAATAAAATTCAGCTTAAATAATTAATAACACAAGCAAGCAAGATGGGATCCTCCTGGTCAAAGGTTTTTACATTGTATTTTCATTTCCTATTCTAAAGATAAAATGTTCTTTATTTAGATGATGTTTACGTGCAGGCACTGTGGTGCTGAATGTTTGTCAAGGGAGAAAATGATGAGACATGTGAGGAATAAGCATTCCAAAACCATAGTTGAATGTAGATATTGTTCCTATAAGGTTTCTAGCAGCCTGGCCTTCAGGATGAAGGAACACGAAAAGGCAAGACATGCAGAACAAGTAAAAGCAGCAGATAAGAAAACTAAACATAACAATGAAAAACCGAGGTCGAATCCAACATTGGTCATCCCGGTATCACCAATGAAGAGGGCGCCATTGATCCAGAAATTTGAAAAGTCCCCAGAGAAATGTACTAGTATGATGAACTTTTCACCAATAAAGTCCACTGTTCCTATCACTTTGGGATATGACGATGAAAGCTTACCATAGTTACCAGAAAATTTGATGGCACTTTTTGAATCGCCGGTCAGACCAATTTCCCCTCTACCTACAACTCCTAAGAAAAGGAAAATAGAAGCACCAAAAATCACTGAAAAAGCCAAAAGCAAGAACGAAGAAGAAAAACTGTCGGAGGAAAGAAATAGACATCTCATCCTCCCAAAAAAGGATGACTTGAAGGACGAAAAGAAAAGATTCATGGCACCGCCCTCTTTATACCAAACCTCTGAAGATGCTGCCAGGCTTTTATGTATTCGAGAAAAGGCAAGAAGAAGCAGCCAAATGTATTCAGGCGCTGTCATCCCTGATGGCATAGGTGGTGTTAAGAAAGTAGAAAAGGCAATTCTGCCTGATGGAACAGTATATGAACTGAGTGCCTATTGGATGCCCGATCCTACTTGTTCAAAAAGCATTAGGCCGCCTTCACCACCTATTGAAGAAAAACCATTGCCAATATATGTGGCAGAAACGGTAAAAGATGTGACAGAGTCGGTAGAGAATGGAGAGTATACGGAGACAACAGTGGTAGTGATAGAGGGAAGCGACACAGAAGAGGAGACAAGTGAAGAAGATGTCATCCAGGTGCCCGAAACATCTGAGAAAGAGACCCAAACAGAAACTACTACAAAGGACATGGCAACACAGAGTGGGGAGATTATGTTTGAGTTAATGTAACTGGAAGATAGACATTGGGGGTTGGGGTGGATTTTAACCAGAGATGAAGTAGAGACATTCAGGATTTCAGATTATAGAATGGACATTTGTGAAAATTATTATTGTTAGTTGTATTTTATATTTGACATATGTACTTATATCATGTTTTTATTGTGTTTAAATTTATCATGTTCGATCATTCCCTGTCCGGGACGGACAGTTTTTTTTAGAGAAGGGGGCAATGTAACGTTTTAGCGTTTGCGCTGTTCCCCCCTTTTCTTAACTCTACCGTTCTTTAACAGGTCATGTTCAGTTTTAGTCACCAAGTTTTCATTTTAATAATATTCATATATATATAATCATATGCATAATAACAGATAACCTTCAAATAATTCTGAAATGCAACGTAAAAGTTAAAGCATGCACCTGTTTTGTATCTTTCTGATGATTTGAAACTTCATTGTTAAGATGATTTTACATGTAACATTATTTCCATATCATGCACATTTATCATTGCTTCGTAGGGATACCTGGTCAATCAGTTTTGTACGATTGTTTACATTGAAAGGTCAACTTTGTTATTCCAGTACAATTGCCGTAAAGCAAGTATCGATTGTCGTTAAACGTGTCAAAGACGTAACGTTTCGAGTCTTTTAGAGTCGAAACGTCATTTTCTAGTCGAAATTTAGGTATAAAAGAGCGTGCGTATTGCATTGTTTCAGTTGTGGTTCAACTGGGCATAAGGCAACAGCTAGCCAAAAGCCAACTTCCAAACTGCTATAATAAAGCAACTTTAGGAGTCTTTCTGACCTTTTCCATATAAAAGCAACGTGACACATTTAAAGGTTAGCTTATTTAAAAAGCTTTTTCAAGTCATTAAAGTCAATATTCTGACTCAATTTCTGTTGACGTTATATACTTAACGACTCGTTACCAGAGTCTTTAATTTAATTATACAATAAAAGACACTATTAAGTTTTAAAGAACTATTAACGGTCTACGTGACCTTCCGGCATATTCACACAATAATTCCATACATATTTTAGGTATAAAAGTTTATACTTTCTAATCCGAATTCTATACGAAAAGGTATTCAGAGAAACGTGTAATTTAGGTATCAAATAGCAAATAGCTATATAGATCTATTGAAGAGGTCTCTATTGTTTCTCTATACGCGTTCGATTATTACATAGTTTAGGAACACATCATACGTTATTGTAATTCCGCCGATTTTCTAAGTTAGAATATAATAGCTCAAAGCTAGTCATTTTTTATTATATTGCTAAGTATTGATTTTCTTTGTATTGTTTGACCAGGAACATCTCTACGATTTGCTTGCTTAATCTTGGTGACTTTTAAAATATTTAGTAATCAGTTACATTTGTTGAAGTTAATAACATTATATCTTATAACATCATAAAATATTTGTCTCATAAATTAAATAATTAACTTCAATTGGTATTGCTAATTTTAGCAAAAGGTGTCAACATCGGAACTGAGTCCGTTGAGCACTTCCCGAAAGTAAAACAGTGTTCAGGGATCCAGTCCTGTAACTCAGTTACACTCCTCCCCGCTATACAAAAGAGTAGCATACACACAAGAGGTTCTCCTTCCGAGTCCATTACATTTTGAAAGTTGCAGAGTTTCACACGAGGCGGACACGTTACAATACAAACAACATATGAATATTTATATATACATATTTCAATTAGACTTGTTTATATTTCAATTTTATATATATACATGTCTATAGAAAATAAATATAAGATTATTTTGCGCCTGTCAATAGTCAGGAGCCTCTGGCTTTTGGTAGTCTTGTATCATTTTTAATATAGTTTCTTGTGTATAATTCGGAGTTTAGTATGACGACCATTATCACTGAACTAGTATACATATTTGTTTAGGGGCCAGCTGAAGGACATCTCCGGGTGCAGGAGTTTCTCGCTGCATTGAAGACCCACTGGTGGACTTCGGCTGTTGTCTGCTCTATGGTCGGGTTGTTATTATGATGAACACAATTTTTTACATGTAGCCAAGGCTCTATTTATTGACTAACAGTCAGATTAAATTGTTTAGATAAAACAATAGCTAGACCATTCGAAATCAAAAATCTGGAGTTCCTAGAAAAATTAAGTCGCTTGGCTTTTTTTTCTTTTTAAGTAATTTTTATAAAGTCTTTGGTGTGATTTAATTTATTATAGAATTGCTGTATTAACTGAAAAGGAAAACTTGATTTAGATTCAAAAGCAAAAAATAAATTGCGTAACCATGCCATTGTACTATTTACGCTTTCATAACTGTATCCACAGATCTTTTTGGGTGACCTTATTTTCTCCAGTCAGGACAGGCTTCTTTTTTTATTTTATTTTGTGATAAGCTTGTCTGACATGAATCGTTCTAGATTATATATGTACCGGCATCGATCCTTAGTTTCATATCACAAAATTCTGTACCTGTCTGTATATACAATGTTGATATGTTGGTGATCAACTGCTTCCCTGTATACATCTTACTTTCAGAAAACAGAATATAAAAAAGCAAACAACTAACAAACAAACAGATTTCTCTACATTTATCATGTTTGAACTCCACTTCAATTGTAATCGTTAAATTCCTTCGTGTCTTCTTTCGTCATATATTTAACCTTAAATGATCAACTTTGATTCTTTCGAAATACCTGACGTACCTAGATAACTAATTGGATGTCGGGCATACTTCAGGTACAGGTCATGGGATTATATACAGATGTTTATAGTATATAAGTCTTAAATTTGAGATTACTAATACGACTAGAACAAAAATGTTTCAATACATATTATTTTCGGTACTAATTGTTTTCCCATTTCCAAGCCAACAGGCTACTATACAGAAAACGACACAACCGACAACACAAACAACAACAGAGGTAAGTAAATGTATAAATATATAATTATAGAGTTTATCGCATACAAATTATATAGTATTCTTTAGAGTTAGGAGACCATTGGTTACTAAAATTTATCATTTAATATAGTAAATTGCATGCCACTTTTTAAACCATTTCAGTTTTTCTAGATAACGACTGTTCATATTTTGTGCTGTTATGGGTAAATGTTTAATTTTACATAAAGTATTTGAATATAATTTCATTATCAAAATAAAATGCAAAGGATATTGGGTATCCCTCGATGACAAAATCAATACGTGCACAACAAAAAATACAAAAAAGGCAAAGAAATGGCACTATAGTGGCCATCTTCCTTTATTCTTTATCTCAAATTCTAAGTGAGGCAGTTCTTCTTCTGCAGGATTCATTCTGACCTTTAAAACGATACAAAAGCACACACCTGACAGCAAAATTAGTTCTAAAAAGTTTTGTATTTCTGACTTAAAGCGCTCTGTCATAAATATGTAAGTTTCGCTTATTCATGCTCATAACATACATTTGTACTTGATATTTTTTTCTCATTTATGTTAATTTCAGCAACCAGAAATTAGATGTAACATAAGAAAACCGCAGTGCCCTGATAAGTTTTGCTGTGCAAGAGATGAGTTTTTGCCTGAGTATACTATGTGTAAACATACTGGTAAAGTAAATTGGTCTTGTTCAACAGTTATGAATGAAGCCATTTGTCCATGTGAAACCGGATTAGTTTGTGTTCCGAATGTAAACAGTGTAGATTTCGTATCAATTTACGGTAAATGTGAAAAGAATATTACGGCAATTGATTCAACTGTTGCAACAACCGTAAAACGATCAACCACGATACTTACCACAACAACTAAACAACACAAGGAACATAATCATCCTCCAATTATTCAGTTTCAAAATTCAGCCGTAAAAGTTTCAAAATTTTCCAAAGTTGGACAACCATTCTCAGCGTTTACTGTAAAGGATAATGATCACGGTAAAAACGGATTAGTGCAATGTTCAGTGATACAACCGGGATTTTTTAAGATAGAAAAAGTTGATAGTTACTTATTTCAAGTGGAAGTAGCATCTTCATTAGAAAGTTTGTCTCCACAAGTTTTGGGTACACTTATCATGTGCCAAGACAACGGAACTCCTCCATTGAATGGAATAAGACAAGTTTCTATAAGTATTGTTCTTGAAAATGTAGCATTCGATACTACTACAATCACTCCATCATCTTCCGTAACTATGGAAACGATAAACTCAAAATTAGAAACGACTTCGAGTAAAACTGAAACTACACAACATGTGATTACCACACCAAGTAATGAGTTTTCAACAGCATCATCTTCTGAAACTTCAGAAACGTCCACTTCCGTTTAATTCTGTACCATTAATTAATACACATATGCAATAAAAGACTAATTTCCAATTAAAGGAGTAGGTCCAGTAAGACCCCTTTTTGGCCCATAAAATATAGCAGTTTTACAAAATTGTTAAAATGTAAACTTTTAGTTATTTATAGGCTAGTTAAATGCTTCTGCTACATAAATATGGGCTGTTTTTCACAATACAATGCACATATATCGGGTACTAGCACCATTAAAATTTCTGAAATCTTCACAATTCTAGCATTTTAGTTAAATTTTAGACGATTTCCGTGTAAAACGAAAGTGGCCGCATTAGTGTTCATCCGTAATATTGAAATGTGAGTTGTATTCGATGATAATACACAACATATATAAAGGTTGAGGATGAACACGGATGCGGCCACTTTCATTTTTGACAAAAACCATCTGAAAAACGACATTTTTCGGCATATTTGGTAGATTTTTTATATTTGAGCTTGAATCGAATCGTTTTTAATGAATAAATTAGTTAAAATCTTTCACCTGAACTAATTGAATCTAATGAAATAGACACTTAAGTGTTTAAAAAGTGGTCAAAATCTGTCGTCAGATGAACCTGAAATTTGAGGCCAAAATCGGTCCTTACCGGACCTACTCCTTTGTGAACAGAGGAATTTACAAAAGATCTAAAGTTTGTGAAGTGAAATATTCAAAAGGGAAAACTACTAGTATTGAACTACTTAAAATGTTATAACATTATTTATCACTCATCTTTGTTCTGAACAAATATCATTTGACCTTAAATAAAAGGCGTTCACATATTCTAAATGTTGACCTTTTTTTAAGGTCCTCCTAACTAAGAACAAATGTAATATGTTGTTGCATATCATTTTTCTCTCTCATTATTTTGTACATAAATCAGGGCCTTTTATAGCTGACATTGTGGTATAGGTTTTACTCATTTTGAATTAAATTTGATTGTTATCTTATTTCTAAAGTAAATTAATACAATAGTTTAAGAAATCAAACTTTCATATTTTTAGCATCTTGTTGCTGTAAGTTTTTTTCATCTTAATGTTTGTTATCTTATTTCTATTGTTAAGGACACAATAGTCTGATACATCAAACTTCCATATGTCTAAGTCTTGTCAGTCTTGGTTTTTATCCTAATAGTTTTGCTATTGGATATTGGTGGCAGAAAGTATAATATTTAGAAATAAGAAAATGTGGTATGATTGCCAAGGATACAAAATTTAACTCTCCACATGAGACTAAACAACTGAGAATGAAATTGGGTAATAAATCAAAGAGCCAACAACCCGACCAAACAGCAGAAAACGACGCAAGGCCACCAATTGGTCTTCAATACTGCGAGAAAATCGTGAAGCGGGCTTCAGTTGGCCCCTTAATAAAAAAAATGTATAAGGCGCAAATATGCGGTGGGTTTAACATGTTATGTGAGATCTCAATCCACCCCTACTATGCCTTGTTAAAATAACCCCCGTCTTTTGATCCATTCCATTTTGGCGCTTAAGAACCTGGCATATTTTACAGACACTTTTTGTGTCTTCCGGTTATATGACACATATAAAATCTGACGTCGACAGTCTATATACACGGATGTAAAGCTGATGACCGTAACTTACAGTTTAAGAGCATTGGTTTTTTCACAAAGAGAAAGAAACACGTCATATTAGAATCATGAATAAATCAACACTATTTATTGTTTGAAATCAATACTGATTTGAAATAAAAATAAAATGATTAAAAAATGTATGAATTCAACGGCGATTGAGTTGTCAGACTATGTACACACAAAATATGAAAATGGAAATGGAAGATAAACGGGTAAATGTACAGTCCTTTTCTATTGATAAACCCAAAATGTCAAAACTATAAATATCCAAACACTCTATTAGAGCTATACGACAACAAGAGATAGATCATATTCAAATCCATCTTATGTGTTTCAAAACGCCTGATTAAGTACAACATATGCCATTGCAATCTTACTTGGATTTAAATTCTCACGAAAAAAGAGAAAAATCCTGTTGATTTTTTTTTTTTTTCATTTGGTCAAAAACTTTTATTTGTGTTATACTTTTATAAGAAAAGAAGAGAAAAATCACAGAAGAAAGTTAAAGAAAATAACAGCTGTGTAATACTGCTACTATCAGTTTCCCCCTAACATCTAGCTCACCTAAGGTAACTTATATAATATATAATGGTTACTAAGATATTGTATTTAATTGATTTTCGGTTAACTAAAACGAAGTAAGAAATATTCGACCTAAATACATGATGAGGACGAGTTACTTAGACAATAAAAAGCCATGGTGTTGTCAGTTTCTTTTCGACTGTTAGATTTGAACGTCCTTTTTTGTATCTTTCGCCTCTCTTAGAACAAAAAAAAGATATTATAGGGTTATTGCATGAATACTGGGGAATATTGTCCGAGTAGAATTTTATATTGCACGAGCTTGAGAGTGCAATATATGTTCTACGAGGGACAATATTCCCCAATATTCATGCAATAACCCTTTTATTGTATAGCAATAAATATAATATTTGAAGGTAAAAATTGGTTTGAACTAAAATTTTGTCGTTGATGACTTCATGAACTTTGAAGATGTATTGCACTAGTGCAATATTGACTTTATTGCACGCTAACTTTTGGTTACTTTCTGTGGGAAATATTATATTGCTATACAATAATATGCGATATTATCATATACTTCGACTAAATAATCTATGATTTTTACCGTATGATATTAGCATTAAATTAAAGTATTTTCCATATTTTTCGAATTGGTGCTTAGCGGGCTGATATGAAAAGTTTATCACATGCTTCGATTGTTATCACATGCCTTTCCGTAACGTTATCACATGGCATTCCGGTGATACTCGGCAAATTCCGGAAAAACACCTCAATGCTATGTTTTTAGTGAAAAACATTACAAAGTAGTGTACAAAACAATTATTTGAATACTGGAAAGTATACTGTGTAAAATAATTAAATTAAATTAAAAAATAAAAAAAAAAAAATATTAAATAAATGAATTTTTTAAGTTTTTCTGAAACATAATTTAGAAAGTTATTTTAAAAAAGTTGACTTTTTCAAACAATGTTCATTATGTATATTGTTGAATTATTTTTTTGTCGATTCGTCCATATTAAAATGTGTGTTTTTTTTTCTCTCTGTTGAGGCATATGATGGAAAGATTATATATTGAATGTATCAAATTTTGGGTCCGACGTCCGTGAACTTTTTACTCTTTCAACTTCTTTTCGGGAACCACGTAGAAGGATCAATATATGAATCTGTTGTTTTTCTCTACTGCTGAAGCATATGATAAAAAGATCATAACATGTCATTTTTCATATCGCATGTATTATCAGCCCTCGGTCAATATCAGCCCTCGAGCCATGCGGCTCTTGGGCTGATATTGAACCTAGGGCTGATAATACATGCGATATGAAAAATGCCATGTAATAATCTGATATTATTTGAATGTCGTACAGTAACCTACTAGTTAACATTTTCGTACTTTGGTCTCTTGTGCACGGATAATTTGCAATCATACTACCTCTCCTTATTTTTAGGGAAAAAAATGTGTTCATGTCTGTTAAAAGAAACATAGTTCTACATACAACGTTATTTTAACCTATTGTCTCTTATTGAAAGTCGTCTTAGTGATATTATTACACGAAAACATTATTTTAATAGAGATTTGGGTTCTATACTAAGGGCATCCGTATAGTTACGAGGGAGGTAATGACGTTGCTAACGTAAATTGTTATTTTCACGACGTCAAAAAATGACTCGAGACTTATCGGTAAAAGATGCAGTTTTCGACTGATTTTTGCGTTCAAACTGATTTAACACAAAAACGAATTCATGAACCCCTCTTTTTTAAAATGCCATTTGGTTTGAATACGTAAGAAGATTATGTCTACCAATTTTCATGAAAACGTCAACAGTGCATTTTTTCAAATTTGATAAATGTACAGCAAAAAAATATGTTTTTTTCTACTTTCATAAACATTTGATAAAAATGAGCTATTTGAAAAAACGAAATGCACAAATTAAAAGGACATATATGTAAAACAGAATTTACAGATAATTTAACAAAGTTTAACAGCTTGTATGTATCTTTTAAAACAAAAACAAAATTATGTATTTCTGTTGAAAGGAAAATACGTCCACAAATCCTAATTTTGAGCAAAATATAAAATTTCGACCTCATTTTACTAAAAAAAAAGTAGCACATGAAGGTATATTTTTTACATAAAAAATTATTCAATTTAATCAGACAGAAAATAGCTTAGACCCCGTTTACACTGGCAACGAAATTGAATCGATCTTAAAAAGACTAGTTTGAAGATCGATCTTACCTGTTTACACTGGACCAAAGATCGATCTTAAAGATCGATCTTTTTTGTCAGTGTAAACGGGGTCTTGTATGCAAAATGTCAGCAAAATTTCAATATTGGATCAAAACTGTATCGTATGCTAAAAGGGCCGTTCTCCTTTCTTGAACGTACTTAAATTGATCAATATCATTATCATCAAAATTAGGCATTTGCAAGTAATATATTCGAGAATGTACACTAAAGAAATTTATCCTGTTAAACTAACTTTAATTAAAGATAATAATACTAACAATGACCACTGCCCTTTCCTCGATCTTGATATATATATCATTAACGGAAAGCTTAATACTAAAATTTATGATAAAAGAGATGATTTTTCATTTCCTTTCGTTAACTATAAATTTTTAGACGGTGACGTTCCCTTGTCACCATCTTACGTTGTTTATATATCTCAACTTGTACGATTCGCTCGTGTATGTAACAATGTTTTAGATTTTAACGAGTGAAATTTATGTATTAATGAAAAATTATATAAATTTATGTATCAATGAAAAATTATTACACCAGGGTTTTCGATATCACAAACTAGTCAAAACTTTTACTGAATTTTGTCATCGGTATAAGGACATCATTCGTAATTATAGCTCAACATGCAGACTTCTTAAACGTTCAGTTATTTCACGTCCATTTTTTATGGAAATAATAATATTCTTTATAAAGCACAAAAATGAAACAAAAATGTCAGTATTCACCTCAGAAGCTAAGAAAACCTTTATATAGACTTATTAAGAAGGGATATAGTTACGATACTGTTGTCAGGTCATTAAAGATTGCATACTTTGGCGTTAATATTGATTCACTTATAGGGTTTTTGCATCGGAACTAAACACATTAATTTAAAAAACAGTTTTTGGCATGACACGGGTTATGTTCTTCTCATATATGTTATTATGGTATGATACTAAACCCCTAACGAGACGTATTGTACCTGATATTCATATAATGAAGACATAATCTTTCAATCAGTTTAATTGAAGTCTGGAGCTGGCATGTCAGTTAACTGTTAGTAATCTAGTGTTATTTATGTATTATTGTCATTTTGTTTATTTTCTTTGGTTACATCTTCTGAAATCAGACTCGGACTTCTCTTCAACTGAATTTTATTGTGCGTATTGTTATGCGTTTACTTTTCTACATTGGCTAGAGGTATAGGGGGAGGGTTGATATCTCATAAACATGTTTAACCCCGCCTGTCCCAAGTCAGGAATCTCTCTTGTATTATTTTTAATTTTAGTTTCTTGTGTATAATTTGGAGTTTAGTAGGGCGTTCATTATCACTGAACTAGTATATATATTTGTCGAGGGGCCAACTGAAGGACGCCTCCGGGTGCGGGAATTTCTCGCTGCATTGCCTATTGGTAACATTCTGCTGTTGTCTGTTATATGGTCGGGTTGTTGTCTCTTTGTCACATTACCCATTTCCATTCTCAATTTTAGAGGGGCAGAAAGAGACCATACCAGAAATATTTAAGCCCGTTCCAACAAAATAATATTATGTACCCATAAGTTGAGTATCAAGTGTTCGCACGGGATTGTTTTCTTGGTCCCACAATATTATTTAGTATAGTGCTCCACTAAAATACTTTGGTTAATTGTTGCTTGCCTAATGCAAAATAAACAATAAGTAAAATAAAACCAGTTAAACAAATAGTTGTTATTTTCTGTGGCAATTGTTTTCTTGTAGTAGTGTTGTCTAGAAGAAATTTTAAGGTATTTGAATAATTAGACATAATTATAGGTACTTAAGCACTAAATACTTATTATAAACATAATGATAATAAATACTGATATATATTATATATGATAATGTACTTTTAGCACTAATAATAAAAAGAAAACATGATGTATAACAGCTGTTAAATTCACATGTTTAAATGGTGATACACTGCAATTGTCATCAATGAAAGCTCTAAGTCTTCTGTTGTTTTTGTCCTTATGTCACCATACTGTCCAAGCATTTCTACAAAGTCTTTGTTTTCTTCTATCTTCTTTTAATTCTTTTAATTTTTTCTTTCCTAGACTCATGGTATACTTAAGGGAACTTTTTATAGACATTGCTGTGATAACTGCTGTATCATCAGCATTGGTGTCATCAATTTCTTTGGCAGATGGAATTTCTGCCACCCTTCTCTTTCTATATTCATATTCAGTCTTTGTGGAAATTTCTTTCTCTTTACAATATTTCCAGCTTCCTCGGATGGTAATTGTACGGCCCTCTTACTGTCATAGGAGTTTGAGTGTTGACGCCATAGGATGGAGGCAGCATCTTTTGCCTTTGTTGTACTTCTAATTGCACCAGATGTTACATCTGTTTCAAATTGTGTAGCCCATGGTTCTGGATCATGTGCTTCTCCCTTTGCCATACAGAATGCCAATTTTTTGTTCCTTGTTACTTCATTTTTCTTGACATTTTCTTTGTAAGAAGAGTCTGTACAGACGGGCTTACTGCTGAGTTTTACAATTTTTTCTGGATTGATATCAAAAATATGTGTTAGAAAGCTATGAATATTCCTTCGAAACCGGAACCCTCTCAATAGACCAAAGACGGGGTATTCTTACTCTTATTCCAAAGAAAGATAAAGATAGAACACTCTTGTCGAACTGGCGTCCCCTCTCTATCTTAAATTTCTATATAAATTAGTAGCTAAAGTTATTGCGGAAAGAATGAAATTATTTCTTCAAAAGCTTATAGATCCAGACCAAACGGGATATGTGGCTGGTAGATATACAATGGTGAAAATCTACGACTCATTGCTTATATTATATTGTAAACTACTTTAAAGAATTATCCGGGGCTTATATTACTGGTCGCTTTCGAAAAGGCGTTTGATACGCTAGAATGGAAATTTATTCAAAAAGCATTGGTTTTTTTTTAATTTTGGTAGCAATTTCCGGAAATGGGTTTTAACCTTATACTCAAATATATCTAGTCTTGTCGTCAATAATGGATTTAGTTCTAGTCCATTCACAATTGAGAGAAGTGTTCGACAAGGATGTCCTTTGTCTCCCTTTTTATTTATTGTGGCCGTTGAACAGCTGGCAATAAGTTCTTACGAATCTGGCAATAAGTATTCGTAAGAACAATCAGATATCTGGTATAAAAATTTGGGATTCTGAAATCAAAATCTCACAGTTAGCTGATGATACCACTTGTTTTTTTGAGAGATGTATTCTCCGCGCAAATTTTATTAGATTCCTTAAACGATTTTGAGAAGTGTTCAGGATTAAAAGTAAATTTTTCTAAAACCGAAGCAACATGGATTGGAAGAAATAAGTTTAACAAAGAAGGTTCCCTTCCTATTAAATGGACAGATGGTTTTAAAACCTTAGGTTTAAAATTTAATGCTTTTGAAGAAATGGTTTGTTCTAATTTAGATACATGCATAGAAAAAATGGAATCAATAATTTAACTATGGAGGATCAGAAACCTTTCCTTGATCGGAAAAATTGTAATTTTTAAATCACTTGCAATATCGAAGCTTATTTATGTCATTTCATCTACACATGTACCAAAATCTTATGTAATTAAAATACAACGGGATATTAATAGTTTTTTATGGAATGGTAGTACTCCGAAAGTTAAATCGGAAGTTATTCAAAAGTCTCCTATCGAGGGAGACTGAAAGCTCCAAATTTTGAAGTACAGCTGTTATCAATTCGTATTATGTGGGTAAAAAGATTTCTGTCAGAACATGACTCCAAATGGAAACATGTTTCCAAAGCATTTATCTCCCTTTTTGATTTAGAGGACTTGTTTATGAGCAGATGTGAAATTGAGTTTTTGAATTTGAAAACACCTCTTTTTTATATAGAAGTGCTATCTGCTTGGAAACGTTTCAAGGGTATTTTCATCCCGTTAAATGCATTTCATGTTAGAAAAGAATTTATTTGGTTCAATCCGTTTATCAAAATTGATCAAACGAGTATTTTTTACAGATCTTGGTACATGATAGGCATAAGGTTCATCAATGATATTGTAGATGATAAAGGCGATTTTTTGTCTCATGACGCTATTAACAAAAAATATAACCTTAATGTCACTTTTGTAGACATTCTATCTAATAAGCTTGCTATACCACGTGACTCGAAAGATTTGTTATCACAACAACACATGTCACCTAACAGCAACTCATTTGGATTCGTTTTTGAGCATGAGAATGAAAAAATGCCTATTAGTAAATTATTTACTATATTCACTTTTTATCGATCGGGGAAGTGTTTCTCCTATTTCACAACAAAGATAGGAAGAGAGTTTTAATATAGAAATTAGTGACGAACAATGGAAAAATATTCATTCATTAGCTTTCAAATGTACTATAGAAAGCAAACTACAAGCTTTTCAATATAAACTACTACACAGAATAGTCTCACATAATTATCTTCTTGAAAATATAAATTTTCCTTAACTAATGCATGTGCCAGTTGTAAAGAAATAGAAACTATAGAGCATAATTTTTTTGAATGTACAGAAATAAAACAATTTTGGAGAGATTTTTCAAATTGGTGGTATTCAGTTTTTGGAGTAAAACTATTTTTGAATAAACGGCGTCATTTTTGGTGTATTGAATTCTGATAACTTAGTTTTAAATTATTGCATTCTACAGGCAAAATATTACATATATTATGTAAATAACACACACTTAGACAGACTGTTCATATCTGTGCAAGCTTTTCTTAAATTTTTGAAAAAGACGTCTTGAGATATTATAATATTTCTATATTTCTAAAGACCAACACGAGTCATTTGTCAACAGATGAAAGCTATTAATTAAATTTATTTTTTAATATGGTTATAGTATAATGTATTCCAAAGTATTCTTAAGACGTATACATACTGAGTATTCACACCACTAACTGGTAAATTTTTACTATGTCTTATTTGTATAATGTCAATAGTATAACAATGCCATAGTATTTACATGTCATGTCATTCACTCATGTCTTGTAAAAATGTATGTATGCACTGTAGTTTGAACACCAAAAAGATCAATAAAAAAAAAGTCTGTGATTGACTTAAGAGGTCTTGTTATGGCACACATGTTTGCCTGGTCTAGTTGTTCTGTTGACCAGTTCATGAAGTAATTGTTGTTGTGTCTGGTTACAATGATGTGTACTCTGTCTAAAACAGACATTTGCGTTTTAAAATAGGAAAGTCTGGAAATATTTCTATATGAAAAATACACTTAAAATTAACTTGGTACATCATACACCTTAAAATACATCTACAATACTGGTATATCAGTTAGGTACCAGTATTGTTGTTTTAAAAAAAAATGTACAATACTGGTACAAAATTTTATACCAGTATTGTGCAGTATTGTGCACAATACTGGTATACCAGTATTGCGATCACCAACTATAGTAGATCCTTGACCTATAATGGTTTACTTTTATAAATTGTTATTTGGATGGAAAGTTGTCTCATTGGCACTCATACCACTTCATATATTTATTCAAACACAAAGTGATAAAACTTTGAAAAAAAAACCATATTGAACCCCTTATTTTCTGTTTTTTGAGTCAATCAGCTGTATCCCTGATTTTAAAAATTCACTGTAACAAATAACAAACTGTATACATCAACAGACTATTACCAAACTTTCGAAAATAGAAATGCCATAAATCATATAACAGTTTGCATATTATCAGGTTCACTTTTCGGACGAGACATCAGATGTTTACATTCGTGATAAACAAAAACCAAGGTCATATTTCCTTTAACCCCATTACGCAATTTACACAGCAGACAAATTTCCGATCTGATAAGCCCCGTATAGTACGTATACTTGTTGTGTACATCTAAGACATGCTTTTGGTTCAATATTTAATTGGATTTAGTCTGGTGATAGTTAAATCACAAGATCAGAGGGTAAGTTGGACTGAATTTTATCTTTTGTCACATCTGGTAATAGGGGACGAAACTTAATTTACCAAATTCAATGGCTGCTTTGACATTTACCAACTTATGAAAATTTAACATTTGAATTGTATGATGGGTATTTGCATGGATGACTGTGTGATATGGGCTTGGCTCATTCTCGAATTCCGTATGGTGACCTATATTTGTAAAGAGTGAAGAGTTGTCTCATTGGCAATCACACATTGCCGACTGTCACTATTTCCCTGGAAATTTTGAAAGAGCAATTTGTCCACAAATCAAAACAAAACAATCAATTTTACCATTGGAACTGGTATATGATTGTAAAAGTATGAAGAAGCAAATAAACATTCATGAAATACATTTAAAAGCCCCTTTAAAGGTTTTGTTGGACAAATGAGTGCCATCTTGCACGTAAAACCGCCCTGGGCATTTTAAATGTTGGCAGGTATGCAATCACACCACATCTTTTTTTATGTTGTATTACTATCGAGTAGGAGATGAATAAGTGGTCGATCTTTTGATCTTTACTTAGATTTTATAGTTAATATATAAATACATTGGATTAAAAGAAAGAAGAATATTTGATGTATGGAAACCTCGTGACACGTACAAATGACTAGAAAAATGAAATGGCAGAATTACATTAAGCATATGGGAATAAGCGTATTTTGTCAGCAAAATAAAATTTATAGCGTACATCAATTCTTTTTTATGTTGTAAAAACAAGATTAACGTGTATAATAGTTCACAAGACTTCATGTCATATCAGTTCATTCCTATTGGCCCGAGCACACAGTTATTTCGTAGTGCATTTCTTTTAGACAATAAATTTAAATTAAAAAAATCGCACCTGCTCTTTTTCAAAAAGATTTTTACAGTGTAGTGTACTACCAGTGAGACAAATAATATCAAAATTATAGAAACTTCTACCAGCTCTAACTCAAAATATTGACAATTCTGTGTTAAGGGGGCGTAAAATTCAGTTTGACAGCTTCAGACGTGATAAAATTTGACCTTTTTGAACTGGACCAAATCACTACTTAACATAAAGATTTAGCACCCAAATTTTTTTAACATGTAAATACATCCCCCTACTTAATATTTCATGCATTTAATATCAAGAAATAAATTGGGAAAGTGTATCAAATAAAACATGCAAGTTATACACTGTTTACACTAGGGACTATATTCGTTGACAACGAAAACCAAAGGACGATAACTGTGTCCTTGGACCTATTGGCGAATTTGCTGTATTAATTAAGGGTTATTTTAATTATGAAAAAGAAAAGGGTATAATATTAAATTTTGAAGTCCGTATCAGCCAATCACAGCATTTGAATTGAAAACAAATCACAAAAAATGCAAAAGAACCAAACATCTTTATTAACTTACTCATTTTCTCTTCAAATATTGCTATTTGCAATATATAATTAGTCTTTCAAAGAAATAAGGTATTAATGCTAAATGTATGAAAAGTCTAGAGAGAATCAATTCCCGCCAACTTTTCAATGGCATATACCTCATAAACAAGGACACTGACCTTACATTGATTTCATTTTTTAGTTCCGTTGTTTATTAACTATCAATGAAAACGAACACCCTTAATTAAGGTTTATGACCCCTTCTGTGGCCATTTTTGTGCGAACTTTTCACACTTCAATTGTATCAAAACTACAGATATAATGAATTATAGAGATAGGTCATTTTGTACATTTACTAAGGGGAAACTTGATGCAAAGCATTATTACTTACTGTTTCATTGCATAGAAAAAGAGTACTTTGTGGCAAATAAACCAAGATTTTTATAGAAAATCCACAGCCTTTTAAACAGAGATTTTTGTTATGAAATTTGAAACAAAATTTACTCATTTGCTTTTCTATGATGTGCTATTGTTTATTTTGTACAAAAAAAATCTATTTAGAACCTGTAAATTCCAAAATACCTCGTGCTGAGTCACTAAAGTCGAGCACACCTTAAAAGGTGTACTTGATTTGGTCCATATTTTTTACCAATAACTACATTAATAAACTTGTTTTAAGGAAGTCAATGCTAGCACTGCATGCAATAATCCCATATCTATCAGCCATCAAATTGCCAAATATGAGAGTATTAGGATAAAGGCTGTGGATTTTTTCTATAAAATTTCAATATGTTTAGCATTGAATCAACACAAGGGTACATAGTCCTTAAGCTCTGATGAGCTTTTTCACCGAAAATTAAACACACGCATTAACAAATTTTAATGTGCAGTGATTCATATTTGATATCTTTTAACAATTCATTAGATATTTTTTTCACTTAGGGTTCTACTGTTTGTGACATCAGCCATCGACACACATCATGCCCTCACCTATACTGCTGTGCTCGTGACGACTTCTTATTAGAAGATATACTATGTAAGCCTTATGGGAGACTTAATGATAGGTGTACCACAGTTCATTCAGAAGAGGACTGTCCATGTTTAAAAGGTCTCTACTGTAAGACTGACCTTACTAGTTCTACCTTCACGTCAATTTACGGCCATTGTCACAATGATACAATTGATAGAGCTCCAACAACATTAAGACCAACAACAACAACTCGGATGCACTCGAACAATCATCCACCTCAAATACATCTAAGAAATCATAGTATTTATGTTTCAAGAGATACAAACGTGGGAACAAATATCACTGGATTTACAGCCACAGACCGAGATGGAGGAGACAGGGGTAATATTCATTGTTCCATTCTTCAGATACCATATTTTGGTATTACAAAGTTTACGCCCCATAGTTTTGAAATAATTGTCAAATCCTCTTTGCGAACTTTAATGCCGCAAACTTTCCAAGTATTTATAGACTGTGAGGATGATGGCTTTCCACAATTGAACAATATTGCAAATCTAGATGTTCACATTCTCATTGAATTATCTCCTCTATATACAACTGTACCGGTATCGACTGGAGCACCAGAAAGCACCACTACATCATCCAGTATAACAAATATGAATACCGAATCGACAAGTGCTATGACATTTACTTAATCAGTTTCATCATCTTTGACGGGGAACACATCACAAACGCCTCTTAAAACAAATCGGAGAAGCTTACGTTTATTTAAGGCTTACAAAAACAGAAAATAATCAGAAAAAATGCATTAATCTGTAAAATTTCAAACGGTAGTTCAGAAAAAAAAATACCATTTTAATTTAACGTTATGTGGACAGAACTCCATGGAAGTATATCGTAAATTATGCAATAACGAATGTAATATTCATTATGTGAGTTGTATTAAAAAATCTATTTTTTTTTTTTTTTAATTTACTTACTATTGAGAAAGCAATGATCGTTGTAAATTTTCTGTAAGATTTAAAACACCTTTTGGAAATGGCGCTTGTGTGCAAGAACAATTCCTACTGTCGATAGCACCAGCAAGGTCTTGTTTTAAAATCAGTTGTATTAGGAGGTAAGAGAACACATGAAACGTTTAAAAATTTGTTGCAATAAAAACTCTCGACCTGGCATCATTTTTATTTCAAATTCTATATAAGGATAGTTTAGTGACACCGTACAAATCCTTATTCTATATACGAAAGGTCAATATTATAATTTAGTTATATTATAAATAAGATAAAGGAGTTTCTACAGTATTTGGTGGTTAAATTTGTATCTCTGGTGATTTTCTAACAATATGCAGGCAAACTTATTCATTCTTTTCGAATGATCTGCAAAAAGATGTGTTCTTTCTATACGACGTCATCAAACATGGTCGCCTTTTTTATACCGTCACAATAGGAAATTCAGAGGAAAGCGCCTTCAAACTCTTTTACCCCGCAAATGTTATGTGCCTGTCCTAAGTAAGGAGCCTGTAAATAAGAAGCTGATGTGTGCTGTTGTTTGTCTTATTTGTATTTCATTTATTGTTCAGAAGTTGTCGTTGGTTGTTGAATTACATTTTTGTTTTTCGTTCATTATTTTGTACATGAATTTAGTTTCCTCGTTTGAATTATTTGACATCTGTCATTTCGGAGTCTTTCATAGCTTACTATGTGGTATGAGCTTTGCTCATTGTTGAAGGCTGTATGGTGACATATAGTTGTTAATTGCTGTGTCATTTGGTTTCATGTGGAGAGATGTCTCATTATCAATCATATCAGTTGCATCTTCTTTTTTATAAGTTCTGGTATATAATTATAACTGGATTTCAAAATTAACGCTCGAAAATTAACTATGATCTTTTTTATTTGCAATGTCCAAAATTGTTGTTATTTTCTATTTTGCACATGTATTCTTTACGACAAGGACATATCAAATGATCTGTGTTCAGTAAACATAGTTCCCCGTCCATTCTGGTTGACTGGCATATTTGTCTCCTTTCTACAATAGAATTTTGCGACCTGTTGATAATAATCTGTAAAAGAAACAAAAGGATCATAAATGTTTACAAAACTTAGATTTTTTTAAATACTTAATAGGCTATTCTACCTCAGGAAGAGATTACCTTAGCTGTATTTAGTCATCAATGCTCTTCAACTTCGTACTTTATATGACCTTTTTAACTTTTTTTTATTCGAGCGCCACTGATGAGTCTTTTGTAGTTGAAATGCGCGTCTGGCGCAAATACGAAATTTCAATCCTGGGATCTAAGATGAGTTTTATTTTGCTGTGCAGTTGTTTTGACGCATCCATGCTAATCCTTTTTCAGACAAAGCAATTCGCGTATGTTCATGTTTGAAAATCATGTCTCCTTGCACTCAAATATGCATTGCAGTGTAGGAATGCCTCATTTGATATTAGCATGACATGTACAAGTACTTTAATATAAAAAAGAAGATGTGGTATGATTGACAATGAGATAACTCTCCACAAGAGAACAAATGAAATAGAAATTAAAACAACTGAAGGTATCTGCACGGCATTCAAAATGAGCAAAATCCACATCACATATTCAGATATTGCAGGCCCCGAAATGACAAATGTAAAACAATTCAAACGAGAAAACTAACGGCCTGATTTAATTTTGCTTTTGGTAACTACATATGTCATTGCACGACCATTGTTGAAACTGCAATCTTTATTCGTTTAAACATGTACCTGCATGTACTCATTTTTTTTTATTAACTTTTATTCCTTTATTCAAGCGTTTTTAGAGTGCTTTTTTTGTGCTCACCTGTACGCCTTGTCAGTTGTTTGTTGTTAAATTTTAATCTTTTTGTCGTTTGGCGTTGACGGTACATCTTTAAAAAATCTTCAAGAAATTCACTCACAAACTAGTATAGATTTAGATTGATATTTAGTAAAAAAAACAATTGTTGACTTTTTATAATTTGTATTGTTTCTGGTGTTGTGTGTTATTGTTTCATTAGGAATGACTCCACATATCATCTAATTCATAAAAATTCATAGCACAACACTACACTAACAATGGCATTGACGCATTTGCTTATGAGTCTACTACAAACATCACATAAGTAAACCAGTAAAATAATACTTCGTTCCGTGTTTACTGGATTTGTTTTTTTAATGTTCAATTTAGTCGGATGTTCAGAAAATAGTTCGCAAGATAATTGTCTACAGGAAGATATATCTCACTGTCGTACACTTTATTCCGATTCTGGTACGAAAAGGCTCATACTAAGTATTAGGCTCTTCTGGTCGGTAATATAACTTTCTGTAAAAAACACACTTAAAGTAAACAGTGCTTAGTCAAAATGCTAATGCAGGGTTCACACATTGCCGATTATTGCTCCCGTTTGAGATCAGACAGCGATACGACAACAAAAATGAAAAAGTCGGATTACTATCCTCAAATATCTGGAATGTCCTATTATTGTCTGAACGCAGTCGTTTTAGTTCGTAACAGATTCCTACCGGTCGGAAAGGGTCCGAATAGTTCAGCGAAGCACCCCGACAGTTAGGTGCGTCCCGTAACATTCGGGGAAACTCAGCCGATTTTGTCTAGTCGGATTACAATCGTGACTATGTCGTGACAGATTCTTCTGTATCAGGTCGAATTCCTAACAATATTCTGTGTATTCGGGACGGTGTCCCGTGGAACGGGAATGATCTGGAGAAATTTTTCATTGCTGTTTTTCTGCCGATTGAGTCCAGATTGCATCCAGATCTTGTCGATTGCGAACCGTTTTTGCCGAAACTGTTCCGAAACAGTCCCGTTATTAATTTTAAATTCGTCAATGATACCCACGTCAGAGTTCCGACAATTACAGAATACAATACGACTGAGACCAGACAAAGCCGTTTGCAATGCGATAGAGCGGACCGTGATAGGATTACGTTCCGACAGTACCTGATCATCCCGAGTATGCCGACAGTTTTCGAACGGATAACTTCCGTCAGCGTCGGTTCACTGTCTTGTCACTATCTGATCTCTTTCGGATTACATTCGGTAGAATCGGGACGCATTCGTGACAGACTCGGGCGAATTTTACCTGGCGAAAGATACAAATCGGATTAGAAGCTGATTTAGAACGGGATTATCGGGATAATTCGCTTGGAAACGGTTGAATATCGACGCTTCCTGAACAATATCTGATTGTTGTCGTGATTAAATATTTTTTTTTACAAATTTTAATTAAAGTTTGAATTTCTATCCACGATTCATAGGATCTTGATCAGACTTTTAATAAATTTTAATCGGGAATGGTCCTGTCAATGACAGCAGTAAAAATCGTGAATGTGTGACCCCAGCTTAAGAGCCAGTTATTTTAAATACAAACGTTGAGTCAAAATTGACGCTTTTGAAATTAGGAAAAATTTACAATGCTCTTCCTACTTTTTACTTGTTTGGCTTTATAAATATTTTGATATGAGCGTCACTGATGAGTCTTATGTAGACGAAACGCGCGGCTGGCGTACTAAATTATAATCCTGGTACCTTTGATAACTTTTACAGATGAACAAATTGATATTTTCCACACGATGTGTTTATATGTGTTCTACTATTTTCATCTATAAAATCAGTGGCGTAGCTAGGTCATTTTTACGTGTACGCCCGAACCCCGATTAGGGGCCTGAAGGAAAAAAATCGTACAATTACAGTATGTCACCCGACATCCGTCAGGACGACATACCTAATTTCAGCTGATCTATTGATTGTTATACATTATATTCAATTTATCACAAATAAATCGAAATATATATATTTTTACGTGTCTGGTTTCAATTAGTCTAAGATATTAATCAAAATTGTAAATGGTTTCATTTGTGTAGTACAGTGGCAAATTCCGTGAAAAGGGACACATAATTGAAATAATGAGCATATTTCTTACTGAATATATAAGAATGACCAAAAGAATTTCAGAACAAAGAAATATAGAAATGATGACCCCCCAACTCCCTGTTGTTCCCAATCCAGACCCTCATATATCACTGTGTCAGATAGTTTTGTTTAATATATTTGTCTTCAAAAAGAATATTTTATTTGTATACAAAGTGTTGTTTTAATATGTAATGGACAATATATGCCATTCCCTCTCAGCCGAAGTCGTTATCTCATATCAGTGAAAGCAAGTATTAGAAAGCTTGCCTCCCTGTGCAATATGTTATTATACGGTGACCAGACCAGTCTGATTTAAATTGCGCAAAGATCAGACCGCCTGTTGGTATAAAACTGAAAAATGAATGGAAAAAAAATTGCTACAGAAATTAACCATGAAAACAAAACTTCAAGAAAGTTTAATTAAATTCGACGAAGGTTTAAAAAAGTAATTGATATGTAACAAATCTAAACTTTGATTGTGTAAAGTGATGCAAAAAGAAATTCCTTTTATTCATAAAATACGGGACAACTCATCATATATAATTTCGTCATTTTGCTCTCGATACTCGTTTGACCATAAACAGTTTTTGTCCAGCTACCGTAAAATTTTTACGAAGGTTTGACAAAGTCCTTGATATTTTCAAACTTAAACCATGTAATGAACCTACATGTACATAGTTATATTAGTGGCACCGCCGAAGAAATTTAGGGCCGAAATGTCTCGCTTTCGCGACATAAATGTCAAGAGCTCGACAAAAAATGCAAACCACATATCGAATCTTAGCACATAATGAATTGCTTTTAAAAAAAAATTAAGGAAAGTGAGTATAGAATTCAAGGTAGATTTAGACTTTGACAGAAAATGAACAAATATATAATATGATACTAATTTTCGTCACTTTTATTCGCAATTACAAGCCATTGAAGAAAGACTTAGAATGTTGGTGTACTCTTAACCAATTCTTTTTATTCTTATTTAGATGAAAATATTTTTTTAACCCAATTCAAGTGTACGCCCGGCGTTTTGACGTAAACGTAGCTACGCGCATGTCTGTCTTTAAAATTGTCAATCTAAATAAGATACAGCCAGTGCAAAAAAAATTATAAATGTGTCCTAAATGCACTTAAAATAATGGATAACCGAATTTAAAAGAACAAAACTAAGGACAATTTGCCATTTCATTAGGCTGGATCAATTTATGCCATGCAGGGAAAATCAAGAGGCTTGGTATACCTTTAAAAAAAGATGCATTGATATGAAGAGTTACAAAGTGAAATCAAAAGCAGATAGTTGCTTGGTAAATATTCAGGTTAACCCCGTCACATATTAATGAACGTACAAAGTCATGTATACAAAATAAGAGTTCCCATTTATGACATTAGTTTGTTAAAAATCATATCAGTACCGAAGCTAATAAATCTATTTGTTCTTATTTTGATTTTATTGAATTGTTGCTTTGTTGTCATTAACCCAAATATTTCATTCCATTCCATTCATATTCATTAGAACTTTAATTGTACTTTTCGTGTGTAAGTATAAGATTAAATTCGGTCAAATCAAAGTTTCTAGTATCTATCCAAAAGGAATTTATCATGATTACCTTATATACACAACACTTGTTCAACCCACAACTTGTCGAATTGGTGACGTCACAGTCGTCTGTCTTTGTCTTATCTAAATAAGTTATAGTCGGTGCAAAAAGAGCAGCAAAAAATTGTCCTTGAAGTATCTGGAAGTAAAAATGTATAACTGATGTTAGATGGACTAATAAACGTAGGGCAATGTTCCCAAAAGTACTCAATCATTTAATGCCACCTAGGGAACATCAATGAAATAGGCTTCGAGAAAATGTTAAATATTGGTTTTATATTCTGCATTTAAAAGATTTTTGTGGAACTACATTGCTCGAAAGAGTATTTCCCTGTTCATAAATATTTTTATCATGGACTTAATTTGGGTTAGCTTCAATTAATATGTCTCGCTTCGTTTAGGTATTGGCCATACAACCATTTTTTTTTCTTTCCTTGTTATAAAAGTAGGTTGAGAAGACCTTTAAGGTGCTCCAGAAGGGTTAGCAACACCAACCTTCTATCAAGGAAATACCTAGGAGATATATACTCCGTATGCATGTGCTGCTGGAATGTTTTGCTTTACATAATTTTTTGAATATCGTTATGGTTTCGAGTTTTCAATTTTGTTACATTTTGTCTCTTTCGATTGGGTAACAAAGAGAACAATAATTGTGTGGACAGTCGTGGACAGCTGTCTCATTGGCAATCATACCACATCTTTTTTTATAATAACCCTGGTTATAAAACACATACACTTCTAACCAATATAGATCGGAGTTGTGTCGCTTTGTCCGACGCATATATCAACTTTCACAACTGCGAATGAAAAATTGAAAATCTCACACTTTTTACATCTTCGCGATCGTCGCCTCAATTCGCCACAAACGTTTACAATGCTTAAAAGTATGTTAGAAACAGATACAATATACCTTGAATAATGCTTCTCTTTGTGCGCAAGGCTGATTTATAGAAAGCACATTGGTAAAAAGGAAGAAACATTTTTCAATTGGAATTCCAATAATAGAGTTGGCCTTCTTGAGTGAACTAGTTTAGGAACGATAACTCCAACCAAAGTCCTAAGCCACTAATTTCTACTTCGAGGTTTGTTAACGTCAATACTTACAAATGCGAAACATATCTTTTTTAGATGCATTTTTGTTCCTTTATGTAGATCAACTGTATTAAAACTAAACGGCACAATTAAGGTTAACAAACTTCAAGAAAATTATCGCACTTACAGTACCGTCATTGCATAAAAAAAATACTATTCGAAACACGCCAATGTCAAATGAAAGAATATGATTGATTGTAATGCGAGGCTGAACACTACCAAAGTTATTAACACAGTATATCCATTACAGATGATGACGTACAAAATATCACTACAACATATTGTAATTTTTTACAGTTACGTAACTATCCAAATCCGAAAAAAATTGAAACAATGTTCCTTTGAATTGTTTCCTTATTAATGCCAACATATCCCACAGAATATTATAGCTTTACGTCTGAATAATCTCATTGCTGGTAATCCTTTGTAGTTCATGTATGGTGTATGCTTGAAACTGTTGTACAAATTTCATTTGTTTTAACTTTCCCTAAAATGTTTCTAAAATCTCTTCAGTAATTTTATACTAGTTTTGTACACTCAATAAAATGGCAATGACTAACAAATAGAGCTACACTGTACACGAAAATGTTTTCGTTTTCCAATATAATACCGTGTCACGTGAACTGCATAATAAAACTATGTTTCATCCAGTTTCTCGATATCTGTCTGGATAAGTGGAGGATTGCATTATCATAGAAAGAAAATCTGATCATGCTGTGATTGAATATGGTGATGAAATGAATATAAAGTAGAAAGTTCCTTTTGATTAAAGATCTTTTATTCAAATATTGCAGGGTTAAATTAAGTTTCGATCGACTCTGTCGAGACTTGAAGTACAAAATGTAAACATTGAATTAATACAACTTGTGTACAACAGCATAGACAAATTACAGTGTTTCTAGTTTTAATTGCATTTCAAATTTGATGACAATGAATATATTTACTACAATAATAATTTACTTTATTTGCAAAATTCACCCATATGGGTCAAGCAAACACAAATGAGAATGTGAAGAATTACAAATATAAACATAAAAACATAGTTATAAATGGTAAACTAAATGTAACCTTTAACGGAGATGGACCTCATTTTCGCAATTCTAAAGATTGCTTTGTAAACTCACCAACTTTGTCATAACCTCTGACTCGGGCTTTAAAAGTTGTTTCAGCTTAAAAAGTTGTTGATAATTTGTATAATCAGGGTTTCTTATCTTTGAAAATAAGTAATTATCTCTTAAAGTTGAGTTCAATTTACAATATAGAAAAAAAAAAACGGTATTCATAATCAAGATTATTACAAATAAACTCATCATAGATACCAGGACTAAATTTTGTATATACGCCAGACGCGCGTTTCGTCTACAAAAGACTCATCAGTGACGCTCAAATCCAAAAGTTAAAAAGGCCAAATAAAGTACGAAGTTGAAGAACATTAAGGACCAAAATTCCTCAAAGTTTTGCCAAAGACAGCTAAGGTTATTTATGCCTGAGGTAGGAAAGCCTTAGTATTTCTAAAATTTTATAAATTTTGTAAACAGTTTATTTATAAATTTACATAACCTATGATCTCTGGGTACATTTTTATATCTTCCCATTTCAACATCTAGGTTATGACAAGACAACCGGGAATAAATTGTGGTCACTAACCCTTTATTTAGAAATTAATTAGATAAAATTGAGAATGAAAATGGGAATGTGTCAAAGCGACAACAACCCGACCATAGAGCATTGTCTGGTTTTAAAATTTGATTCTTTTAAGCAATAGTTCTCAATTTTTATTTCAGATTTTATTTGACTACATGTATTTAGAAATAATTTTTAACTGTCTGTTACATAGGAAAGTGTATTCAAGATCTTTTTTGTACAAACTTCATTTGATACATGTACCTGATTACACTTCATCCTTAAGGAATATTTAACTTTTTTGTATAGTTTATCATAATTTTCAAAATCTTCAGCATTAAAACCGGTCTCTTTAAATATATTTAGAGAAAATGTATACCAACTTTGAAAACCATCATTATGCAGTGACTTATCTAATTCATAGGTTTCTTTAAACAGAGGATTAATATCATGGGTATGAAATCTACACACATATATATAGCATAACTTGTGGTTTAATACATGAAGCCATAAAAAATCCGCCCACTTCTTTTTTCGCTAAAATATTACATAGATATATCGGACGATGTGGTATAAGTGCCACCGAGACAACTCTCCATCCAAATAACAATTGATAAAAATAAACCATTATAGGTCAAGGTACGGCCTTTAACACGGAGCCTTGGCTCACACCGAACAGCAAGCTATAAAGGACTCCAACAATTACTAGTGTAAAACCATTCAAACGGGAAAACCAACGGTATAATCTATATAAAAACGAGAAATGAGAAACACGTATGAACTACATTAACAGACGACAACTACTGTACATCAGATTCATAACTTAGGACAGGTGCAAACATTTGCAGCGAGATTAAACGTTTTAATGGTACCAAACCTTCTCCCTTTTCTAAAACAATAGTATAGCATCACAACATAGAAAAACACACGATAAAATATCAATTGGAAGGCTTAACTCAATCAAAAAATATTCTTTAGCCCTAGGACAGATTTGCAGTATTTATTATGAATCATTTCATAGCAAGATTTATCTTCTAATTGAAAGACAAAGTATCACAAACAGTACCATGTTGTTCTGATCGTTTAGAAGTTTTGAAAATGGATAAATAATCGTCCATAATCCAGACCTCACTGTTATATAATAGGAATTACAAAGACATCAAATAGGTTACATGATAAATTAACAGGGATGGATCAGTCAAACTCATAAATCGAAAATAAACTAACAAAGCCATGGCTAAAAATGAAAAAGACAAACAGAAAAATAATAGTACACATGCCACAACATAGAAAACTAAAGAATAAGCACCACGAACCCCACCAAAAACTGGGGGTGATCTCAGGTGCTCCAGAAGGGTAAGCAGTTCCTGCTCCACATGTGACACCAGTCGTATTGCTCATGTTATAACAAATCCGGAAAATAATTCGGTAGCAATAATGTTCAGCAAAATAAAATCTAACAAAAAAGTAGTATGATCAAAATTGTCAATTGACCCCTTAAGAAGTTATTGCCCTTTAAAGACAAGTTTACACAATTTGTTCATTAAGTTTGCTTACATTTAAAAGTCTTCTCCCCTGAAACTACTGTTTCTGATACTTTTAAAATAGTGTTGCTTAAGAATTTAGTTTATGAATTGTAGTTAAATGTAGTTTTTGGCTTATATTTCAGATACTAAAGTATTAAGAGCAAATCTAACATGGGGTAGAATTATTCAAAAGGGCAAGATCTATCAGCCCTAAAATTTTCAAACAAACCGAACACCAATTGTGTGGTTGCTGCCACTAAATTGGTTATAGTAAGGAAATTTTGTAGTTTTTGGTTAATATCTTGAATATAATTGAAGATAAAGATAAACTGGAAACAGCAAAAATGTTCAGCAAAGTGAGATCTACAAAAAAAATGTCAATTAACCCCTTAATGAGTTACTGCCCTTTAAGGAAATTTACACAAGTTGTTTATGTTTTTTAATTTTTTAAATCTTCTCAAACGGATCTTGTATACATTTTGTATTTTATTTCAGAATCCTTGTACGCCATGAAACATAGACACTATTGCTAAAATTGAACATATGGGTAAAATGCATTTATTTGCTTTCGAAAAAAAATATGACAGATACAATAAATATTTAAAATGCATTTATAAGCCACTAATTAATGTATATTGAAAAGCCAAAATAATCACTGATGAAAGATTTCAGCAAAAAAATAACAGGTGAGCGATTCATGCTCTTAAGAGCCTCTTGTTAAAATTGCCTTTATAGTTATTAATGTTTCCAAAAAATTGAATTCTATAGTTTCATTTAATTGGATGTTTAAATAGTGTATCACTGGTGTGGGAGAAAATTTATTCTGAAAGGTTATAACTTTAGTAATTTAGTATTATCCGTTACTTGCCTGTCATAGCAGTACTTCTCTAGTTTATTTATAGCCCTTTGCAGCCCTATGTGAACTTGGCATTATTACCAAATCATATGCTCAACTTAAGCTGGACAATTAAGATTTTTGAAGGACTAAAGGTTTAAAGTATTGTAAAAAATCGGATGTTTATCATCAATAAAACAATTAAATATAGTGGGCTTTAACTATACCCTTGCGTTACACATCGTTTCAATGTGAAAGATTCAGAAATTTTCATGTTTTATTATCAATTTAGATAGAAGATTCTGTTGAGTTATAAACATCACTTTATATATATAATTACCTCATAAAAAAATGTCCCTAACCCATTTTCTTTGAGTTTGTATCGTAGTCCATTATGCCACAAAGTGTCAAATGCTGTGAGTAAATCAACAAAGCAGACAAATATCATCTTTTCCTTCTTTTTGTTTACATATTTTGAAATTAAAAATCTTAAGTATAACTATCTGTGGTTCTATGATTGACTCTAAATCCAAACTGTTGATCAACAAAAATGTTTTCATAATGCAATGCATAAATCTATTAATCAAATTTCAACCAAAGATGAAGAACTGGATCTGCCATCACTGTATTGGATACCTAAACTACATAAGTGTCCTTACAAACAACGGTATATTGCTGGGTCTTCCAAGTGCTCCACGAAACCTCTTTCTAAATTATTAGCATCTATTTTATCAGCAATCAAAGACGGGCTTCAAAGTTATTGTGAAACTGCCTATTCTAGAGGGGGCGTGAATCAGATGTGGATACTTAAAAATTCCAAAGATCTTTTAGAGTACATACAATCTAACTCTCTTTCATCTTGTAACAGTATTAAAACATTTGACTTTTCTACTCTGTACACTAGTATTCCACATTCCAAACTAAAAGACAAATTGAAAGAGTTGGTATTGCTTTGCTTCGTAAAAAAGAATGGCCAACGTAGATACAAGTATCTTGTCTTAGGGAGGGATAAATCCTACTTTGTAAAGGATCACTTTGATTCGAACAAAATATTCTCTGAAACTGATATTATAAAGATGCTTGATTTCTTGATTGACAACATATTTGTTACGTTCGGAGGACGAGTTTTTCAACAGACTGTCGGCATTCCAATGGGAACAAACTGTGCCCCTCTACTTGCCGACTTGTTTCTTTATTATTATAAGGCTGACTTCATGCAGGAACTTCTTAGGAAGAAAGATAAGAAGTTAGCACTATCCTTTAACTCTACTTTTCGCTATATAGATGATGTTCTTTCACTAAATAATTCAAAATTTGGTGACTATGTGGAACGCATCTATCCAATCGAGCTAGAGATAAAGGATACTACAGATACAGTTAAGTCGGCCTCATATCTTGACTTACATCTAGAAATTGACAATAAGGGTCGGTTGAAAACAAAACTTTACGAACAAAAGAGATGATTTCAGCTTTCCAATTGTGAACTTTCCATTTCTAAGTAGCAACATTCCTGCAGCACCTGCATACGGGGTATATATCTCCCAATTGATACGATATTCCCGTGCTTGCATTTCCTATCATGATTTTCTTGATAGAGGGTTGCTGCTCACAAGGAAGCTATTAAACCAAGAGTTCCAAATGGTGAAGTTGAAATCATCCCTTCGTAAATTTTACGGACGCCATCACGAGTTGGTTGACCGTTATGGAATAACCGTATCACAAATGATATCGGATATGTTCCTTACGTCGTAACTACAATCCCCTTCCCTTTCCTGAATGTGACCTACCGAATTAGACTATTTACCGGATTTGTTATCACATAAGCAACACGACGGGTGCCGGATGTGGAGCAGGATCTGCTTACCCTTCCGGAGCACCTGAGATCACCCCTAGTTTTTTGGTGGGGTTCGTGTTGTTTATTCTTTAGTTTTCTATGTTGTGTCGTGTGTGCTGTTGTTTGTTTGTCTTTTTCATTTTTAGTCATGGCGTTGTCAGTTTGTTTTAGATTTATGAGTTTGACTGTCCCTTTGGTATCTTTCGTCCCTCTTTTAATGCAGGGCTAAAAAGTTCGCAACATAATTAATGGAGAGATATACCCCTATAATTATTAAGATCAGTACCGTCATAATATTTAGAAATCAATATTGTGTACGACTTTTTTAATTGAGTTGGATAAATACCCGTTAATAAAGTTTAATTTAAAAGTTTAATTATGGATTTACATGTAACATAACTGCTATATTTAATTACTTCATTTGAAATTCTATCTGGTTCTATTTGTTAGTACACTCTTTAACTTCTGTTGTAGTGAAAGGTGCCTCTGTCAATTCATTCTCCTTAAATATATATAAAATATTATATGTTATTATAGCTTATTTTGACATATTTGAACCATACTGGCTGCTTTAATTGAATTATTGTTTCAATATTTCACTATCATAATTTCAATTTTTTTTATAAATCTCTTAGCTAGTGCTCTTTTAATAGCAAGTTTTTTGTACATGTAATCCAAACAAGGAGTACATTCACTGTCCACTACATGTAGTCAAAACAAGATTTAAACGGCGTCATTGTAAATGTTAATATTGTGTCTGTCGGTAGGAATAAAGTAGAGATCGGTTTAAGTGTTTAGTATTCAATTTGCATCACACTAGTTAACCTGAAAGTGAACACGGCCTTTTTGTCTACATAAGGTTAAAAGTAAAAGTATATTCAATATTTTTATGCCCCACCTACGTTCGTCCGTCCGCTTCAGGTTAAAGTTTTTGGTCAAGGTAGTTTTTGAAGAAGTTGAAGTCCAATCAACTTGAAACTTAGTACACTTGTTCCCCAAGATATGATCTTTCTAATTTTAATGCCAAATTATATTTTTGACCCCAATTTCATGGTCCACTGAACATAGAAAATGATAGTGCGAAGTTCAGGTTAAAGTTTTTGGTCAAGGTAGTTTCTGATGAAGTTAAAGTTACATCAACTTGAAACTTAGTACACATGCTCCCTATGATATGATCTTTCTAATTTTAATTCCAAATTAAAGTTTTGACCCCACGGTCCACTGAACATAGAAAATGATAGTGCGAGTGTGGCATTCGTGTACTATGGACACATTCTTGTTTTTAAATAATATTCGACGCATTTAAAAATAATAAATAAACCCGAGATTAGTTCATGAGAGATGGACATTTCTTCCTTTTGGAGAAGATCCGTTCAATCAGACAATATAAAAATGATTAAGTGAAATAATATTTAAAGAATTTTGAAAGGTTCTTCAATAGGTATATACGATTTTTAAACGTTTTCACACAAATGAATAAAACTACAAGTATATGTTATATCTTTAGTTCATTTAATATAGGATCTTTTAAATTTAAAAAGTTTGTGATGATTATAAATGATATCAAACAATTATATGTAAAAGTGTAATAATAAACACAATATACTGACAGGAAATACAATCATTACGAATGGGCTTTTGGTACATTAAAATTTAATTTAAAACCTGAACCTTGTTGACAGTGTTTATATATTAATCCGTGAGGATTTTCTTGTAAATATTAACAAAACTTCCTGGTAATATTTGACTCAGTACCAATACCCCGAAATCGTCAGGTAGAATAGAAAAATACGTTAATTCGTCGACTACTTGGTATTTGATTTGTGAATGATTTACTTATAATAAATGAACAATCTTGATAGAAATAACCCTTTGTAAGAACATATTTAATGGTATTTTAAAATGCTTTTTTATACATTGCGTGTACGTAAGCATTTAAATGGTCATTAATATTATATATCTCGCATTTTCATTGGTTAAAATAGAACTATGCAATATTCCCTTTTAGAACGAGGATAGTATAAAACCGTTTAATTATTGATTTAGCTAAACAGTAAATGTGAGTCTAGCAATGTGTCGACGTTTGTTTATTATTCTGCTCGTTGCTCAATTTGTTCGTTACGCTACGTTCATGACATGGGAAAATTGGATTCCGCCATTTGTCAACAGAACAGATTTACTTTGCCCTTCTGATCGCTGTGAACTAGATCCGACACTGTACGTTACCACTAAAAACCAATGTTGCACGTGCCACGCTGAACCTTCTTGGAAATTTTCTCCGTTGATATATGATTTAGTTTTGGAGTATTCACGTAGAGGGGGTACAGCTCAACTGATAGGAAATACAACCAGGAAGAATGCACGTTTGGTACATAGCAATGGATTCTTATCCAAACTACCAGATAATGTATGCGAGTTTGTGAATTTAGTAGAAATAGAAGCCACTTATAATAAAATTTCATCTATTGGCAATATATCATGTTTACAGATGCTCGATACACTTGACTTGAGTTTTAATTCCATTGAGTTAATAGGGAATAGTACGTTCCAAAATTTACCTTTATTAAGAGAGCTAAGATTAATTAGTAATGGAATAAAAACCATAGAGCCTTACGCGCTGGCAGGAACAACGATGTCAATTTTTTGGGCCGATTTATCCTCGAACAATATGACACAAATTGATTTTAGTAATTTAGTTCCAGAAAATCGGTTTTGTCAGTATGATTTTTCTTCAAACAAAATCGTCGAAATAGTTAATGAACAGAATTTTCAAATTAATGTTGACAAAATATATCACGGAGGGTTTGTTGATTTAGATGCAAATAATATCACACAATGGTTTGACTTCAAAGACCTAGGAATTGATGACATTACAATTTTAGGGAAAATAATGCAATTCGGATTATCTTTGCAAGAGATGAAATGGACCTGTGATTGCAAAATGGAACCATTCCTCGAACTAACACAAGATGCGCTTAAAAGAATCTGGCGTGATTACTATAATGTTACATGTTGGGATCCACCAGAATACCGTGGACTATCGATAACTGAACATTTTGTTAAAGGGGATAAACTTCATTTGCTCATTTGTAACAAAACGTCTGCTGATAAATGTCCGAAAGAATGTCATTGTTTTTATCAACCGAAAAACAGGACAACAGTTGTGAATTGTACTGGAGTCGGATTAACTCGATTACCGCAATATGTCCCGGAAGGAGAAAACCTAACCTTACTATTTGAAGGTAACACTATAGAATCTTTAGAATATCGGGAATATTTTAACAGGTCGTATACCATTAGTTTATCGAACAATCAGATACATACAATCTCAAGTAATGCCATTGAATCAATAGGCAACAACGCATTTCTTGATTTGTCTGGCAATGACATGTACGAGTTACCGCGAGATTTTCAATCATTTGACCCGTGTATAACGAAATTGGGGAAAATACATATATCTTGCGATTGTGGTGATGAATGGCTGATAGACTGGGTCAAAAACAAACGAGCAGAACAATGCAAAAACACAACTGAAATTATCTGCATTATCGGAGATGAGTCTGTTTCAACGATTGATTTAGATTTGGGGAATTTTTGTAATAATGACACAAATTTAAAGTTTTTTAATATATTAGTTGGAATAATGATTGCTCTGCTCTTGGGAATTAGTGGTATATTGTACACATTTCGCTACGAATTGTTTATTTTAAGGAGACGGTTTATAAGTAAGAGAAGTTCCAAAGTGTATCCATATCACAAATACGACGTTTTTATATCTTTTGATGATAATGATAAGGAACTTCGAATCTGGGTAATGAAGGCATTGGCACCATACTTGCAAAATTTTGGATATAGGATTTATATACCATGTAGAGATGATAAGTTTGGGGACGTTAGAAAAGACGCGTTGATAGATAAAATAAATATATGTAAGAACTATATAATCATACTTTGTGACAAATATCACACAGAAAAAAACTGTTGGACAACTGTCGAGTGGAAACACATATGGCATAGCTTTAAGCTAAACCAGGAAAGGCAAGTCATAGTTATAAATTATCATCAATTAGAATCTTCGGAAGTGCAGGAAAATAAACTTAAAGCTTTTGTCCGAGTTGGCAATGACATTGACTTTTCAAACAGGAAGCATGATCTTTTCAATGACATTAAGGATAGATTAGGTTCACCAATACGTACAAACGATGGACTCAAATGTGCAAAAACAAAATTCGCTGCAAGATCATTACACAATAATGAGCTTTTTGCACTAAATATATAATACATAACAAAATTTACCATAAACTTTAAAAATTGTTTGTTTTTCTTAAATTGCAAAATAAAATTGGGATATTGATATACAAGTTTTTAAAATGCATGTTAATTTTCAGTGCAATTTGTTTTTAATCAAGAGGAACATAATTCATCAATTTCTAGAGATTGAAATCATCATTATTTGGTTGAAAAAGTTTTACAATTCAAAAAGACTGAATTGCTTCAATAAAAAAAATGTTAACACAGCAGTGTAAATATTGCTGTACCATTACCTATGATGTTTTAATAAAGGGTTCTCAGTACTTTCGATCATACAACTGGGGTATTTGCATCATTCTTTAACTCGGTTAAAACAAAAACAAGTCTCTTCAACCTCTGATTTTCTAATATTTTACAAGCCGCTATAAATTAAATCACACTCTATTTGTAAAGCGACTTTGGATCAGTAATAATTTAAAGAGAATTCAAGAAATTGTTTTTAGTGTACCACGATATGTGCATCGAATGAACGATTTCCTATATAGAAAACGACATAGTCACATAGACAAAAGAATTTGTGACAAATGTTCGGACTCCTTGGTGTTTTTCCGTACAATACAATGTAAAATATTTTGCCCCATAACACCCATTTATTTTTTCACATAAGACTAAATAGCTCATGAAAGGTCATTTACCAAAATTTTAGAAGATTCTTAATTTTCTTTTTTGTTTTGAGACCCAATAATACCAATGCAAATATAAGGTAAAAGTCCGAGTCAGCCTTTTCCCGCCATATTTTAATTCTCAAATATCTCGAAAAGGAGGTCCATGACCTATCAATATTTTTAACTTATGTTTATCCTTAATTGATGCTCTACCAGCTTATAGTATCAACTTTAACTTCTTAATTCATTAATTTTCACCTAACCTCACCTAAGTACATCCTTAAAGGTCAAAATGAGTAAATTGCCTTTATTTGCAACTTTCCTAGGTTTCTGTTCAGTGTGAGGCAAGACTGTACTTTAAGAAGAAATACATAACGTAAATTATGATTCAAATATAAAATGAAAACGATTGAAAAGGCAATGTCATCGTTTTTCTTGAATCACTATGTAATTCAATAAAATATTGAAAAAAACTGATTACTTAGTATGCCATCTTAAATTGATATTGCAGTTTTATATATAAAAAAATGTGTGTAACTTTTCTTCTTTGTTTAAGTATAAGATGTATAATTGAGAAAAAAAGAATTTCAAATTTTACATCAATTTTTTTGAAATAAGAATAAATGAAACATTTATTATTTGGGGTCGTTTCACAAACATGGTGGAGGTATAAACATTTTGATATGTTAATGAAAGATAGTTCTAAAAATGATGACCCTTTTTGTGAACGATATTAGTGTGTACAAAAGATGTAAGCTCTAAATTATTTGATATTTTCCCAAATTTTTATATTCATAATCTTGTAAACACCGAACCGCATGATTAATCTCTAATCATATGTGTTGTGATATGGTTATGTGGGAACATTTATCTTGTCATCTTTAGACATGTTACGTCATTAGACGACGTGTTGAAAGCATACTAGACTATCGTAGATCCATATTCAATATGACTATTTGATTTTCTTTCGTCACTATTTTAAAGTTTTGACAATTTGAATTTCAGTGCATCTGTTCCAATCTAGTATTGGAACTAAGACATATATAAATGTGTTATTTGTAAAATAAATTTTCATTGAATTTAAAATAAAAAAATTTAAAACAAGAATGTGTCCATAGTACACGGATGCCCCACTCGCACTATCATTTTCTATATTCAGTGGACCGTGAAATTGGGGTCAAAACTTTAATTTGTAATTAAAATTAGAAAGGTCATATCATAGGGAACATGTGAACTAAGTTTCAAGTTGATGTAACTTTAACTTCATCAGAAACTACCTTCACCAAAAACTTTAACCTGAACTTCGCACTATCATTTTCTATGTTCAGTGGACCATGAAATTGGGGTCAAAACTATATTTTGGCATTAAAATTAGAAGAAAAAAAAAAGATCATATCATATCATGGGGAACATGTGTACTAAGTTTCAAGTTGATTGGACTTAAACTTCTTCAAAAACTACATTGACCAACAACTTTAACCTGAAACGAACGGACGCACGGACGGACACACGGACGGACGGACGAACGAACGAACAGAGACACAGACCAGAAAACATAATGCCCATCTACTATCGTAGGTGGGGCATACAAATGTATTGTGTTCAACATATTAGATGATGAATAGATTTCATGATGTCATTTGACGAAAGTATTTAACCAATTATTTTTGCTAGTAATTTAATAGTCATCACTTCGAAAGTCTTGCAGAAGCAGGTATGATTTGGTTTACCGTAATGCAATAAATGTCACTTGTGATTGGTATTTATTCATGAAACAATTCAACCTATTTTTCTTACAATTCTGCGTCCTTTTCTAGACTAATATAACATATCTGTATATGAATCACCTTTACATGTTTTGATTGTCATGAGCGACACGGCATAGGTCATATTTGAATTACCGTTCCAGGTCGTTTTATAGTGAATAATATGTGTTTGTTGGGTTGATATTTATATAACGATAACTTGTCTGCCGATCTTAGCCGTTTCGTTAAATTGTCGATTTTTATTCATTGCTTTGTATTTTCTTGTAATTTAAATCTTGTTGTGCATGTCATTATTTTAAAATAAGTTAATTGTACATGAACAATACATATTTGTGATTCATGGTTTTGACATAAACCAGATGTACGTATACAATAATATTTAATTGTTTAGATTTTTTAGATCAGCATCAACATTATGTTCATATGATAATAAATAACAAATACATGTAATAATATTCAATGGAATATTTCTTTAATTATTTCGATCTTTGTACAAAACATGGTCCTTTAAATCAGCAATCGACAGATGAAAAACCGTTTTAAATGTATAATAGTCTTCAGGTACACATTAAGATCATTTTAACTTCCTCCTTATTAATTGAAAATTCCCATTGATCTTTGATGGAATTGAATGTCTCTTTAAAACATACAAGACTATCTGAGATTCATATTCAACATGGGTATTTAATTTCTTTTATTAAATAGAAATGTCATTTTATTAATTACTTGAAACTTACAATACGTCTGCTCAGATATTATGTTCAAATTAAGATATTAAGTTGAAAATGTAGTAGTATACTAGAACACAGCCGAAATATCACTAGTACGATGCTGAATTAAAATAACTACGCCTAAATTTTAGCCTGATTTCTTTGTACTCGAATTGTCATCTGATAAAGTCAAATCGATTATAAGGTGCACATTTTTCTCTACATTAAAACGATTTCTGTTTGAGTCCGTCGACCTGGTACTTTTTAATTGTTAGTATCATTAATTCTGTGTAAAACAAAAGGTCCTGGAATGGTGTATCGTTTAATCCACCATTGTCATATATTATTCATATATTAAGTTGAATTCTTTGATTCGTCGATTTTACGTAATGCCGTCTAAACATTTGGAATGTTCATACGTGTGATTTAAAAGCCTGTTTTTTTAAGTATTCGTATATTGTCATTTGAAAAAAAAAACCATGCTGATTATAAGGACTGGTTTTTCAAGAGGTAAGGCCCAGTATGATGTAACATATTGCAGTGCCTTATATGTGTCAAAATCCTTCTGTTTAACTATTCCTTGTTTTTCTTACTTTAACTGGGCATTTATCGGTATAGGTTAGGGAACAAGTAGAGCCTTATCGGTGCCCGTTCGTTACTATGTTATTTGTGTAGCATCAAGGGTGACTTATAAATGATATTAGTTACACAGTGTGCACTTGTTCTAATACGATATCTTATCGGGCCAATGAAATGCATATCGGAATGAATATTCAACTGGTACAGATTTAGAACAATTTAACTTCTTATTTGTTGATCTGATACAATACATATTAAAGATCTCCTTGAAGCAACTATCTGCAACTGATATTCAATTTGGGAATTTAATTTTCTTTTATCAAATGCATTTAAGATTTAATACTTGGAATTAAAGTACGTCTGTTGGTTTATGATTACGGCATTAGGTTGAAAAGTAGTAGTATATTTTTAAATAAACAAGATGCGGTATAATTGCTATTGAGACAAGTCTTCAAAAGATATCAAATGGCACAGATATTAACAATGATAGATCACCGTACGGCCTTCAACAATAAGCAAAGCCCACACCGCATTGTCAGCTATAAAAGTCCACGAAATGACAAATGTTAAATAATTTTAACGAAAAAACTGACGGCCTAATCTATATACAAAAAATGAACGAAAAACAAATATGTAACACATCAACAAACGACCGCCACTAAATAGTATAGGCTCCTGACTTTGGATAGGCACATACAAGAATGTGGCAGGGTTTAACATGTTAGAGGGATCCCATCCCTCTCCCATACCTGGGACAGAGGTGTAACATTATAGAATATATGAACATCTGTTAAATAAATGTTTATTGAATGTAGGAAAAAACAAAAACGTAATGACATGCAAAAATCTTGAACGAGTTAAACTTTATCCTAATCTCTAAATGCTATTAGCTCAATTCATTGTAAACAATTGGGAGAAAAATTTGTAGCTCCTATATGTTTGGAGAATATAATTTTTCCAACTGATAAGGTATTTGAATTTTGCTATTGTTTACAACGAAGTTATTGAAACACCAATTTTCGCTGGTAATTGCATGGATAAATTCCACCAAACGGTGTCAATTTTATGAATGAAGCTTTCCGAAAAATTGATTTACCACACTTGGTCTCATATTTTACTGCTTTGGAACATACACAATAGGGAAGGTTATATGGCTTAACAATATGAAGGTAAAGATCAAAGTCTGAGTGTAAAGTTTCAAAAAGCTTTAGGCCTTTGTTCATAAATTTAGATTTTTAAGGGACGAAACTATGTAATTCGTCAGTGTATTTTTTTTTTTGGGGGGGGGGGGGATGTGTGCATCTTTATCTCTATTAAATTGAAAGTTTTCTGAAAAAATATATAAAACCATTTTTGATATCTAACATGGGTAACGCTTATGTTCGGAAGTATAGTTTTCTTTAAATAGTGCTTCGATCATGACAATGTAACCTTGATTTAATTCAAGATTTAAGTTGAATTCATTTCCTCTCAATCATTGAACGTTGAGTAAAAGAGGGACTAAAGGTACCAGAGGGACAGTCAAACTCATAGATCGAAAATTAACTGACAACGCCATAGCTAAAAAATAAAAAGACAAACAGACAAATAATGGTACACAAGACACAACATAGAAAACTAAAGACTAGTTAGCCTCTATCATCAGCAACATAACTGCTACTGGGAATAAGGCTGATGACAATCTATCAAAACATTTTAAAATTCAAATGTTCCTAACAATTTATGGAGAAAGACAAAATGTTACAACAGATTATTTTACACTGTATGTGGAAGAAAACAAAAACGTGTCAGTATGTGTAGTTCCGTTGCAAGAGAGTCGATTGAGAGGGATTTTGCACAGGATTTAATATTTTATAACAGATTCAAAATAATTATAACGGACATTGCCTAATCCTTGAAATAATATATGTTTTAAGAAGCAAATGTACAGGTGTAAAATAAACGACTCTCTGAGCCTTTTAAGAAAGCAAAGGAATGAAATAAACAAAAAAATCCTTTAGGATGAGTGCGAACGCAGACACGTGCATTGGAAATAAGGACGTACACATAACGCTTTGTTCACGTTATAATCGCTATCTAATAATACAAAGATGCATGATAGTGATAACGAACAGGAAACTGACTGCAACTAGGAAACTGGTGTGAGCAAATGTTTACCGATGGAAGGATATCTGTACTTATTTTCATGTCAGAATTTGTTAGAAAATAATCTATTCCGATTCCAATTTTGAAATTGTGTTTAATAAAGGCAACAGTAGTATACCGCTGTTCAAAACTCATAAATCCATGGACAAAAACCAAAATCGGGATAACAAACTAAAACCGAGGGAAACGCATTAAATATAAGAGGAGAACAACGACATAACACTAAAATGTAACACACATAGACAAAATCCCACGAGAATAACAAATATAACATATATATATAACATCAAAACCAAATACATGAATTTGGGATAGATAAGTACCGTCACACGTCTTATCGCAATGTGAATTTACACTAAAAAATAAGAGAAAACAAACGACACAACGTTATAATGTAATACACACAGAAACGAACTATAATATAACAATGGCCATATTCCTGACTTGGTACAGGGCATTTTTAAAGGAAAAAATGGTGGGTTGAACCTGGTTTTGTGGCATGCCAAACCTCGCACTTTTATAGCCATGTGAAATATAACATCAAAATGACAACACAGGACTACAATATAAATAAATTGGAGAACACAATTGACAAAGAATCACACGAACAACAGCCAACAAAAGGCAACAAGTTCAAAATTTTAATACGCCAGAAGTGTATTTTGTCCACACAAGACCTACGTGTGACGCCCAGATACAAAAGTTTGAAAGCCGAAACGAGTACAAAGTTGAACAGCATCGAGGACCAAAAGATCAAAAAGGTTGTGCCAAAAACGTCAAGGGTTTTCTGTTAGTTACCAGAAAATCCCTATAATTTAGAATAATTTATACTTTTGCAAACAGTAAATTTTATAAAATGAATATTCAAAAGATGTACATGATAAAACTGAAGTATTAACTAATTACAGGAAACAACTGAAATACATTTACATAACCAGACATTTGAAACACAAAAGTAGACACATCCGAATAAGTTTATACCTCTACGCCAAGTGACGTCCTATTTGAAACTGAAAAATGACGAAAAAATGACGTTTAACAAGTTTTCTGTTTTTTTCTTGCTATAAGTTTACATTTTCTGTCCTTGTATGTTAGTGTTTCATTTATTATCACTGTCAATTATTAGACAGTATGCTTCTGTTGTGTTCTTTTTTCTAAATATGCGTTTCCATTTCTTTCTGTTTTAGAAGCATATAGATTTTTATTTAGTTATGTAAAGTTATTGTTATAAATATCGATATCTGTATTAAGTAAACAATTTTGCCTTCTTTATCTTACAAACATTCTATGATAAAATTCTATGAAAACAATCTAGTCATTTTATTTGATAAAATTGATACTACTTTAGCATTTCAACTACCTCGGCTGTGGTATGCTTTTTCCTATAGTATTGACATAACATTGTGCAAAGTGAGTTTCTCATGCGAATAGTATATTGCACTTTTCTTGTTAACATCATTTTATTGCCTTTCCTTTTTTCCAAGACCTTTATATAGTTTGGAGAAGATATATGCAACTACTATCCATTTTCATATATATATAATGTAGTTCTTTTAAACAATATAGTATACCATCACATATAAAGCAATACTACATTTAATTTATTCTTATCTTTTTTTTAAATTTTTTATTGATCTTTTGGGTGTTCTTATCTTATATATATATGAACAAAATCATATGTTATGCCTAATTATTACTGCTTATCTGTTTGGCTATTGCATTATCATTTTATGCATAGGTAAAAATACATTTTGTTTGTAGGCTAAGAATCTACTGGTTAACACGACTATGACCGTAAAAGCAGTGAAAATTTTATACCGGTACAGGTTTTCATAAATATGTGAATTTGGTATTCTGTTGAAAATATAATTTTACAATTTTCATAGATATAAGAAGATGTGGTGTGAGTGCCAATGAAACAATGCATCAAGACAGTGGATATGTTCTTGGGGATAGTAAGAATTAATAAGAATGAGAATGGAAATTGGAAATATGTCAAAGAGATAACAACCCGACCAAAGAGCAGACAACAGCTGAAAGCCACCGATGAGTCTTCAAGGCATCGAGAAAATCCCGCACCCAGAGGTGGTCCTCAGCTGCTCCCTACATAAAATTATGTACTAGTTCAGTGAAAATGAACATTACACTAAACCCAAAACATTTAAATGAACTTAAAATTAACAAAGCACATAAGACTCACCAATACCATATGTATAAATACATAAATATATTTAATGAGATATCAACCCTCCCCTATACCTCTAGTTGTTATAGAATAAATAAAATATAGCAATACGCACAATAAAACTCAGTTTAAAAAAAGTCCGAATCCGATGTAAGAATAGGTAACAGACAAATTGAGCAAATTGACAATGATAATAAGTTAACAAAGGACTACTAGCAGTTACTGACATGCAAGCTCTATACCTCAATTAAACTGATTGAAATATTATGTCTTAATCATATGAAAATACAGTACAATCCCTATCCTTAGGGGTTTAGTATCATATTATAATAAAATATATGAGAAGAACACAACCCGTATCATACCAACAAATGGTTTTAGAATAAATGTGTTTAATTCCGATGAAAAAAAGACCCTATAAGTGAATCAATATGAATACCAATATATGCAATCCTTAATGACCTCACAAAGTATTATAAATATATCATTTCCGAATAAGTGTGTTTAAATGTTTGGTTAGCTTTTGATTTCAGTATTGGTTTATCATGGAAGAATGTCAAACTGTATCTAAAATATATAGAGAGTGTTGAACATGTTTCAAGATACTGATAAAATATGCAATCAACTACTGAAAATGTGCAATCCTCAACAACAACAAAAATCAGAATTTCAATATAAATGTCTCTCAGGTAGCAATAAACAGTTAGGAAAAAATACTAAAATTTGCCCTCATGAATTTTACCATCCCATTTTCATTGCTTTCTTGCAATAACAAGCTTACTGTTTGTGTCATATATATGGGCATATGTTTGTAATCAGAATCTTCCATAGATTTTATATCCAGTATATAAAATGGTAAAATATAATTTCTATTCGGTGTATCCATGGCAACAATCTGCATTTATTTGTTATAAAATATTGCAAAAAGGGGGGGAAAGATGTCACATATTTCCCCAAATTTTACTTAAAGTAGAATTTCAATCGCTTGAAGTAATACCTTTTCTGAAACTGTGTATATATATCATTCAGCAAATCCAATGAAAATCATATCTCTTTCGTCTTATTTTTTTTGTAAAATTGCGTCAAAAACTTCGTGTAGAAAAAGAATGTTTGTAAACAGTACATTAATTTCTGGATCGATGGCCGGTCTAGCTATGAAAATACGGATTCTCAAACAGAAAACAGCCCATAAAACATGTATAAACTAATCTTGATGCTCTTATAAACCATCTTTGAAGGCTAAATTAGCACTCACCTGTCTAAAAATGAATTTTATTACACAATAACGTTCTATTTGAAAAATCCACAGGGGCCAAAATGCTAAACTAAACTCCTAACTGTGTATTGCTACCTTAATAGTAAATATCTTTTTAAATTCCCCTTTTAACTCATTTTCTGAGTTCTGCTAGCTAATACGAGTAAAATGGCTTTTTATCTTTGAAAATTGGTTGAGTAATGAATATTTTATGAAGGTTAGCAGTTGACACTGAAACGCGACAAAAACTGATTTTAAAGAAAGGTGCCAAGTCAAAGTGTAAAATTTTTTCTCTACCTCAATTTTTAGCCAAATCTTAAAAACTGTACCTCTTTTGTCAGTTTTTTAATGTTGAATATCTTAATAAGATCTCTGATGATGCAACATTGTATAAAATTTAGCAATTTCAAGCATAAAAATGTTAATCTTTATGCTTATTGCATACCAAAGACTTGTTTAAAAAACTTGGTGATAGGGAATCAATTTCTTACATCTGATTTAACTATACATTTGATATATGCCAAAATGTAACATGAAATCTTGATAAAAACAATAATTTAACATATTCGCAAGAAAAAAACCAACGCGTTCAATACTTCGGCTACTACATGCAGCCCAATCCAGCAGAAGCAAGAGTTAAGCCGATAGAGTACAACTATAAGCCTTGTGTCAAAATGTCTAATTTTGGTTGCTAAGGACTGTAAACAATAAAATTGACATATATTGTCATTCTTAAACACCTAATTTTCTCAGATGTTGATTTAGAATCTAAATATCAATAAATTTGTGGCATGAAAAGTCTTAAAGTATACAATTCTGAGCTTGGTAAGTATGCCATAAGGTAGCAATAAACAATTAGGAAAAAATACTAAAATTTGCCCTTATGAATTTTACCATCCCCTTTTCATTGCTTTTATTTTATTACACAATAACTTTCCTATTTGAAAAATCCGCAGGGACCAAAATGCGAAACTGAACTCCGAACAGTGTATTGCTACCTCATCATATGTAGATCATTTTCAAAATAACATGGTGAATATCAAATTTTATTTATTCAATATATTGGGATTTGTTGATTGGTTATTTTATGCAACTGTGAACAAATTAAAAACGGTTAATCAGGTGATAGGTGTGAAAAGAAAGGAAAAGAATTGTCATTTAGATTAAAAAATATTAGTTCTCAAATTGTTCGGACAGTTTTCGATATATCAAGGTTATGTTACACAAATTGTCTGTTGAACCATAGTAAATTTGTTATTTTTTAAATACAGAAAATCTTTTAAGGTTGGGAAATGATGCAGGAGGATAGGTAAAAGTTTGGTAATGATGCAAGAGGGTGGGTAAAAGTTTGGTAATGATGCAGGAGGATAGGTAAGGTTAGGTAATGATGCAGGAGGATGGGTAAAAGTAAGGTAATGATTCAGGAGGATGCGTAAAAGTTGGGTAATGATGCAGAAGGATGGGTTAAAGTTGGGTATCAAGTGTAGCAAGATAATCCTCATTTAAGCAATTTTGATTGAGAAGAAAATTTCAAACTTAACAATGTTATGTATAATGGTCCTTCATATAAAAATACCCTACTAATTGAATACCAAGTTTAGGGAATTTTGTTGGTACAGGTAAACCACGATATTTAATGTTCAACGAGTGACACATTTTCTATCGGCTTGTATGCATACCTCGGCAAAACCACGAAATTAAATATCCACGAACACACAACATTTCCTTTATCCACGAAAACTGGTACCCATGAAAATAAATATATCCATAGTAGATGCATTTTGCGATAGATTTTTATCATTAAAAAACAGGTGCGTAAATCCCTCTTTTGAAAAGTATATTTGACTAGATGCTATGTGAAGATTATTTGTACAAATTGTTAATTGAAAAGGATCACCAAGAATGTTTTTAAATTAAATAAATATGCGTAAAATCAAACAATTAGTATAAAAAAGGAACAAAAGGGTAGTATTGTGTTACATGAAGTTTTACCAACTGTAGTGTTCCAGATAAATAATTAGGTAATACGTTAAGGTAGATGGGATGTCTAAATTAAAATCTATAGACTCTTTTAATAATTTGCCAAAATGTAGTTCATATCCTGCTTGTTTAAAAACATTAATAAAAAGAATGGGTCACCGGACTTATTTTCACACTACAGGTTGTCAAAAATGTCAAGATTTTGTATAGATTATGCATGGAAAACCCATTTTTCCGCCATAAAACGCAAACCACACCATAGAATTTTGAGATAAAATATGAGAAGATAGCTCCAATATTATGTTTTCAGATAAGAAAAAGAAAAAAATGGGATCTCCGGTTTCGTTTTCTTGCTACGTGTAAAAATGGGTAAATTCCTAACACATTCTATTGTAAAAGTAACACTATCTGAATTATCTGCCCTTGCATTTGAGTTGCCTCCCCTTCTTTGACAAAGTTGGAAAAAAATAAATCAAACAAAAGAATTCTTATTTTTGTAAAATACATTCATAAATATGATCAAACATGGCATTTTCTATATTATAATGCAAATTCTTACACATGAATTATCTACTACTATAAAAATTTGCACATTTCATCAAAGATCTAGACCTTGTTTTCTAGTATTTCAAAATCCAAAATGGAGGAAGACACCCTATCTACCTTAATTGTAACCGAATAAAGTTGTAAAGAGTGAACTTACATAAAATAGTTAATTATTAGTCAATTGGCTGTGTTTTTGTCTTTCTATAGGTTGCACTTTGTAAATACAGCTGTTTCTTAAAACACACCTCTTTTGGGGAGATCTTTAATATTCATAGAAAAATAATTTTGTTTACCTACTGGTTCCCAGTTATGCTCTCTGTGTTCCATCTCATTGAGACATAACTTAAGAAAGTTACCAGTAAATATACATGTGCAAAATTGTTTACATTGAAATCTGTGGTAAACCTTCATTCGAGGTAGGGGTAGTTAAGAAAATTAGTGTTAGTTTAAACTCTGAAAAGTTCAGGGCAAATAAACGTTAAAAATATGCCCTATATTATGACCTTTGAAAAAAATTGTAGTGCATATGAACTTTCAATTCTAGGAGAAGATTTTTTTCAAAACTTCATAGTAAAAGTAGTACAGTTTTAGCCGTAAAAGGAGTTTCTATGGGAAATTGCATTATCAATATTTACAGAAATGCAACTGAAGACTACTTGTACGATTTTGTCCATGTTGTGACACTAACTTTCAAATCTTAAATTCAAACATGAGGTAAAAATATAGAACTTTCAGAAATATATTAAGTAAAAACTACAAAAGAGAATTGTTTTCTAATATGTAAAACCTCAGATTCTCAAATATTTCAGTTATTTTCTACCATTAAAAAACCGAAAGTTCATAACTGCTTCTGTATTTTTCCATTCTGCACCCAAAAAGATGGGGCTTTTAAAATATGAGAATGATTGTTAATAAAAAATATAATCTTATAGAAAGTCGACAGACCAGTTTGTAAACTTTCAAAATCAAATCATTGTCAACCGAGGATGAGATGATTTGTTTTATGCCCTGAACCTACTCTTAATTGAATTACTCTAATAATGTGATGTCATCAAACTTGAAATAAGTAAAAAGTTTGAAGGTTGATTTCCTAATTTGACAATCAACCAAACAATCATATAACTTGGGTTTTTAACATAATTCATCGCTGATCGCTATTAAATAGGGATAATCAGAAAAAAAATGCTTCAAAAGTTACACATGGACAACATGTGGTAAATTATCTGAATGAAAAAAGTGTAATATTTTCCGTCTAGCGATTGCATATGTTTTTCAAAAGTTGTCTTCCAATCAGCATGCTTGAAGAAATTTTTTATTGAAATCAACACTTGTGCAATCAGGCAATACAAATACGCTATTCTGGATTTATCTTCATCAGGAACGCTCAAAAGCCAGATAATTAAAAGCCAATGATTCATAAGACCCGAAGCAATTGGAGAGCTATTTAACGTGTCTTTGAAAAATGACTTTGGAAGATATTTTAAACCAATAGTATGTGTAATTCTAATGTAAAGTGCTTTGTTTTAATTTCATTTTGGCACCTAAATAGACTGTTTACAGACAAGGTGGTACATGACACCAGTTAATAAAAAAAATCGAGGTCAGTTGCAGTAACATAAGTCTCGCTTCAAGGTATATTTGAAAAAGATTTTAAATTTTATTTTAAGTCCTGTTTTGATGGATATACCATGCATTTAAATGAAAAATTATGTGTACGTGAATGCACCGAAATGTAAATTTATAGAGAGGATGTAAATTTTCGAAATTGAAATCAAATTATTCAAATTTATTCTTGCATCTTCAGATCTGAAATAGTTTTTGCATCGTTAACATCAATTTTTTTTTAAATCAAATGTATATAAATGCTTACTATATTCGATATGCTATTCACAAACTGCTTCATCTGCCTCATATCCGTGTTTTCAATGATCCCAACAACCATGACAAAGTTAACGTACAATTTTAGTGCACATTATAAATTTATGGGTTTTTAAATCAGCTCATCGTCATTGTATTCTTTTTATTTTAAACACACAAAAAGGCATGACACTGTTATTTTAACAAATCCACAATTATAGCTTGACATTGTTTAATACAGTTGATTCGATTACTCGGTTAAGTCGAGTAAACTTTATAGTCCCGTCGAAGAAAAAAATAATGTATATTGACCCCGATGTCTCTAACTTCGAAAGTAAGAATTTTCGAAAGATGCAGACCTAATGATAAAAATTGAAGTCTGATGTATTTCTTATGTCAACTAATCATTTTCAAAAGAGATTAAAGCTGAGTATACATATTTGTTTGTATAAAAGTTAAAATGACATGTTGATGGTGACCGTTAATTAACACCTTTGTTGATCGTTCAAGCAGAATGTTAGTGTGTTAAACATTTTTCACCTGAGATAAAAACGAAACGAATTTAAATGACCCAAGCCGAGATTAAATGAATCGTTAGAGTTAAAACTCATTAATTACAATATATAAAAGAATTAGGACATTTATAGTAAATTCATGATATTTAAATGTAAAGCCGACGACCTAATCAGAGACCGTTTAGAACTTATTTCGTGCCGCGGGTGATTTTTATAATTTATAGCGACTGACCTTTGTAAATACATGAAATATTTGTGTAGACTATTGATTTTGTTTGTCCATGATTTGTATCTGTACTTGTGTTTTTGATTATAACGAAGGACCAAAAATGGAGATTGAATACACAACTATAAAGTGTCATATTGAGAGAAAAAAAGGCACACTGTTCATTCTATCTAATTTACACACATCTCATACCGTATTTCATGCATTCAAAATTTATGACGACACACTCGACCTCGGATGAGTCGAATCTCGGATGAGTCGAATACTTTGGTCCGGTCCCTTCGACTTCGACACAACGAGGTCGACTGTATTACGATAAATGCACAGTTTACATTACGTTACTGAACTAAGTCAAGAAGAAACTTTCCTTTGTTTTTTTCAACAATATTTGAAATTTTAATGAAAAAAACCGACATAATAGGTACTGCAAAGACAAGAAGTGGCATATCTATATAAAAAGCATTGCATGTTCATTACTTTCTAAACATTGGACATGTGTATGTAACTTCCATCCTTTGATATATAATAATCAATCATGCAACTATTGGATAACGAAAGTAATTTACATTTAACTTGATATCGCTGAAGCTGAACAGAAAGTGCGTGACAAGCAATATTTTCTTTTGTTCACAGTTAAAAGCTATTGTTCAATCTAAATCTTTTGTATAAGTAATCGCGATATAACTTACCTTTTGCAAGAACGAATTACATTTAACTAATTATACAGATGTTCAGCATACTTATATCTAGCATTTCTATTGGTTGAAATATAACAAATGAAGATGTATTGTATTGTCAACACGGAAGATATAGTTAAACACATATAGTATACAGATAGTTGCAACTGAACATTAACTGCCAGACACGCAATGTTTAATCATGTTTTTTCTCTTTTGTTTATTGCTCAATGCATACAAAACTTAAAAACGGAAACATGGGAAAAGTGGAGTCCACCGTTTATTAACAGAACAGATCTACTTTGCCCTTCTGATCATTGTACACGAGACCCGGCACTATATGTTACGACGAAAAATGACTGCTGCACGTGTTGGGCTGAACCATCTTGGAAACTTTATTCGTTGACATATGATTTAGTTTTGGAGTATACACGTAGAGGGGGTACAGCTCAACTGATAGGAGATACAACCGTTGCTAATGCGCGTTTTGTACATAGCAAAGGTTTCTTATCCAAACTACCAGACAATGTATGCGAGTTTGTGAATTTGATAGAAATAGAAGCCACTAATAATAAAATTTCATCGATAGGAAATATATCATGTTTACATATACTAGATACACTTGATTTGAGTCATAATTCCATCGATTCAATTGGGAAGGACACGTTTAAACATTTACCTTTATTAAGGGTATTAAGATTAACTCATAATGGAATTACAACAGTTGAACCATACGCTCTGGCAGGAACAACGATGTCAATTTTTTTGGCTGATCTGTCCTTCAACAATATGACGGAAATTGATATGAGTATTTTAATTCCAGAAAACCGTTTCTGTCAGTATGATTTTTCTTCAAATAACATCGTTAAAATAGTTAATGAACAGAATTTTAAAATTGATGTCGACAAAATTTATCATGGAGGATTCGTAAATTTAAATTCAAATGATATCACACAATGGTTTGATTTCAAAGATCTAGGAATAGACGACATTAGTATTCTAGGAAAAGTCATGCAATTTGGATTTTCTTTGCAAAATATGAAATGGACCTGTGATTGCCGAATGGAACCGTTTCTTGAACTTTCACAAGATACGTTAAAAAGAATCTGGCGTGATTACTACAATGTTACATGTTGGGATCCACCGGAATACCGTGGAGTGTCAATTACGGATTTTTTTATGGAGGAGGATAAACTTCATTTGCTGGTTTGTAACAAGTCGTCTGCTGATAAATGTCCAAAAGAATGTTACTGTTTTTATCAACCGAAAAACAGAAGAACTGTGGTTAATTGTACCGGAGTTGGATTACTTGAGTTGCCTACCTATGTTCCTGAAGGCGATAACTTGACCTTGCTATTTGATGAAAACGATATAACAAAATTAGAATATCGGGAATATTTTAACAGATCGTCTGTCATTAGACTTTCAAATAATAAATTAAATACAATTTCAAGCAATGCCATTGAATCTATAGACAGCAACGCAGTTTTTGATTTGTCTGACAACAATATGAATGAGTTACCTCGAGATTTTCAATCATTTGATCCCTGTATAACAAAATTGGGGAAAATAAAAATATCATGCGGTTGTGGTGACCAGTGGCTTGTAGACTGGGTGAAAAACAAGCGAGCAGAAAAATGCAAAAACACAACTGAAATTATCTGCTTTATCGGGGATGAATATGTTTCAACGATTGATCTAGATTTAGGGAATTTCTGCAATGATGACTCTAATTTGATATTTCTAAACATTTTATTTGGAATACTAATTGCTCTGCTATTGGGAGTTTTCGGTGTATTGTATACATTCCGCTACGAACTGTTCATCTTGAAAAGACGATTCATAAATCAGAAATCTACGAAAATTTACCCATTATTTAAATACGATGTTTTAATATCTTTTGATGATAATGACGCGGAACTGCGTTCCTGGGTTATGCAAAAATTGGCACCCTACTTGAAAGGCGCTTGTTATAAGACTTTTATACCGTGTAGAGACGGCAAGTTCGGGGATATCAGAGAAGAAGCATTGATTAATAATATAAATAGCCGTAAGAATTATATAGTTATACTCTGTGACAAATATCACACTGAAGATACGTTTTGGACGACTGTCGAATGGAAATACATTTGGCATAGCTTTAAACAAAATAAGGAAAGGCAAATCATAATTATAAATTACCATCAGTTAGAGTCGTCAGAAATCCGTGAAGAAAAACTTAAAGCTTTTATACGGGTTGGAACAGACATTGACTTTTCAAACAGGAAGCATCATTTGTTCCAGGACATTCATGAAAGATTAGGTTCCCCGATTCTTACAAACAATGGACTCAAATGTGCAAACATAAAATTTACCGCTAAATCACTGCACAGTCAGGAGATGTTCATGCTAGATATATAAACAATAAAACTGTAACATTACTTGTTCAGAGATGTACTTATTCTTTTTTAAATGCATTCGTTGAAAATAAAGTGTCATCTTTAATTTGACATTTGAAATCCGTTTTCTAACGAATGTATAGAACGCATTAAAAATCTCTTATGTAGACAAAACGCGCGTCTGGCGTTTTAACTTTTAATCCTGGTACCTTTTATAACTATTCTCAAATGAATCTAGTAAAAGTTTTTGTATTTCATTTCCCTGTACGCCAAGAAACATAGACACTATGGCTAAAATGGAACATATGGTTAGAATGCATTTATTTGCTTTTGAAGAAAATATGACAGATACAATGAACATTTAAATGGCATTTTTAAGCCACATATTAATATATATTAAAAAAATCAAAAATAATCATTGAAAGATTTAAGCAAAAAGATAACAGGTGAGTGATTTAGGCTCTTGAGAACCTCTTGTTTTAAGTCAGAATGGATACTCTTAAGTTGTTTATTGTAGTAGAGTCTCAATATTTCGGTCTCTTATTTTCCTCAGTGAATATCTTTTAAAAAACAAAACCAAATGTATGGCGTAGTGAGGTCGACGTTTTTACTGTCATTTTTTATGCAAAAAGAAAGCCTAGATGTTGAAAACTAACAGTTCCTGATAGTCACAAGTGAGTAAAAAAAAAGGATTCAATTGTACAACAACAATCAGCACGACTTCATATTCTTCTTGAGCGAATACTACAATAACAAATTATCCGTTCGAAATAAAACTAAAATAAAATTATAAAATTCACAGTTAGGATATTCGTGTTTATTTCAATAGTTTGTTTTTGTTTTAATTATTAATAACTAAGTATTTTACTGCAAAAGATCATTATTTTACCAATTACCTCCAAACAGGATCGCTTATTAGTTGTAAAGTCTCAATGACTTATTTGATATCAAAATTGTTGAAAACTCGACCGAAAAATACCAACTTGTTATCACAGACCCAAAATATTTTCTTTAAATCATTTATTTTCACTAACAAATGTACCAGAACTCACGGAATCAATCATTTATATAAAAACAGTAAATAATAAAAGCAAAGTACTGTAATTTTATAAATTTGAAGTTCTACAAACATATTTAAACGTCATTTGCAATCGATGTATAAAAAATACTAAACTCCGATGAAAATTCAGAACGGAAAGTTCCTTATCAAATGGCAAATATACAGTTCAAACACATCAAACGAATAAATAAAAACTGTCATATTCCTGAATTGATACAGGCATTTTCTTATGTAGAATTGGTGGATTGAACGTGGTTTTATATCTAACTAAACCTCTCACTGTATGACAATAAAGTCCATTATATTGACAACGATGCGTGAATAAAACTTACAGACATAATAAGTAAAAACGTCAAAATACAGTAGTCAACATTGTGTTACAATCTTAATCACTAAAAACAATCAAATATGTAACAAAGAAGCACAGAATGGCATAAAGACAAAGCATATAGGCAAAAATTAAAGACAAGAATACACAAATTTACCGTAGTACAATAACACAATGACGCCGGGATATTTAAGTACAGAGCCATTTGAATCAATTCTGACATATACATAAAAATCATTATCATGTTATTGAAAGGACATGCTGACATAACACAAATATTTAAAAAGAATGTAAACATTTGGGACTTTTTTATTTTGTTCAAGATTTTATTTTAGATACATGAAACAACGATTCGGAAAAGAAGTGTTGTGTTTTTTTTTTATCAGATTGTACAAGAACGTTCATCTATCTAGCCATCTAGAGGTCACTTCCTTATTTAAATGTCTCGCTGAAAAATATAGGTATTTAACATTCAACATAATGGTTATTTTGTTTTCGTTTATGCAACGTGACTCATAAATCTTTTCGTTATAGAAAACAAGATTTAAACAGATGTTTTATGATAGAATAGGTGTTGTCATCAACGAGAAAAACTAACATCAGAATATGTTTACTACATTTAGATCATATAGATATAGGAAGATGTGGTATGAGTGTCAATGAGACAACTCTCCATCCAAATAAAAATTTATAAAAGTAAACCATTATATACATGTTTTAGTTACAGGTATTCAATAACGATAATGCAAATCATGGTATCCTCCGCATCAAGAATGACATAAAACATAAATGACATCACTGAATCTGAATTTCCATCGGATTTTCATTGTCTAGATATATTTCGAAGCACCTATGTGTTTGTCAATTTTTTGATGTGCAAGTGCTAAATCCTAATCGATTGATTTTAAATATGCTTAGTTTCTACATTGAAGAACACATCGGAAGTAATAATGCCAATAAAAATGACTGACTCTATGCATAATATTTGTTTTTGGTTTATCTTATTTTTCGTAAATTATTATTATTTACTTATTTGCTTAAGTGTTAGTTAGAGTCTAAAAGTTTTTTACTTATTTTTTTAAATCATCTTTCTCTTTGTAATTTTTTTACCGATGTTTTCTGTTCTGAATATTTTGGCACAAGGCATTTTTTGTTCTTTCAACTCTTGGCATACCCTATATTATTTGTCGGATGATCTATAAACAGATCAACAAATTGATAAATAATATGTGTTCATATTGAATGACTTTACTTTTACAAAGCAGTCCAAAATTCAAACGTATGTGAATAATTGCCGACATATACCCACCTCACCACAATCCGAGCAATCGAACTTGCCATTAGTTTTTTTTTTATTTAAACACCAGTTGATAATATATATATATATATGTACACAGCCATGAATCACCATCATTGCTGGTGATCCGATTGATTAATCTGTTGTAAAGTTATCACTGACTCAGACGTACTTATTAATGTAATTATTTTCTGTGACTGTATCTTGCATTAATTTATAGGATCCTTTACTATGGATAATTGAGCTGATCTGTAACAATAACATCTCCATGCCTTATATATCGTGTACTGTAGTACGCCGCTAGATTAAAACTGACGAGGAAAGGTAACACATGGCCACCGAAAGCTTTATTATTGGGAAGCCCAGGTGGTCGTGTGGTCTAGCGGGACGGCTACAGTGCAGGCGATTTGGTGTCACGATATCTCAGTAGCATGGGTTCGAATCCCGGTGAGGGAAGAACAAAAATTTTCGAAAGCAAATTTACATATCTAACATTGTCGGGTTGATGTTTAAGACGAATTATATATATATATGTGTGTGTGTGAATGATAGTTATATTGTTAACTTATTTTGTATGTCACAAACTATGTTTAAACTTTATACGACAATACATTTTTGAATTGAATTGATAATGTTTTATGATTGTTATAAACACAGTAACATGATACTCGTTCTTTTTAAATGAAAAAGGAAATCGAACAAGATTTACATAATGATATATTATTTATGTGAAATAAACAAATCTAAACATATTAAATCCACAAATTTTAATATAATAAGCATTAGCAGTGAAAACCACTTTGTAAGAAGATTATCTTTTTAAAGTAAAACATATCTTAATTCGAAGTATTACTTTTAATGTTTAAATCGTATTATACCTTGAATACTATGTAGACAATACCGCAAATATATATATAAATGCGGTTATTTAGTATACTCAGCATCGCAATAACGACTCTTTGTCAAACTTGATCCTGAAGCGCAATGTAGAGCATCCCAACCAGGCTTCTGTACTGTGTATCATGTTTGGGTACGACCAAATTCCACAGAATGAGACAACGTAGGCCAATAAATTATGCATGATGTATTATTTTCAGATGTTAAAATTTGTACAAATCCAAAAAAAAGATTAAAGATATAAGATAGGCTACAAGATATCGGTTTCAAAAAATCATTGATCATTATGGTGACATTGTGACAAACAAAGTAAAATGTTACACTTTATTTTAACAGATTAATAGTTTGATAAATTACGTCGTCAATGTTTACGGATTCTCCCTTTAAAAAATAACCATGAATTCGGTATTTTAGTTAAACTTTGTTAGAACATTGTTTCTATTGATCAATTCAGTGAGGAGTAAAACAATGATATGATAATCCCGTCTTGCAACAAAATGTATTGAATTATAATGTTTTGTAATATTTTTCTAAAATGCAAATCGAAAGATAAAGAAAAGACTAAAAAGCAAACAATTCATAACGTCCGATCGTGTTATTTGTTACAAATTCGTTCAATGTTGAATAAAATTTAAAGAAGATGTACAAAGTAGTAAACTTCTATGATTATCCATTAAAATGTTCCAAAATTAATAAAATAAGTATACTGCTTACGAAATGAATGAAACATGATCCGTCAGTATCGGCAGTTAACCTTAAACTTACCTTTTATTTTGTACAACTGCCGATTCACTATGATTCGGTGAATACCGGTTTTTTACGGATTTTCAACTAAATACAAATTGTAAATAGGCTTGTATGCACACATTTGCAAAATCATGTTTCTTCAATCCACGAAAAATTAGTGGGACGTCAAAAAATGAATGCGCTGTGGTCGATAACGATTTATGCTGTTGTTGAAGTCAATACGGTAACCTGTAATTGCTTTTTATTTTTGTCTTATTTCTTTTATGGGCAATGTACATAAATGCCTATAAATAGGAACACACGATAAAATCTATTTGGGTGCGGATTATTCATTACACAAAATAACTCAGTTACACGTCAAATAAAGTAACAATTACCTGCCCCTTTCAACCGATGTTTGTGCCAACTTGAAAACTGCATCTTAGCTAAGTGCCCCATACCAGTCATCATCATTGTTTCTATTAATTGATGTAATTGATTTTAAATGATCTAATCCACAAGACCACCTGAATTAATTTCTTGAACACGTCTTGCATTATTCAATTAAATTTACAAGGAAACATTGATGGTAAAAAATTGTTTCCTCGATATTACGAATTACATCCAGAACGGAACCATAATATCTAATCTACATGAGAATAAAACAGACAAACATCAAGTGTTGTCTCCAAAAGATTGGCATTTCAAGCACTTCTATTAATTTCAGTTAGGCAACGAATAAGACCCTTTCAGTTAGGCATTGGGAAACAATAGGATATGCTTACCTAGTAACAAATGGTTATCAAATACAGTTGCTACAAACACTTCAAGAAATTGCATTGGTTATGTTGTGAAGCTGCTACTACAAAGAATACTTATATCAGCTCATAAAAAATGAAAGTTATACCATTTACGCAAACTCCATCTGTATAACAGAGAACTAAATTTATGTATGAACGATAAAATTATCTGTTTTTACGGCCGTACAGTGACATATTATTGTTACTTTCTATGTCATTTTTGGCGCTGGATGAGAGTTGAAAAATTGGTAACCATGCCTCATCATTTTATTTTTATATGTGACATTCCTGGCATACAGTACGTGGGGAATCAATGGGCAAATTTATCATTCGTCTAGACATGCTAGATAACCATCTATCATGGTAAAACAAACGAAAAAAACCTTCCCTCCACAAATATAAACCTTGATATCTGTATAAAAAAAAAAGCACTTGGACTAGATGGCAAATTTGCATTCATCTCTCTAGCATGATGCCTTGCAACACAAATGTTAGTTAGCATTTATTGTTTAAAGAAATACTTGCCTCAAATTCTTTCTATGCAGAGTAGAAAGACCTTCCACAGTGCAGTAAAAACGCCTGGGATACCCTCTGTTCGTAGTAACGTTGTTGAAGACGAAAGTCCCATTACAAACGTTATGCAAAATGTTCGAATAAGATATCCAGGGCCTTAAAAAGGCCTCCCCTAGAATTTTTTTGGACCCTTTTTAGACAAAAATATGATTATTATATTTTCGGGTTTTTTCCCTGTATGCAATGTACCTCCCCAGAATCCACCACTTGTTAGAATTTTGTTACATTTCAATAATTAAGCGCCTAAAAATATTGAATACAGTTGTCTGCTCTATGGTCGGATTGTTGTCTCTCTGACACATTCCCAATTTTCATTAAGTAAGATTAGGTGTAAAGTAATACTTTTTTACGCTTTATACTGCTTTATGACTGCACAAGCCATTTTTACTAAGTTTTAGTGAAACAATTTGTGAACTTAAAATGAAAGACTCCCTGACATTGCCAACTTGAGCATTTTTTGTGGTTTATCCTGCTTTTTTTGTCTGTTCAAATCGAGCTATTTTAACTTCGCTTCACAGACACAATTTACAAACCTTAAACTGAAAATTCACATGTAATTTATTACTCATAATTTTGATCATAAAAATCAAATTAATAGAAAATAACACTGTTTGTTTATACTGAAAGTTTTATTTGGTTAAGCTTAATCAAAGGCCAAGGCGATTTTTCTGTGACCGGATGAATCCCATCTCTTGAGCACTTCTATACCTTCAATATTGCCAACATTGTCACTTCTATGTATGTGTAGCATAGCAAGACTACACAATCTGTTTTCCGTCATTGTTGACCTATTCCATGTTTTGAGGCGCCGTAGCGCAGAAACGATCTTTCACAACTGCAAGACCCAACTGGCAAGGCTAACAGAAGCAGTAGTATTTGCCTTATATTTGGGTAAAACTGCGTGTGTTTGATTGCTTGCTCTATTGTACATTTTGACCCAATCTCCTTAATCGACGTAAAAGTTTTCCATCTGTGAACTTCTTGTGGCAATTCATCAGGGTATGGAATATTATTTATATACTCATTAGCAATAGAGCCTATAATGTCTTCCGTCAACTTACAAAAGTACCGTGGTAGCAAGTAAAATCCGTAAAGCATTGGCTTAATATCGTCCGGAAATCTGTCATTGAGATGTTTAATGATGTGATCAATCAGAGGTATAAAAATGTTGATCCGATAATGCTGTTCTACAGTTTCAGCTGCTGCATTTGCCCTATGGCGTTGGCGTCCAGATGTTCGCGGTTTGTTGATCGTAATGTCGTTCTTATTTGCGATTGTAGATGCTCTTTTAAAAAGCCCATCAAAAGCTTCTTCTGCGTGTTCCCGTATTTCGAGAAAAGATGCAGATAGTGAACGAGCTTGAACGTGTGCTTCCACAAGATCACAGTTTTCAAATTGAAGTTCTATGGACAAGGGTCTTAGGTATCCTAGTACGAACTGGGTTACGACCGCTACAACTAATATTTCAAAGTTAAAAGTCATTTTGTAAGATGTAGCATCTGAGTTGCCGACGGTTTGGTTTTGAATTTCATCAAGAATGTCAAGCACCTTGTCATAGTGTTTCAACTGCCAAGTTAATGTATCAGTTCGTGATGTCAATCGAGTTTCTGCTAGTGTTGGTAGTAGTCGTTTTTCCTGGCTAAATAAACCTTCTTCTTGATCATACATCAAATCAAATTGAATCTCGATTTGACCTTCATCTTTCATTACAGATTTCATAATATTTTTGCGTTTATTGGACGCACTGATAAACCATGTGATTTTCCCTAAAATTGCCATAAAATTTCTGACAACTGCGACTGACTGACAACTGTTAACAACGACAAGATTAAGACACTGCGATCGACAGTGCACGAAATACTTCGCATTTGAAAGCTCTTGAGTAATTCTCGTCTTGACACCAGATACTTCTCCAGTCATCGTAGAACATCCGTCATAACCTTGTCCTCTTAAACGGGTCAGGTCGAATTCCCATTCATGAAGTTTATTTAGTATGCATGTTGATATAGTCTCTGCGTTTGTTTTAACAAGCTCTACAAAACCACAGAAATCTTCCGTTACATACCAAGCATCGTTTTCTGTATATAACAATACCGGATACAGATAGAAAGCTGCGCTTGGTTCGAGCAGTCTGCGCATTCGTCTGCCATCACACTGAAGAAATTAGATTGATTACATCTGCTTACAATTTTACTTCTAATTTCCAATTCGCAACAATGTATGAATTCATTTTGAGCCAATGGTGACAAGTATTTCCCATAAGAACATTTCTGTTTAATATGTTCCTTAAGGACCAATTCAAAAGAAGATTTCCAATTCACAAAAAAGATGAAATTTCCATCTTCCTCTGAAATTTCTTTGTTCCAATTCCCCCGTAATGTTATATTCCGTTTACCTAGGGTAATTATTACGTCTATCAGAGATAAAAGACTAGCTCTATTTTTTTCAACCTTGTCACTGTATGCTTTGCTAATAGACTGAACTATAGATGGCCTTCTCTGATCCGAAACCGATAGTAGGAGATCACTTTTTTCAAGAGCTTTCAGGTGACGCTCGCTATTGGAATGGAGCGCAAGACGACCTCTCTTCTCTCCTAATGCGTTTTCCCAGTCATTGTAAGGTATGATAACAAATTCATTGTATCGTGGATTTTCACTAGGGTGATCCTGAAAAGCAATACATAGAGAACAGTAAGTACCATCTTGTGAAGGAGAATATCGTGGCCAGAAATAGTAATTTTCCCATGATTTGTTGTAGCGACGATTTTGGGTATTTTTAGAATATATATAAGAATTAGACGATGGTATCCATTTTGTCTTCAGTAGTTTCAGTCGATCTTCATCTGATAGAGAGCGCTTGTTGAATTGAACGGGATCACTGTAATCGATTGGTGATAATAGTATCTCAGAAGATGTTGAAGCCGTGTTTTCACTGCATGCTGGCACAGGTTCTGCTTCGATCACTGATTCATTTGAGGATGGATTAATAGCTACTGAATTTCATCGATGTCTCCCGTTTCTTCATTTCCCGCTTGTCGAGCAACTTTAAAGTAAGAATCCAAACTTCTTTGCTTGTTGCTTGTTTGGCGTTTTGACCTGCAATAAAATTTCCAATTGTTTAATTTCTAGTTTTTTATCATATGTCGGGCCTTCAATGATATGTAATGGGGGTGGATCTATTTGAAAAGGGGGAATTCCAACACATGCAATTCCTGCAAAGAAAAAGAGGGGGTCAACAAAATGTTACCATACGAAATGAATACATCGGTTGTCAAAATAAAAAGTGGGTCCAACTTCCTGACCCAAACCCCGGATCAGCAACTGTGTTTACATAGCAATAAATTCATACAAGCGACAAACTCAGTTTGTTTGGGTAGGAGTTTATTTTAAATATCGGTTTGCAGAAAATGTGCAGGATGTTAAATATATAATGACAGAATTAACGGGGGACTTCAAAAACAAGTGACAATGTACAGACTGTCTTTTGGAAATGTCTAGAAAAAATCACCCGACACTGATCAGGACCGGTTATTATAAATTATATCAACTAAATTGAGGTGTTATGGAACCTCGGCTCTTGACATGAAATTCAAAGTTAAACTTACATTATTAACAAGTTGGTTAGTCTATGCTAAAATTATGACGATTCTTCTAGTTGTTAACCATTTAATGTGGCGCAACATCAGAACCAGTGGTCCAGTTTTTATCAACCTCGTAATTTGCTCCTCAGTCTGATATGGCGAGACAGCAGGATATGTATTATGCCCGCGAATGAGACACAGAAAAATACCGTGGTACAAAACTGGCGGGAAATTTTTACGTGTGCAAAGGAGTTGGGTACCGTTCAGCGATATTCACCAGATTTAAATATCGAACACACCCTGCACTTATGATTAATCACCTTGTTGGTCAAATTAATAACCGGTGTTATTAAAAGAATGCATGATTTTAACCATTTTTTGTATTTTCTGGGTTTTTTTTCGAATTTTTTTTGGGGGGTCAGCCCGCAATAGGAGGCAACTGCCTACATGCCTCCATGTAATTTACGGCCCTGATATCAGAAAACCAAATCTTTCAAAACCTATTAATTACGCGTCCTACATTTCACGGTGATGATTCTGTTTGTTCCACACTACATATTTTCAAACATGCAGTTAAAGTGTTATTTCATGTATAATAAAGTGAGAAAATGCAGAAGAGAAGATAAAAGGACTTAATAGAAAAAGAAGAAATGATATTTTGTTTTCTTCAAAAACGACCTGTTTGGTCACTCGTATATTAGTTGTCTATAAATATAGTCCATGTCAGTTTTATGAATGTAAACTATAAGAACTGTGTCTTTTAGGGGAAAATGTATGACTCAAAATTAATAGTTATGTTATTTGTTTGATAGTGATGTGTATCATCATTTCTTTAAATCTTAACTATTTCAGTTGGCGTTATTGGATTAAGTGTCAGAGATGTATGAAAGGCAACTCTGTCTACTTAAACAGCGTAAAAATCGTAGATTTAAAAGTAGTGCGACTTTCCCCATGTGTCTAATGACTTTATTTCATGTCATTATTATAAGCAAAACTTCTCAATTAGAAAGCACACGAGTTCGAGTCAAGATGTACTACGTATTTCAACTTTTGTTTTATTTTTAAAAGTAGCTGTAAATCTTAAATGTGTGTTTGCAAACATACAAAAATATGTCTTCACTGGGAACTCCAGAGCTGAAACCTACACACTTCAGTTTAGCAGGGACGTAACTCTATGACATTTTTGCATATAGAATCTTTACAGACACAGCCAGTGAAGAACAGTTGTGCTTTCCAACGACATGTCTACTCAGCTACCGAATGATGCATCCAAATAATGACTGTGCAATACATTTTCAAAAATTTCGCAATTCTTGGACATAAACCACACCCTTTCGTTGTAAGAAAAAATGTTCTATATATAAAGGTGGCGTCTTAAAGTTACACAACGAACATATTTTACCTTTATAAAGATTAAACTTTAAATATAAAGTTAAAAATTAAAGGTCTCCACACCATATTTATGTGGACACAAAGACCTATAAAAGCAGGCCCTATATGCTTGATGCTTAACCATTCCTTTCCTTCTCTTGAGTCTTCTTACCCTTCTTAGTCATATGCTTGTGTTTATCAAGCATATAACTGACATAAGCAATATGTTTTTCAACGAATGAATCAATTCTACAAGGCATTGATGCATTATTTGTATTTGATGTAGCTGCTGCATGTCCAGCGACAAATATAATAGTCATATTTCAAAAAGATAGTAATATGTATGTGTTGCAAAACATTGCTTTAGTTAAATTGAAATTCCAGTTAACAGATTCTACAAGGTATTCAAGAAGAACTTTTAATCATCATTGAATCTGCTTCATGTCCAGCGACAAATATATCAGTCAACACACAAGAAGAGAGTAACATGTATGTGTTGCAAAACATTGCTTTCAGTCAATTTAAAATCCTTCCAACATGTTCTTGTTTGCCAAACCAGAATACGATGTAGGACACGTCTAAAAGAAACCCTGATTTATTGTATGGCTTTTTTGGAGGGTGTTTAATCCACTTTCATTACTACCGGCTTTTCATTGCGGACATTTTTCATCAGTAGAAACGAAAACAAAACGAAACAAGTGGTAGCAGCAGTAAAGTGAATATATCATTCATATATATCTGTAGTCGCTGGGTTGCTGTCTCATTGAGGGAAACTCGCATCTCCTTTTTCTCCATTCAGCGTGCTCGTGTCGTTTGCTTATTTGCGTCGCTAGGTTGCTGTCTCATTGACGTTTACCCCACATTCTGTTTGTTGCACACTACATATTTTCAAACATGCAGTTAAAGTGTTATTTCATGTATAATAAAGTGAGAAAATGCAGAAGAGAAGATAAAAGGACTTAATAGATAAAGAAATGATATTTTGTTTTCTTCAAAAACGACCTGTTTGATCACTCGTATATTAGTTGTCTATAAATATAGTCCATGTCAGTTTTATGAATGTAAACTATAAGAACTGTGTCTTTTAGGGGAAAATGTATGGCTCAAAATTAATAGTTATGTTATTTGTTTGATAGTGATGTGTATCATCATTTCTTTAAATCTTAACTATTTCAGTTGGCGTTATTGGATTAAGTGTCAGAGATGTATGAAAGGCAACTCTGTCTACTTAAACAGCGTAAAAATCGTAGATTTAAAAGTAGTGCGACTTTCCCCATGTGTCTAATGACTTTATTTCATGTCATTATTATAAGCAAAACTTCTCAATTAGAAAGCACACGAGTTCGAGTCAAGATGTACTACGTATTTCAACTTTTGTTTTATTTTTAAAAGTAGCTGTAAATCTTAAATGTGTGTTTGCAAACATACAAAAATATGTCTTCACTGGGAACTCCAGAGCTGAAACCTACACACTTCAGTTTAGCAGGGACGTAACTCTATGACATTTTTGCATATAGAATCTTTACAGACACAGCCAGTGAAGAACAGTTGTGCTTTCCAACGACATGTCTACTCAGCTACCGAATGATGCATCCAAATAATGACTGTGCAATACATTTTCAAAAATTTCGCAATTCTTGGACATAAACCACACCCTTTCGTTGTAAGAAAAAATGTTCTATATATAAAGGTGGCGTCTTAAAGTTACACAACGAACATATTTTACCTTTATAAAGATTAAACTTTAAATATAAAGTTAAAAATTAAAGGTCTCCACACCATATTTATGTGGACACAAAGACCTATAAACGCAGGCCCTATATGCTTGATGCTTAACCATTCCTTTCCTTCTCTTGAGTCTTCTTACCCTTCTTAGTCATATGCTTGTGTTTATCAAGCATATAACTGACATAAGCAATATGTTTTTCAACGAATGAATCAATTCTACAAGGCATTGATGCATTATTTGTATTTGATGTAGCTGCTGCATGTCCAGCGACAAATATAATAGTCATATTTCAAAAAGATAGTAATATGTATGTGTTGCAAAACATTGCTTTAGTTAAATTGAAATTCCAGTTAACAGATTCTACAAGGTATTCAAGAAGAACTTTTAATCATCATTGAATCTGCTTCATGTCCAGCGACAAATATATCAGTCAACACACAAGAAGAGAGTAACATGTATGTGTTGCAAAACATTGCTTTCAGTCAATTTAAAATCCTTCCAACATGTTCTTGTTTGCCAAACCAGAATACGATGTAGGACACGTCTAAAAGAAACCCTGATTTATTGTATGGCTTTTTTGGAGGGTGTTTAATCCACTTTCATTACTACCGGCTTTTCATTGCGGACATTTTTCATCAGTAGAAACGAAAACAAAACGAAACAAGTGGTAGCAGCAGTAAAGTGAATATATCATTCATATATATCTGTAGTCGCTGGGTTGCTGTCTCATTGAGGGAAACTCGCATCTCCTTTTTCTCCATTCAGCGTGCTCGTGTCGTTTGCTTATTTGCGTCGCTAGGTTGCTGTCTCATTGACGTTTACCCCACATTCTGTTTGTTGCACACTACATATTTTCAAACATGCAGTTAAAGTGTTATTTCATGTATAATAAAGTGAGAAAATGCAGAAGAGAAGATAAAAGGACTTAATAGATAAAGAAATGATATTTTGTTTTCTTCAAAAACGACCTGTTTGATCACTCGTATATTAGTTGTCTATAAATATAGTCCATGTCAGTTTTATGAATGTAAACTATAAGAACTGTGTCTTTTAGGGGAAAATGTATGGCTCAAAATTAATAGTTATGTTATTTGTTTGATAGTGAAGTGTATCATCATTTCTTTAAATCTTAACTATTTCAGTTGGCGTTATTGGATTAAGTGTCAGAGATGTATGAAAGGCAACTCTGTCTACTTAAACAGCGTAAAAATCGTAGATTTAAAAGTAGTGCGACTTTCCCCATGTGTCTAATGACTTTATTTCATGTCATTATTATAAGCAAAACTTCTCAATTAGAAAGCACACGAGTTCGAGTCAAGATGTACTACGTATTTCAACTTTTGTTTTATTTTTAAAAGTAGCTGTAAATCTTAAATGTGTGTTTGCAAACATACAAAAATATGTCTTCACTGGGAACTCCAGAGCTGAAACCTACACACTTCAGTTTAGCAGGGACGTAACTCTATGACATTTTTGCATATAGAATCTTTACAGACACAGCCAGTGAAGAACAGTTGTGCTTTCCAACGACATGTCTACTCAGCTACCGAATGATGCATCCAAATAATGACTGTGCAATACATTTTCAAAAATTTCGCAATTCTTGGACATAAACCACACCCTTTCGTTGTAAGAAAAAATGTTCTATATATAAAGGTGGCGTCTTAAAGTTACACAACGAACATATTTTACCTTTATAAAGATTAAACTTTAAATATAAAGTTAAAAATTAAAGGTCTCCACACCATATTTATGTGGACACAAAGACCTATAAACGCAGGCCCTATATGCTTGATGCTTAACCATTCCTTTCCTTCTCTTGAGTCTTCTTACCCTTCTTAGTCATATGCTTGTGTTTATCAAGCATATAACTGACATAAGCAATATGTTTTTCAACGAATGAATCAATTCTACAAGGCATTGATGCATTATTTGTATTTGATGTAGCTGCTGCATGTCCAGCGACAAATATAATAGTCATATTTCAAAAAGATAGTAATATGTATGTGTTGCAAAACATTGCTTTAGTTAAATTGAAATTCCAGTTAACAGATTCTACAAGGTATTCAAGAAGAACTTTTAATCATCATTGAATCTGCTTCATGTCCAGCGACAAATATATCAGTCAACACACAAGAAGAGAGTAACATGTATGTGTTGCAAAACATTGCTTTCAGTCAATTTAAAATCCTTCCAACATGTTCTTGTTTGCCAAACCAGAATACGATGTAGGACACGTCTAAAAGAAACCCTGATTTATTGTATGGCTTTTTTGGAGGGTGTTTAATCCACTTTCATTACTACCGGCTTTTCATTGCGGACATTTTTCATCAGTAGAAACGAAAACAAAACGAAACAAGTGGTAGCAGCAGTAAAGTGAATATATCATTCATATATATCTGTAGTCGCTGGGTTGCTGTCTCATTGAGGGAAACTCGCATCTCCTTTTTCTCCATTCAGCGTGCTCGTGTCGTTTGCTTATTTGCGTCGCTAGGTTGCTGTCTCATTGACGTTTACCCCACATTCTGTTTGTTGCACACTACATATTTTCAAACATGCAGTTAAAGTGTTATTTCATGTATAATAAAGTGAGAAAATGCAGAAGAGAAGATAAAAGGACTTAATAGATAAAGAAATGATATTTTGTTTTCTTCAAAAACGACCTGTTTGATCACTCGTATATTAGTTGTCTATAAATATAGTCCATGTCAGTTTTATGAATGTAAACTATAAGAACTGTGTCTTTTAGGGGAAAATGTATGGCTCAAAATTAATAGTTATGTTATTTGTTTGATAGTGATGTGTATCATCATTTCTTTAAATCTTAACTATTTCAGTTGGCGTTATTGGATTACGTGTCAGAGATGTATGAAAGGCAACTCTGTCTACTTAAACAGCGTAAAAATCGTAGATTTAAAAGTAGTGCGACTTTTCCCATGTGTCTAATGACTTTATTTCATGTCATTATTATAAGCAAAACTTCTCAATTAGAAAGCACACGAGTTCGAGTCAAGATGTACTACGTATTTCAACTTTTGTTTTATTTTTAAAAGTAGCTGTAAATCTTAAATGTGTGTTTGCAAACATACAAAAATATTTCTTCACTGGGAACTCCAGAGCTGAAACCTACACACTTCAGTTTAGCAGGGACGTAACTCTATGACATTTTTGCATATAGAATCTTTACAGACACAGCCAGTGAAGAACAGTTGTGCTTTCCAACGACATGTCTACTTAGCTACCGAATGATGCATCCAAATAATGACTGTGCAATACATTTTCAAAAATTTCGCAATTCTTGGACATAAACCACACCCTTTCGTTGTAAGAAAAAATGTTCTATATATAAAAGTGGCGTCTTAAAGTTACACAACGAACATACTTTACCTTTATAAAGTTTAAACTTTAAATATAAAGTTAAGAAAGAAACGTCTCCACACCATATTTATGTGGACACAAAGACCTATAAACGCAGGCCCTATATGCTTGATGCTTAGCCATTCCTTTCCTTCTCTTGAGTCTTCTTACCCTTCTTAGTCATATGCTTGTGTTTATCAAGCATATAACTGACATAAGCAATATGTTTTTCAACGAATGAATCAATTCTACAAGGCATTGATGCATTATTTGTATTTGATGTAGCTGCTGCATGTCCAGCGACAAATATAATAGTCATATTTCAAAAAGATAGTAATATGTATGTGTTGCAAAACATTGCTTTAGTTAAATTGAAATTCCAGTTAACAGATTCTACAAAGCATTCAAGAAGAACTTTTAATCTTCATTGAATCTGCTTCATGTCCAGCGACAAATATATCAGTCAACATACAAGAAGAGAGTAACATGTATGTGTTGCAAAACATTGCTTTCAGTCAATTTAAAATCCTTCCAACATGTTCTTGTTTGCCAAACCAGAATACGATGTAGGACACGTCTAAAAGAAACCCTGATTTATTGTATGGCTTTTTTGGAGGGTGTTTAATCCACTTTCATTACTACCGGCTTTTCATTGCGGACATTTTTCATCAGTAGAAACGAAAACAAAACGAAACAAGTGGTAGCAGCAGTAAAGTGAATATATCATTCATATATATCTGTAGTCGCTGGGTTGCTGTCTCATTGAGGGAAACTCGCATCTCCTTTTTCTCCATTCAGCGTGCTCGTGTCGTTTGCTTATTTGCGTCGCTAGGTTGCTGTCTCATTGACGTTTACCCCACATTCTGTTTGTTGCACACTACATATTTTCAAACATGCAGTTAAAGTGTTATTTCATGTATAATAAAGTGAGAAAATGCAGAAGAGAAGATAAAAGGACTTAATAGATAAAGAAATGATATTTTGTTTTCTTCAAAAACGACCTGTTTGATCACTCGTATATTAGTTGTCTATAAATATAGTCCATGTCAGTTTTATGAATGTAAACTATAAGAACTGTGTCTTTTAGGGGAAAATGTATGGCTCAAAATTAATAGTTATGTTATTTGTTTGATAGTGAAGTGTATCATCATTTCTTTAAATCTTAACTATTTCAGTTGGCGTTATTGGATTACGTGTCAGAGATGTATGAAAGGCAACTCTGTCTACTTAAACAGCGTAAAAATCGTAGATTTAAAAGTAGTGCGACTTTTCCCATGTGTCTAATGACTTTATTTCATGTCATTATTATAAGCAAAACTTCTCAATTAGAAAGCACACGAGTTCGAGTCAAGATGTACTACGTATTTCAACTTTTGTTTTATTTTTAAAAGTAGCTGTAAATCTTAAATGTGTGTTTGCAAACATACAAAAATATTTCTTCACTGGGAACTCCAGAGCTGAAACCTACACACTTCAGTTTAGCAGGGACGTAACTCTATGACATTTTTGCATATAGAATCTTTACAGACACAGCCAGTGAAGAACAGTTGTGCTTTCCAACGACATGTCTACTTAGCTACCGAATGATGCATCCAAATAATGACTGTGCAATACATTTTCAAAAATTTCGCAATTCTTGGACATAAACCACACCCTTTCGTTGTAAGAAAAAATGTTCTATATATAAAGGTGGCGTCTTAAAGTTACACAACGAACATATTTTACCTTTATAAAGTTTAAACTTTAAATATAAAGTTAAAAAAGAAAGGTCTCCACACCATATTTATGTGGACACAAAGACCTATAAACGCAGGCCCTATATGCTTGATGCTTAGCCATTCCTTTCCTTCTCTTGAGTCTTCTTACCCTTCTTAGTCATATGCTTGTGTTTATCAAGCATATAACTGACATAAGCAATATGTTTTTCAACGAATGTATCAATTCTACAAGGCATTGATGCATTATTTGTATTTGATGTAGCTGCTGCATGTCCAGCGACAAATATAATAGTCATATTTCAAAAAGATAGTAATATGTATGTGTTGCAAAACATTGCTTTAGTTAAATTGAAATTCCAGTTAACAGATTCTACAAAGCATTCAAGAAGAACTTTTAATCTTCATTGAATCTGCTTCATGTCCAGCGACAAATATATCAGTCAACACACAAGAAGAGAGTAACATGTATGTGTTGCAAAACATTGCTTTCAGTCAATTTAAAATCCTTCCAACATGTTCTTGTTTGCCAAACCAGAATACGATGTAGGACACGTCTAAAAGAAACCCTGATTTATTGTATGGCTTTTTTGGAGGGTGTTTAATCCACTTTCATTACTACCGGCTTTTCATTGCGGACATTTTTCATCAGTAGAAACGAAAACAAAACGAAACAAGTGGTAGCAGCAGTAAAGTGAATATATCATTCATATATATCTGTAGTCGCTGGGTTGCTGTCTCATTGATGGAAACTCGCATCTCCTTTTTCTCCATTCAGCGTGCTCGTGTCGTTTGCTTATTTGCGTCGCTAGGTTGCTGTCTCATTGACGTTTACCCGACATTCTGTTTGTTGCACACTACATATTTTCAAACATGCAGTTAAAGTGTTATTTCATGTATAATAAAGTGAGAAAATGCAGAAGAGAAGATAAAAGGACTTAATAGAAAAAGAAGAAATGATATTTTGTTTTCTTCAAAAACGACCTGTTTGGTCACTCGTATATTAGTTGTCTATAAATATAGTCCATGTCAGTTTTATGAATGTAAACTATAAGAACTGTGTCTTTTAGGGGAAAATGTATGGCTCAAAATTAATAGTTATGTTATTTGTTTGATAGTGATGTGTATCATCATTTCTTTAAATCTTAACTATTTCAGTTGGCGTTATTGGATTACGTGTCAGAGATGTATGAAAGGCAACTCTGTCTACTTAAACAGCGTAAAAATCGTAGATTTAAAAGTAGTGCGACTTTACCCATCTGTCTAATGACTTTATTTCATGTCATTATTATAAGCAAAACTTCTCAATTAGAAAGCACACGAGTTCGAGTCAAGATGTACTACGTATTTCAACTTTTGTTTTATTTTTAAAAGTAGCTGTAAATCTTAAATGTGTGTTTGCAAACATACAAAAATATTTCTTCACTGGGAACTCCAGAGCTGAAACCTACACACTTCAGTTTAGCAGGGACGTAACTCTATGACATTTTTGCATATAGAATCTTTACAGACACAGCCAGTGAAGAACAGTTGTGCTTTCCAACGACATGTCTACTTAGCTACCGAATGATGCATCCAAATAATGACTGTGCAATACATTTTCAAAAATTTCGCAATTCTTGGACATAAACCACACCCTTTCGTTGTAAGAAAAAATGTTCTATATATAAAGGTGGCGTCTTAAAGTTACACAACGAACATACTTTACCTTTATAAAGTTTAAACTTTAAATATAAAGTTAAAGATGAAAGGTCTCCACACCATATTTATGTGGACACAAAGACCTATAAACGCAGGCCCTATATTCTTGATGCTTAGCCATTCCTTTCCTTCTCTTGAGTCTTCTTACCCTTCTTAGTCATATGCTTGTGTTTATCAAGCATATAACTGACATAAGCAATATGTTTTTCAACGAATGAATCAATTCTACAAGGCATTGATGCATTATTTGTATTTGATGTAGCTGCTGCATGTCCAGCGACAAATATAATAGTCATATTTCAAAAAGATAGTAATATGTATGTGTTGCAAAACATTGCTTTAGTTAAATTGAAATTCCAGTTAACAGATTCTACAAAGCATTCAAGAAGAACTTTTAATCTTCATTGAATCTGCTTCATGTCCAGCGACAAATATATCAGTCAACACACAAGAAGAGAGTAACATGTATGTGTTGCAAAACATTGCTTTCAGTCAATTTAAAATCCTTCCAACATGTTCTTGTTTGCCAAACCAGAATACGATGTAGGACACGTCTAAAAGAAATCTTGATTTATTGCATTGCTTTTTTTTTTGTGTGTTTAATGCCACTTTCAGAGCTCCAGATAAGAATTCACAAATTGGGGTTTTTACCCACCATTTTTTGTACGTAATTGGGTGATAAAGATTTTTAATTGCATTATCAATTTCAGTTCACCCCTCAAGCAAATATCAAATTGGGTTTTTAACCACTAAGCTCCTTTATGCATTGAGTTTTTTCATCAACACAATATTGAATATTCAGGCATGTTATATATAATCACAATAAATCAACCTCAGATGTTTTCCCATCTTAAATATGTGCTAGCTGTTTTATTTAGTTTATTCACTGACGAGCAGTGTAAATTTTATTTATGTCCCGTTTTAAACGTTCTTCCAGTTTTTTTTATTTTCTCACAACTTGTATAAACTGCAGCTGGTGTCACTAGTCGGACAGTAACGAATTACCTTTCTAGATCCCATATGATCACCCTACAGTTTAGTTGGGATAGACGTGGGCCGGCTGAGTGTTTAGATTTTTATGTGATATTTAGGTGCTGTAAGAAAGTACTTTCATCTATTTGCCAGACCTACTTTAAAAAAAAAATAAGTAGTTCCCAGATTTGAGATATACCTTTCACTTTTTCCAACTGATTTCGTTTTTGACGTAACCTCGTGTTTATCTTTCTCGTTAAGGTATGCAAACACGCACGTGCGTTTGATGGATGCTTCATAAAAACACTAGCTGAGTTTTGTTATTAGAATGAAATTCAAAACAGTGTGGCTGTGGCCATTGATTGACACATTAAATTCATCCATTGACTGGGACAATTTACGTGAACGTTTGTCTGTAACGACCACTGTTAACGACGTACCTACGATAGACATTTAAACTGTGGGGTCACCAAAGGTTTCTTAACGCCTTTAATCATAAAATAATTCGAAAAATTAATCAGGAATAACCTTTATGTTTTGATTTATATAATTGGTATAAATCAAACATCGTGTTATTTCTGATTAATTTTTCGAATTACTTTATTCAGGTGTTGAGAACCTTTGGTGACCCCATAGTTTAAGTGTCTTTAAAAAGTACATAGTGAGCAGTGGTCGTTACATACAAACGTTCACCTAAATTGTCCCAGTCACTGGATGAATTTAATGTGTCAATCAATGGCCACAGCCACACTGTTTTGAATTTCATTCTATCATACCTTTCCCTAAGCTATCAAAAAAACATGTGGACATTTACTTTTGTTTTAAATCATTGTATGTTATGATAAGTCCCGAGTAATTCGAAAAAATATGACAACATGACACATGCTAATTGGATAAACCCCGAGAAGATCGAAATATTTTCATATTCACGTGTACCTGTTGAGAAACAGAAAATTCCAACAGGGACCCATTTCAGCTACTTGATGCAGGGCTCTATTTTTAGAACGATAGGACATTTCCAATTATAGATATTATAAAATAGATTTACGCTACGACTGTAATCAGATAAGGGTAAATAACGCAAACGATAGCGAGTAAAAGCGTTAAGAACTCATAGTTTTGGCATATAAATGGGTTTTCCTTTGAATTAATTGGGTTATTGAACCCTGCAATGGGCAATTGCATTGGGTTTTTAATTATTTTTATTGCGTGATCACGCAAATACGCAGCTTATCTGGAGCTCTGCACTTTCATTACTACCGGCTTTTCATTGCGGACATTTATTATCAGCAGAAACGGGGGAAAAACGAAACAAGTGGTAGCATCAGCAAAGATTCATTGAGTACATATTTTATCACTTGCAAGGGAATAATTCGACCTCATTGGATCTGTATTCATGTGAACTTCAATATAACCCCATAAGAATGTCACCATTGAAAGTGAAACAAAGGTAAATCATTTGATTAAAATTGAGAAAGGAAATGGGGAATGGGGAATGTGTCAAAGCGACAACTAGAGGAATATCCTTATGATTGTTATTAATTCATTGATTTATTGTTTCAGATCTCCATCATTTCTGATGTCAATTAAAGATATAAGAAAACAGTGTTATACTCATTTATGATGGAGATGACTCAACATTTTTGAGAACTATTGACGTAACATAACAACATGTCTGCAGTGAAGTGCCCAGTACCGGATTGCCAATATGAGACAGATGATCTCGACGCTGTTGTGGTTGCAGCATTGCTAACAACTCATGCAACAGTTCACTCCGCAGCCGCTGGCGCCATTGTCTCAGCAAAAGTAGAAAAAGTAAAACGTCCAACTGTTGCATCAGCTGGTTCCAGTGAAGATTGGACATACTTTGTCTCTCGATGGAAATACTACATACAAGCAACTAAAGTCAGTGGCAAAGACCTCGTTATTCAGCTACTTGAATGTTGTGATGAAACTTTGCGACGAGACATTACAAGTTCTGCTGGTGGATCACTAGTTGACAAATCTGAACAAGAAGTACTTGCAGCCATGCGAACTCTGGCAGTGAGAGAATAAAACACTATGGTAGCACGTGTTTCTCTCCATGGCATGACACAGGATCGCGACGAGACAGTTCGTTCATTTGGAGCCAGACTCAGAGGCCAAGCCAGCGTTTGTAAATTCACATTACAATGTACAGGATGTGAACAAAATGTCGACTACACAGAAGCTATTTTACGTGATGTACTTACCCGTGGGCTAAGTGACCCTGATATTCAGTTAGATCTCTTAGGAGACAAAAATCAGGATATGACACTGGAACAAGTCTTCAAATTCGTTGAGGACAAGGAAGCCGGTAAGCGTTCTGCATCACGCCTTCTTGATACACATGGCGCTGAAGCCGCCTCTAGTTCATATCGTAGAAAAAGAAATGCCAATGTAGCCAAAGACACAAAAAAATATGATAACAGCAAGGTTGATTCATGTGGTTACTGTGGAAAAAAGGGACACGGAAAAAGTGCTCCACCTAAAATAAGGCAGAAAGAATGTCCTGCATACGGACACACTTGCAAAAACTGTGAACGTGACAACCATTATGAATCCATATGTCGAAGCAATACCAGTAAGCCGAAAGTGAAATACAATGAAGAATCCGAAAGTGCTGTATTTGATTCTCTTTGTGCGGCAACTGTGTCCCCTTTGGGAAAAAGAACCATCCAACTTGATCATCATCTTTACTCGCAGATGTATAACACATGGATTAAACGACCGTCACAACCCCAGCCGTTCATCAACATAGTTGTTAAAGTTGTGGAAGATGATTACAAACAGCTTGGTTTTCAAAACTCTTTAGTGTCTCAACAGAGAAGTACAGTCATCCCTGCAATGGCTAACACTGGTTGTCAAAGTTGTCTTGCTGGCATCAAAGTGCTTTATAAAGTTGGACTAACAAAACGTGACCTAATACCGGTAAATATGCAGATGCATGCCGCTAATAATAAAGGCATTGTTATACTTGGGGCCGTCATTCTCAGACAATCAGGAAAGGACCAAGATAAGAACGAACTAGAAACTAGACAAATTGTGTACATCACAGACAGCTCAGACAAATTCTTTCTCAGCAAAGAAGCTTGCATTACACTTGGTATAATATCAGAGAACTTTCCTACTATTGGTGAAATTACCGGAAGCGTCACTGATACATCCGCACTCACAAACGATGAGAACAGGTTCACAACACACATTGATTGCAACTATCCTAAGAGGCAAACACCTCCTCCGATACCAGCAACACTTCCGTTCCCACCCACAGAGGAGAACGTACCGAAACTCCAAAACTTTTTACTTGAACACTACAAGTCAAGCACTTTTAATACTTGTGAACACCAACCACTGCCACTTATGGAAGGTCCACCTTTGAAACTTATGATTGACCCTGAAGCAACGCCAGTTGCATGTCATACTCCTGTTCCAGTTCCCTTACACTGGCAGGATGACGTGAAAGCTTCATTGGATCAAGACGTCAGGCTTGGTGTTATAGAGCCCGTTCCAGTCGGCGAACCTTTAACATGGTGTCATCGTATGGTTATATGTTCTAAAAAGAATGGAAAATCGAGACGCACAGTAGATTTTCAGGCTCTCAACGCCCACGCAATAAGGGAAACACACCATACACAATCTCCTTTCCATCAGGCAAGATCGGTCCCTCGAGGCAAGAAAAAGACTGTATTTGACGCTTGGAATGGTTACCATAGTGTACCCATCAGAGACGAAGACCGACATCTTACCACCTTTATCACTCCATGGGGAAGATACAGATATAAGACTGCTCCTCAAGGATACATTGCATCAGGTGATGGTTACACAAGAAGATTCGACGAGATCGTGGCCGATGTGCCACAAAAGACTAAATGTGTCGACGATACTCTTCTGTGGTCTGATGATATTGAGGAAAGTTTCGTTCAAGCTTGTAATTGGTTGGAGCTTTGTGGAAAACATGGAATAACTTTAAACCCAGAAAAATTCCACTTTGCTCAAGATACAGTTGAGTTTGCTGATTTCGAAATAACAAACGATAGTGTGCGCCCTTGTAAAAGATACCTGCAAGCAATATTGGATTTCCCTACACCGAAGAACATAACAGACGTTCGATCGTGGTTTGGCCTTGTCAATCAGGTTTCGTATGCATTTAGTATGGCCGATCTTAAAACCATTTCGTCAATTGATCAAACCTGGTACACCATTTCTTTGGGATAATCAGCTGGAAACTCTCTTTCAAGAAACAAAGACAGTAATTGTTAGCGAAATCGAGGAAGGAGTACGCATATTTGATAAATCCAAACCGACTTGCTTAGCAACTGACTGGTCAAAATCAGGACTTGGATTCTGGTTATTCCAGAAGCATTGCAATTGCCAAAAGATTCTACCATTCTGTTGTAATGAGGGTTGGAAAATAACACTGGTAGGCAGTCGCTTCACTCATGGTGCTGAATCACGGTATGCTCCAGTAGAGGGTGAAGCTTTAGCTGTTGTTGACGCACTGGATAAAGCCAGGTATCTCGTTCTTGGTTGTGAAGAACTTATTATTGCCGTAATTCACAAACCACTACTCAAAATTTTTGGTGACAGATCACTTGATCAGATTTCAAACACCAGGTTACGAAACCTCAAGGAAAAACATTGCGTTACAAGTTCAAAATGATGCATGTCCCAGGAGCAAAACATCGTGCTGCCGATGCCGTTTCGCGGAACCCAACAGGAAATAATTCAGAGGAACTCAAGTTAATTGATGACATAGCATTGATTACAGAAGACAGCAACCAATTCGATTACTTGTCTTTTCAGACTATTCAACACAATTTCTTGTCATCAATCATGAAAGATGATTTTTGTGATGTATGTTCAGATGAAGAACTTCAACTTGCCGCAGCTTCGTCAATAAACACCTTACAATCAATCACTTGGAACATGGTACGTGTTGCTACCAACAGTGACGATGATATGGTTAAACTGGTAGAAATAATCGAGAATGGAATACCTGAGTTCCGTCATGAAATGCCTACTGAACTTCGTGAATTCTTCCAATTTCGAGAAGACCTCTACACAGTAGATGGTGTAGTCATGTAAAAGGATCGCATCGTTATTCCTCCTGCACTCCGCAAAAATGTCTTGAAAATACTCCACTCAGCACACCAAGGTGTAACATCAATGATGTCGAGAGCAGATTCGTCAGTCTTTTGGCCTGGAATAACCCCAGATATCACTACTCTACGTAATGAGTGTTATCAGTGCAATCGAATGGCATCATCACAACCATGTGTTCCACCAACACCACCTGTGTACCCAGATTATCCTTTCCAATGTTTGTGCGCTGATTTCTTCCATTATAAAGGCGTCAATTACCTGGTGGTCGTAGACAGATATTCTAACTGGCCAATCATTGAAAGGGCCCATAATGGTGCACAAGGTCTAATTGACTGTCTACGAAGAACATTTGTTTCTTACGGAATACCCGATGAGTTATCTTCAGACGGAGGACCAGAATTTACTGCCTCTACAACAAGACAATTCCTTAAAGTATGGGGAGTGCATCATCGCCTTTCATCGGTTGCTTTTCCGCATAGCAATTGCAGAGCTGAAGTTTGCGTAAAAACAGTCAAACGCTTAATCACTGATAACACTGGATCAAACGGTGAACTTGAAACAGATTCTTTGCAACGAGCAATTCTACAATATCGCAATACACCTGATAGAGACACAAGATTATCACCAGGTATGTGTGTATTTGGACGCCCTATTCGTGATTTCATTCCAATTCTTCCTGGTCGGTATAAACCGCATAACACATGGCGTGACACTTTATCGAAACGCGAGGAGGCTTTGAGGCATAGACACATGAAAGTAGCAGAAAAACTTTCCGAACACACAAAACAACTACCTCCATTGACTATTGGTGACCATGTCCGAATCCAGAATCAGATTGGTGCGAATCCATTGAAATGGGACAAAACAGGACAAGTTATTGAAGTAAGACAATTTGACCAATATGTTATACGGGTTGATGGATCGGGTAGAGTTACCCTTCGCAACAGAAAATTTATTCGGAAATACGAACCAGTGAACAAATACCCAGAAAGGATATCAATTGACACTGATTTGAAATTAATAGCCAAACAAATAAAGCCATTGTTACATGAATCATCTCCTAAGGGCAAAACAAATATATCTAGTGCTCCCTGTGTAGAAAAGAACGTGCTCACTGAAGACTTGTCTACTTCACCAGATGACAGAATTACGAGGATTGAGACTCTTGTCAAAATGAGTCACAACCTACAGATATTGCGTTGAATTATTCACAACTACCAAACGTGCCAACAGCAACAGAGGGTCTGAAAACGCCCATTTCACAAAGCACTCCGTTGGATTTGACACAAACTAATTCTTCGCCGCCTAAAGAAGCTTCAACTCCAATCAGACATTCCAGTCGTCAAAGAAAAGAACCGTTATGGCTCCAAGATTACGAACATTAGTTTGAACAATATATTTCATATAAACACTTTGTTAATACACTAGATCAAAAGAGAGATCTACTATTCATCAGTCATCGTTATATTTCAAATGGACATACCAATGACTGATGGGGGGATAGAGGAATATCCTTATGATTGTTATTAATTCATTGATTTATTGTTTCAGATCTCCATCATTTCTGATGTCAATTAAAGATATAAGAAAACAGTGTTATACTCATTTCGGCCTAGCCACAATCAGATGTGCATTTTGTGTTTCACATGAAGTCAAAAATGAGTATCACCTCAGGGAAAAACTCTTTTGATATTTTGGTTCAAAAATGGTTTAAATTATGAAAAATTGCCATCGTTAGGCTAACACTGGAAGCATTTATATAATTACATGCAGTTTTTGAAGGAAATATTTAATATTTTTATTAAATAAATGGTGTTTAAAAACTGTATAATTTTCTTTAATGGTTGCCTTCAAGACATGGTCACCAGTGACAGATTTTTGGTCAATGACAAAGACAACAAAATATGTTTAGAACTATTGAATATCAAACATTCTAATTAAAAAAAAAATAACAAGAACATGTTTGACTCACAGTTATTTCAAACAACAGTAGCTTTCTTTGATCATTAATCTTATCTGATAAAACTGTATCTAAAATTATCTATAAATAACAAAACTTCCAAAAGAACCCTTTCTTTTGGTGTATAGAACATTAAAATAACTTGATGCATATTCTTACAATAAACAATCAAACTTAGCAATACAATTTATATGTTTTGTCTACGGACAAGACATTGTATTCATATTTAATGAAATGCATTATCAAAACCTAATTTTGATATAGCTGAAAGTGTTATCTTGAAAAAAAACCATACATTTTATCAGGTTTATCTATCAAATGATGCTTAACTTCGAGGAAAATGGAAACAAATACATTTTGATAATGTCTACGGACAAGACATTTTATTGATATTCAATTAAATGCTTTCAAAGATGATTGTTAAAGTTAAGATTAAAAGTTACTAATTAAGTTTTAAGGGGTGTTTTTTAATTTTGGAAAATATAAAAATGTACCCATAATTCTTTACATATCTCAATAATTTATTGATTAAGCCAAAATGAAGACACATTCTTTTAACTGAAATCCATATATCTGACTGTTTAAAACAATCAAACTATTATTAAAACTCAATTTTGACATAGTTGAATGTGTTCTCTTGAAAAAATAACATACATTTTACCTATCAAATTAGGCTGAACTCGAGGAAATTGGATACAAATGTATTGTGGTAATGTCTACGGACAAGACAATTTCAGTTAAAAAAAAAATCTGTTAGAATTAATTGTGACTATATTTATGTTGAAAATACTGAGTTTTAATTTGAATAGATAACTTTCATCACCTGTAAATAAGATTTCAGTTCCATAGCAGACAAATAATTGAATTTAATACTTGTTATGTACAAGTGTCTTGTCCGTAGACACTTCCTCATCTGCTGTTAATACTGAAATGCAAAAGATAAAGTTAGAGAGGGAGAAATACTTTTTCTTCATTTGATTTAGTTAATCTTTTAAGGTATGCAGCAACTGGAATAAACAATATTGAAGTAAAATAAGGTATGCTTTTTATGACTGATAATCTGACACTTTTTAAAATCCACTCCTGTAAAGTAATTTTACAAAAATTGAGAACACTTAAATTACCATTTATTTATTAAAAAAAAAGATATTTCTAAGTTTAAACAACACATAGGACTAATTAAGACCCATAAAGCCAAGCAATATTGATAAAAAGACATGTCTACGGACAAGACATTCTGACATATTTTTGAATTTTTTCCTCTATTAATAGATGGTAGAAAAAAATGTTAGTAGTGTTTTCATATCTACAAAAGAACAGGAACTTAGCAATGCAACATTAATGTAACTATGCTTCCAGTTTACTAGGGAATGCATGTCTACGGACAAGACATTTTTTCACTTTATTTGTATATCCAACTTTGATGGCAAATATCTCCAGCTAGGGTACTTCAATTTTGATAAATGAGGTAGTTTTTGATAATGTATATACTAGAAAAGAAAACAAAACACATAATAGCATAAATTTGATTTATTTTTCTCTTTTATCACTACACTGAGCAAGCTAAAAACAAAAGTACAAAATTTCATAACAAGCACATAGTATTCAACTTTTTATCATAACTTTGTAACCACTGAAGATTTTTTGTTGCAACAAACAGTAAAAGAAAGATGAATAAATTGTCTATAGCAATGAACCAATAATGTAGTTCAAATTAAGTTCACTTATTAACTATCAATTGATAAAAACAGCGAAATTTTAAATGAAACAACATAACGTGAAATTTTGCCCATTTTCAGCGTGTATTTTAGTGTTTTTTTTCAAAACGGTAACACCTATACATGATATTTAATATTCATTGTGAAGCCCTATATTCACTTCTTCAGTTCAAAGATGTATTACTTATGTAAAGTTTATCTTCTTGTCTTTACAAGCCTATAACATAGACCCAATATGAAATGCACATCTGATCTTGGCTAGGCCGTTTTAACAACAACCCCACCATAGAGCAGAAAACAGCCGAAGGCAACCAATGGGTCTTCAATGTAGCGAGAAACTCCCGCACCTGTAGGCGTCCTTCAGCTGGCCCCTAAAAAATATGTATACTAGTACAGTGATAATGGACGTCATACTAAACTCCGAATTATACACAAGAAACTAAAATTAAAAATCATACAAGACTAACAAAGGCCAGAGGCTCCTGACTTGGGACAGACGCAAAATTGCGGCGGGGTTATGACTGATTCGATCCACAAAAACTCTTTCTTATACAGGTAAACACGGTGATTAACATTTATTTTTCATCTATTATATGAAATCAAATAGACATAGAAAAATCCAACAGCACGAGTTTGCTTTTAAATCTATTCATATCTATATTTTTGTTTACATCGCTTATATAAATATGGTAATCGGATGACGTTAGAGGTCAACTCGACAGTTAATTAGATTGCCTCTTGACTAAAATACACACGAAACGAAGTTACGTATTTTCATGCCTGTGTCCTGTTAATTAAAGAAATAATTCCTTCATGTCATGCTCTATGCTCATTTTAACATGGGTAGGCATTATATTTGTCGATATTTTACACTGAGTGTTAAAATGAGCATAGAGCATGACATGAAGGAATTATTTCGATTCTAATAGGACAAATACAGTATTTTTATAGGTCGAAGCGTACGAAAATACCGTAAAAATGTTTGGCTTTTCCCGTTTCCTCCTCGAGGAGTCTGTGTATTACATTTCATATTTGATAAGTTTAAAAACTACGTGCAGGGTAAATATATGTTGTTTATAAAAATATATAATAAAAGTTTATGTTAGCTACTTAAATGTATATATTTTAAAGGATAACGATGGAAATAACGTTAGTATACACAGTAAGTTCGTGCGCATGTGTCAAACATATTTTGTGCTCATTAGAACACGGCTTTGTTTACAAAGCGTAATAAGGACGTCATATTAGAAGCCTATTCCATGACATGAATATACAATTTACGTGTGATAGAGGTAACGAGTGTGGAAAAATATATGCCCTTCGGACTTTTATTTGTTTGTGAGTGAATTGGTCGAGTTTATACACCAATAAATTCCTTTAAAAGGCGTTTAATCCTATAATAACAACTGCTGACGGGGCTCAGCTTGTTTGATGCATGTACATTGGAATGAAAACAAAAAGTTGATAGTTAGCCGCATAAAATAAGCAGGAAGCCTAACGTTTTCTCTTTCTCACGCTATTATATATTTGAATAAATTACTGTCATTTCTGATTAGTTTGTTTATTTTCTTTCTTTCTTTACTATGATTTTTACAAAATTTAAAAAAATCATGCGCTTAATCGTGTTAATGGTTGTTATTGATCTCAATATTTTGACTGACTTACTTCATTTTGAATCCTCGGTTTTGATGTATTAAACCACGTGCCTTGCTTTTGTTGCTTGCTTGTGTAATACACACATTGAAGATTGAAGTTGTAGTTCACTTGAAGACATTTTATATCAACATGATCATGCAATCCAGATATCTAAATGGTTAATAAAAATCCATTTATGGCAGAGTTTTTAAAACAAACAGCTGTTATCCTTTCCCAGTATTGCAAGTCACGACAAAAAATAAATGAGATGTCTTCTGCATGGATAATTTATAAAACTTATTGCTAATATTTACAGTGTAAAATATTAAATCTATCCTTGATTTGATGGCTTGCTTCGTAAAGGGAGGGGGCTTTCCATACTTAAAAATACAATGCAGAGTATACTAGCGTCATTTAACTATATATTTATGTCTCACGTGGTGCTGCTTATAATTATAGTGAACACCTCGTTTTATATGAATTTATTGATAAATGTTGGTTTTTGTTTTTGTTTTTGTTTACATTTTTTTACATTAGCGCAAAATATAAGGTACAGAAAATAACGCACGATAAAGTTCAAAATTAATTTTAGAAAAAGCACTTGATTCACATTGCCATTTTAATTGATATTTTAAAGTCTGTCTTTCTATGTTGCGATATTATACTATTGTTTCGGATAAGGGAGAAGGTTTAGTACCATTAAAACATTAAAACCCGCTGCAATTGTTCATGTTCACCTGTCCTAAGTCAGGAATCTGAAGTTCACGGTTGATGAGTGTTTCTTGCTTCTTGTTTTTTTTTTATATGGATTAGACCGTTGGTTTTCCCGTTTGAATAGTTATACACTAATTAGTTTTGGGGGCTTACAACTGCAGGGCCGTAAATTGCCTGCCAAGTAAAAAATTTTGGACCCATTTTATGCAGAAAAGGATATTTTTTCGGGCCTTTTCCTTGTATGCAATGTACCTCCCAAGAATACACGACTTGTTAATTTTTTGTTACATTTCAATAAATATGCGCCTGGGAATATATTAAAAATAGTTATAAACCAGAGTTAGATTACGTGTCCCGGTAGAGTAAGATTTGTTTTCGCTTTATCCTGCTTTATGACTCTTTACAAGCTACTTTTACTTTAGTTTAGGGGAAAATTTGCAAAGACTTAAAATGAAAGCCCCCTGAAGTTGGTAATTTTTTTTTGGTTAATCCGGCTTATTTGGTTGTCCAAATCGAACGAATTTTGACTTCGTTTCAAAGACACAATTGTCAAACCTTAAAATGAAAATGCATACTCAATAACTCATAACTTTATCCATCAAGTTCAAATTATTAAAACGTAACAATGTTTGTATACACCAAAAAGTTTTATTCTGGCTTTGTCAAATGCTTAAGGTGATTTTTTCTGACTCGGGAAGAATCCCATCATCTCTTTAGCACTTCTATGAATTCAATATTGCCAACATTGTCTGTATGTATGCAGATATATATGGAGGACTTCACAATTTTAATCTTCTCTCCAAATAATTGTAACTATCTCAGACATCATAGGTTTTTGCAGAGACATTTGTATCTGGTCGTTTTTCCTTCTCGTAAGCTCATACCTCGCTGTGCGACTATTAATTTTAATAGTTAATTTCCTGTCACATTCATATTTCTAAATACATATATACTTTTGCATCAACTAAAACGTTTTTTCAAGTCTAAGGATTCAAATAGTTTGAAAATCCAGTTAGAATTTGAGATCTCCTGCAGACTTGGGGTAATTGTAATTGTAATCGTTAATCAGCTGTAATTGATTACAATTCTTCAAGTAATCAGTGTAATCATTAATCAGCCAAAAATCTGATTACATGTAATTTAATTTAATCAATTACTCTTCAAAATACCCTGTAATCATGATTGCTTTTTGATTACATTCTGATTACAATGAAAAAATTCTAAAATTGTGTTTTTGGTCATTAAATGAACCTCTTTGTTATTCATATTTGATAAATTTTTAACATACTAAAATGGTTTGGTTACTTTAAGCATGTCTACTTCAGTAAAAAATAAACTGTTACAGTATTGAAAAGTCATCATTAGCCTAAGCAGAGACATATAATTCAATTATATACCTTTTATCTTGGTAAAAGATATTGTACATGCATATATATGCATCGTTTTATAATGATCTTCATATTATTATTTAATAATAGCTGTTATATATTCAAGTAATACTTTTCTTTAACCCTGAATTATAATCTTTTGTTAATTTTTGTGATTTTTGCTAACTTTGAATTGACAGGTAGGAGACTAATTAAGGTTTGTTTTTTATTGCAATTACCAATTGAGTATAGCTGTAGGGAAATATATATGATACAAGATGAATAAAGGCAACAGTAGTATACCGCTGTTCAAACTCATAAATCCATGGACAAAAAACAAAATCGGGGTAACAAACTAAAACTGACGGAAACGCATAAATATAAGAGGAGAACAACGACACAACACTACAATGTAACTAACACACACAGAAACGGACCAAGCATCAGACAAAATCCCACGAAAATAACAAATATAACATCAAAACCAAATACATGAATTTGGGATAGACAAGTACCGTGACACGTCTTATCGCAATGTCAATTTACACTCAAAAATAAGAGAAAACAAACGACGCAACGTTAAACTGTAACACACACAGAAACGAACTATAATATAACAATGGCCATATTCCTGACTTGGTACAGGACATTTTTAAAGGAAAAAATGGTGGGTTGAACCTGGTTTTGTGGCATGCCAAACCTCGCACTTTAATGGCAATGTTAAATATAACATAGAAATGACAACATAATATTACAGGACTACAATACAAATAAATAGAAAAACGTATTAGACAAAGAAACACATGATTAATGAATAACAAAAAGCATCAGGTTTAAAATTTAGTACGGCAAAAACGCGCCTCGTCCACACAAGACTCACCAGTGACGCCCAGATATAAAAGATCGAAAGCGAAAAAAAGTACAATGGCGAAATGATGTGAATGAATAAATTCGAATCAGACGTGAAAATTTATCTAATTAGCACAAACTAAATTAAAAGTTGGACTAATATGTTGTTTAAAATTTTTTAAAATGTATTTGAACTGGACATGTAAAACGCAATGATTTTTAGTACTTACATATTTTTTACAATTTGATTAAACATTTCTGTTAAAATTTAACCTAGTTTTAACTGGTAACTTTAATATTTCATCCATATTTAAACCTCCATAAACTGCAACTTGGAATACATATAAATTATGAAAGAGGTCAGAAGACAAACAAAAAACTCTTGATTATGATATATCTTTATTAAATTTAATTCAAAATAATTCAGAGATCATGGTGATAAAGTGTAATGTATATATATGTAGTGAAATTTTAGTTATATTGAATTTAATTCAAAACAAGAAGCTGTCACAACGACAGCAAACCGGATTTATTAATATTTATTTGTGTTCTGGCAATATCACAAGAACCATTACTGATGAATGGTGAAATTGAAAATCGTCAATATCAAATTTGACCTCTATTTTGTCATCAGCATTAACATCTTAAAATTTGAAAAGCTTAGATTGAATGGTTCATGAGTAAATGCAACAACATGAATGGAAACGCCATTTCACAATCTTTCAAGAACCATAACTCCTGAACTGTAAAAGTCGAAATCGTCATTATTAAAATTGACCTCTAATTTGCCATCAGTAACAACATATAAAAATTTCAAAAGCTTTGGTTGAATGGTTCATGAGAAAATGCACGGACACGACTGGAAACACCATTTTTCAATCTTTCAAGAACCATAACTCCTGAACGGTAAAAGTCAAAATCGTCATTATTGAACTTGACCTCCATTTTGTCATCAGTAACAACATATTAAAATTTGGGAAGCTTAGGTAGAACAGTTCATGCGTAAATGCACAGACACGACTGGAAACTCCATTTTTCAATCTTTCAAGAACCATAACTCCTGAACGGTAAAAGTCAAAATCGCCATTAATGAACTTGACCTTCTTTAGTTGTCAGTAACAACATATTAAAATTTTAAAAGCTTTGGTTGAACGGTTCATGAGTTAATGCACGGACAACATTTGATTCCCGCCCGCCCGCCGTAAATCCCCAAATCAATAACCGACATTTTTGTCACAAAAATCTGGTTAATAATTCAGAGAGCATTGGTGATAAAGTGTAATGTATATATATGTAGTGAAATTCTAGTTAACGTTTATTCATTCACATCATTCAAAATGTTTTGTTTTTGAATTCATTGTAATCAGATGTAATCATGATTACTTTGCCAATGTAATCATTAATTTAATCAGATACTTTCAGAAATGATGTAATCATTAATTTAATTTAATCGTTCAAATGACAAAGTAATTGTAATTTAATTAATTACATTGAAAGTAATCGGACCCATCTCTGATCTCCTGTATATATATGTCACAGATAATTATGCCCTCCCCCTTTTTCCCTGTCAATTTAATGACAATTAAACTTACGAAAAGTACTAATATTACGTGTGTAATGTACATTACAAAATTTACTTCTTCTTCTTCTGATATACAGTTACAGCTTCATTGCTTGAAGATTACGAACTGTTGCATGCGCGGAGTATATGATTAAATATGAACAAAAATATATCTTTAAATTTGTCGAATACTTGGTGATATTTACATGTAAGAAAACAACAAGTGATTAAAAAATATGTACATTGTTATTTATAGAATTAAATTATGTTGTGGAGAACAGTTGGTGTCAACTGATCTCTATATGTTTCAATGGTTTGACATGCTACCACAACTTGTGGTAACAAGTTCCATTGGATGATTGTTTGCGGAAAGAATGACCATTTGTAGCTGTCTTTAGAGGTGGATATTTGCCTAAATGTTTGAGTATGAGATTTTCTTGTTCTAGTATCTAATGGTATGAGGACTAGTGATGGGATGGCAATGAGTCCATGGATGACCTTGTAGAACATGATAAGTCTGGTTTTGAGGCGGCGCTCAGTGAGTGAGGGCCATTGTAGTTCGTTTAACATGGATGTAACACTACTGGTGTTGTGGTAATTGTTACATACATATCGGGCCGCACGCCTCTGTACCATTTCAAGCTTATTTTTATATTCTGCTGTGTGTGGATCCCATAAACTACAGGCATATTCAAGTTTTGGTCTCACTATTGATTGGTAAGAACGGGATTTGATACTGGTGTTAGAAATTTTTAAGTTTCGCCTCAGAAAGCCAAGAGATTTATTTGCATTTGATATGATGTTGTCGTAGTGATTGTTCCATTTTAAGTTAGACTGTAGGGTTACGCCGAGATATTTTGCAGATGTTACTGGTTCTAAAATATGGTTATGTAGGATGTAATCGTGTTTAAATGGTTTCTTTTTTTGTGTGATGGTTAAGATTGTACATTTTCCTGGATGGAAGGCCATGAGCCAATCAGCCTCCCATTTAGCTGCTGCATTAAGATCTTTTTGTAAATTTGTGCAGTCTTGTTGACATGTAATTTCTCGGTATATAATACTATCATCAGCGAAGAGTCGTAATTTGCTGTGTTCGAGGTATTCTGGAAAATCGTTGATGTAAATTAAAAAGAGTATAGGCCCAAGGACAGTTCCTTGGGGGACCCCTGATGTTACTGGTGCTGTATTTGATGTTATTCCGTCTATTAACACTGTTTGCGTATGGTCTGATAAGAAAGCCTGAATCCATTTTAGAGTGTTCCCTTGAATGCCATAGTAGTTTAGTTTATAGAGTAGACGTTTGTGGGGAATTTTATCGAAGGCTTTGGCAAAATCCATAATAATGAGGTCTGTTTGTATATTTTTGCTGTTGTTGTTATGAAGTTCTTGTATAAATTGAATTAGTTGTGATTCACATGATCTCGATTTTCGGAAACCATGTTGGAGGTCGTAGAGTATGTTATTTGCCTCTAAATAGTTCATAATGTTACTTGTCAAAATATGTTCCATCAATTTACAACAAATACAAGTGAGTGAAATTGGTCTATAATTTTCAGCCTTGTATCGTTCGCCCTTTTTAAATGCTGGTGCCACAATTGCATGTTTCCAGTCTTTTGGTGTTATTCCCGATTCCAGAGATTTGGTAAATATGGTGGTAAGGATAGGTGCTATTTGTGCTTTTAGTTCTTTTAATACACGTCCACTGATGTTATCTGGACCACTTGCTTTGTGTGGATTTAGTTTATGTAATAATTTTTCGACACCTGGTATAGTGATTTTTATTTCTGGCATTTTTGTGTATGGGCTTGGACCCTTATCAGGAATATTTGATGGTGGTTCATTAGTAAATACTGACTGAAATTGTTGGTTACGAATGTCTGCTTTTTCAGTAGTGTCTGTTACAAGTATACCTTCTTTTTTCAGAAGCGCAATTCCTGTATTATCATTTCTAGTGCTTTTGATGAACTGAAATAGCTTTTTTGGTTTTGTGTTTGTGGACTGGTGTTGGTCCGGTTCATTGATTGGTAAATCACAAATAATTTGTTCTATGTAGTTCCAGTATGCCTTTCTTTGTTCTTTTTGTACTGTTTGTTTTAGTTTCTTGTATTTAGAAGGATTTCTATTTCTGTTTTTATAACACTTATTTTTCTTGTTAATAAGTTTCCTAAGGTTGTTGTTTACCCACGGTAGTCTATGCTTGTATGTGAGCATTTTGTGAGGTACATTTGACTCTATTGATTTTAGAAGATCGTTTTTGAAGGTGTTCCATAGTGTATCTGCATCACTCGAGTCATACAATTTATTGATGGTATTAAGTGTTGTAGTAAGGTCAATTTTTATGTTGTTCCAGTTTGCCTCTTTATATTTAAGTATTTTACTTGGTGTTTCTCTTACTCTTTTAAGCCAGGTGTCCATTTCTACATAAACTATATCGTGATCTGCTGAGCCAATAGGTGGTAAAGTTTTGAGTTTATTGATGCTAGTTGGATTGTTTACAAGAATGAGATCTAATATTCTGTCTTTACGTGTTGGTTTGTCTGTGGCTTGGTGCAAGTTATGATTTGTTATTATGTCTAACAAAAGCTGATGTTGTTTAGCATCTGGTTTGCCTAAGATGAATGCTGGTATTGACCAGTCTATGTGTCCAAGATTAAAGTCCCCTCCTAACCGGCATATATTTGATCATATTTGTGGTTGTTGTATTATCTAGTCTATTTAAGGAGATGTTGAGTTGTTCCAAAGATGTACCTTTATCTGATGGGGGTCTATAGTAACTACCAACACAGATCTTTTTTGTGCCAGAGATGTTAATTTCTGCCCAAACTATTTCACAATCTGTTTTAAGTTCTACAATTTCAGAACTAATAAACTCTTTGGTGAGCTATTAGAACACCGCCATGGCTTTGATTTTTGTTGTTTGCTGGTCTATCATTTCTGTATACATTGTATACTTGTTTTCGTTAATTCAAGACCTGGTTCATCGTAATCGCTTATCGCTTTAAAATAGTTATTATTTATTAAGAACGAGTGCACAAAATTAATCGGAATTTTCTTGCTTCTGTTCCGTCATATCACCAAATTTAGTATCAAATTAGGAACCGGAAACGAAGTTGATACCAAGACAACATCAACAATATGGAGGAAGAAAATAAATCTCCTCGACAAGTTACTATCAAAACCCCCGAAGGAGATCACAAATCATCGAAAAATAATGAAGTATGTTTTAAGAATAAAATGGTCCCTTTTTGAACTGATAGAATGGCAACACATAATGTTATCTTTTGCAGGCGGTTATTTTTATTGAATCAATTTGCACCTCGTTGGTTAGCAATACATTGTAGCTTCATAGCTTGATCGCCTCGAGTGTTAGGTCGTGATTTGGATCCCTGGCGCGGTTAAGACTAATATTTTAAAATTAGTATTTGCTAATGATCTGCTTGGCAAGTATACAATCATGCACTTGAAAGAGCAGCAGAACTGGTCTGCTACTATACCCTAACACCGTAATGGTGAAAATAAAAATGTACCAGTCTGGGTAGCCAGGGTAGGGTATTACAGATGTATGTCATTGTTCAGACTGTTTCTAGCGCATTAAAATTCCAGTCAGTCTGTAGAACAAAACTACATGTATTACCATATCAAATGTAAAAATTCATATGTGATGCAGTTTACAGCAAGACTGACTTCTGCATGATGATCCTTATACATTTGTGCATGTACATTTTTTTTAACTTGAATAAATACAGCTAATTTAGTCACTGCTGACCATTTTCTAAATTCTTTAAGAGTAAAACTTAGTCATTCGAGTTTATAAAATTATCTTTAGAGTCATATGAAATGAGATTCCTGAAATTTTATTTTTTTATCAGGATTATTGAAGTATAATTGAACCAATGCATGCATACAATAATCAATACATATATATACATGTTCTAAATAAGTCTTGCATGCACATTTTTATGCACCATTTATATATGGGCATTATGTTTTCTAGTCTGTGCGTTCGTCTGTCTGTTCTGCTTCAGGTTAAAGTTTTTGGTCAAGGTAGTTTTTGATGAAGTTAAAGTCCAATCAACTTGAAACTTAGTACACATATTCCCTATGATATGATCTTTTCAATTTCAAAGCAAAATTTTAGATTTTCCCTCATTTTCACAGTCCACTGAACATATTATTATTGTATGGCGTAAATTTTACATTGAGGTTCTGAAAAAATAAATCACTAATTCACAAACATTCCAACTGACTCCATTTTCAGTAAACGTCATCTGTAACAAACGTAAATTTTATAGCTACCCCTTTTCAAGCAGAACCAAATACAATGAAAGTCCCAACTACACAATGTATGTACTGGCTTCCGAAGCTACACAAAACACCTTACAAATATAGATTTATTTCGTCTTCAAGCCATTATTCAACTACTAAATTGTCTTTTGTTCTTACCAGTACACTTGGTACAATAAAAAACCTGATAATAAATTGTTCAAATGAGGCCTTTAAAAATAGTGGAATTAATTACTTTTTGAACACCTTGAAGCATGAAAATAAGCCCAGTGACCCAATCTTTTTTTTTTTAAAGCATGATATAAACTACATTTTGGCAAATTATTAAAAAATTCTATGGATTATAATTTAGACACCCCATCTACCTTAATATTGATTCACTTACATTTATAGGGTCTTTGCATCAGAACTAAACACATTTATTTAAAAACCAGTTGTTGGCATGACATCAGTTATGTTCTTCTCATATACAATGTATGTTATGATGGTATGATACTAAACCCCTAACGGGAGGGATTTTGCACAGGGGCTTGTTTAGTGGGTCAGACGAGGTTTTACTGTCAATGGCGATTGCTATCCTATATAAAAAACCTTGCTGACTAAAGATTGTTAACTTTTGTTGCCAAAGTTTACTAGATAGAGATATTGATAAACAATAGAAACAGAACACTTGAAAAGCATAACCTATAAGTGAATTGAAAGAGCTATATATTTTCTATGTGTTCCCATTTGTTAATTAAACTATTCCTTGACAGTTCTTATTAAATTGATAATTTTATGCTGTATTAAAATCTGTTCTCTTATAATTTGTTATTTTCATTTGCAATTTGTACCTTCAAGAGCATGTATATTGTGTAATTAACATAATGTTTAGCTACATGTAGTGTGCCCATTTATATGCAATAAAATTAACGGTACCAATTTTGTTGCACCAGATGCGCATTTCGACAATACATGTCTCTTCAGTGATGCTCGTGGCCAAAATATTTGAAATCCAAAGCTTATATAAAAGATGCAAGTTACATGATATAATTAAAATGACTTTTTCAGGATGAATATGAAGACACAGACGCTGACACTGATAAAGAAGGAGAGTCATCTCGACCTCAGTCCATGAGGATAGATCTGACTAGAGTCAGGAGTGCATACTCAGCCAGAACTCACAAAGAATCAAACTTACCATCTGTCTTAACTGATTATGGAATGGAAGATGATAAAATTAAAGTAATATATTTTATGTCTGAATATTATGCATGAACTTCCAGGATTCTACAATTATTACAAGAAACAAAGTGTTCACTTGAATGCATCATCTTACTCATTTATGAATTTAATGAACATAGGATGTATTCAAAATACCCGCAACTTGATGTAAACATAATAATGTCATGGATAGTGTTTACTGTTATGTTTTGAGTTTTATACTTTGATAGATTCTTATGTTAAAAATGTTTCCATAACCAACAACACTCTAGTACCATGACAATCTTTTCAATTAAATATGCAACATACAATAGCTAATTTCTTTGAATTTGTAATCAAGAAAATAACAGGACTGTAATTAATAGCCTAGGTGGTTTAGTTGTCTAGCATGTCGGGCATAGAGCAAGACGATTTTGGTGCCGAGATATCTTAGTAGCATGAGGTTCGAATTCCAGCCAGGGAAGGACAAAAACATTATTGCTTCCACAAATTCACAGATCTAACATTGTTAACTTAGTCGAATTATATATACAGAATGTGTTTTCATCCTTGTATTGCCATCACTTGTGATTCGATGGAAACAAATCTGTCGTAGAGTTGTCATTGGTTCCGACTTTTTATGCCCCATTTATGGGCATTATGTTTTCTGGTCTGTGCATCTGTCTGTTCTTTCGTTGTCTGTTCGTCCTCCCGTCTGTGCGTCTGTCTATCCCATTTCAGGTTAAAGTTTTTGGTCGAGGTAGTTTTTGATGAAGATCAAGTCTAATCAACTTGAAACTTAGTACACATGTTCCCTATGATATGATCTTTCTAATTTTAATGCCAAATTAGAGATTTTTCCCCAATCTTCACGATTCACTGAACACAGAAAATGATAGTGTGGATGGGTCATCCGTGTACTGGGGACGCATTCTTGTTTATCTTATTATATATATATATGTATATTATTGAGACACATTTTTAATATTTCAGGAAAAAGGCAGAAGAAAAAAGAAAAAGATCAAATCTGAAAAAGAAAATGATCATGATATGGATGGAAATACTGAAAAGAGAAAAAAGAAAAGGGAAGAGGTAAGAAAAAGATAAAACTTTAGTGAATACCAGTAATATATATACTACAAATGTATATATATACAATTTCTTCCAAAGCCTAGTTTTTTTTTTGATGGTGTTGGATATGGAAATCATTTAGTTAAAAATAATTATAGAGTACTGTTAATTGAGAAATTATTACAATGTTTTTTTATTGCGAAAAATGCACATTTTGAAATTTTTTGTATGAATCAAACCGGATTTTTCTGAATATCGCAAAAAATAAAATCGTATTTTAGTAAAAGATGACAAAATCACAATAATAAATGCACGCAATAATTTTTGAATTTACAGAACTTTATTCCTATTCATCCTTCAAATAATCTTATTATTTCCTCAATTTTCTTTTCATATTTTAGTAATTAATTGATTTATATCTACATGTACTTGTCCTGTTCATCGAAATCTAATAGATATCTTTATACATGTATATACAATCAGAAACAAGCTACATGTATTAGGCATTTCAAACATCTATTATTGCCTTTATAAGAACATTCAAGACTATTAAGAATGTACCTGTAGTAAAAATACCCTGGTAGGGCCTTAAAATTTCTACTGGGTCCTTGAAAAAAGTTTTGGTATCCAGGTTGGCCCCCTGGAGACAATGTTAGGTATTGTTCCCGACTGTATTGCAGATTAATGTGTAGTATTTTAACTAACAAGCATAAAAATAAGTCTACAAACGCTGCTGCCCTCTGCATTACAACTTAACCTTTAGACCCATCATGCATAAAAAATAATCTATTGAAGGCTGAGCTAGAAATATACGTCCTTGGTACCTTTAATGCTGTTACCCAAAATAAAGTTGATTTTCATCTAGCCTAAAAGTGACTAAACCCCCTCAAACTACTAGCTGAAACCCCTGCAGTTTACATAAGACAATGTTGACATGCCCATTTTGAAATATCAATCATTGTGCTAAAGTGTCCTTTTCATCATTGGCTCCCTACCCTTTTGAAATCCTAGCTGGAACACTGTCAGCTACATGTATCTTCTTACCTTTTATAGCTGTAGATACAGTAACAGAATTAGTATTTCCTTAGTACAAAATTGTATGTAGCTTTCAGATTTCTCTTTTACAGGAAACAGCAATTGTAATTATTCTAAAAAAAAAATTCTGTTTGTTTTTGTTTTTGTTTATAAAGTTCCAGGAAATATCTTTTCTGTTCAGTTTAGTTAGAAATTTCTTTTCAGAGAATTTATATCGATGACCCATCTTTAATTTTTATGATCACTTTTTTCCTGTACATTTCCTGCATGGAAACTGGCATGCAACACTTGATATACAATGTACGTTGCATGCTATTACTGCAAATGATGCATTTATATTCAGATATTGTGCAATAGAAAGTTCTTCAAATAAGTCAGTCCTGATATGTCAATGTTTTGACAGTTTATTAGTTGAGAAGATTAAACGATTTTATGCCATCTAAAAAATGTTTTTTGATTGTATCAAAAAGATAATTCTTTGATGTAACACAAATATTTCAGAACAGAAGAAAGGTAATATAAAACTTGGCAAAGGTTGCATTGCTTGATTGATTCACCAATTCTGAATCTGAGGCATTCAAGATATAAAAAAAAATCAAAATTATGCACCAAAGCATTCTCTCATTGGTTAAGAAATTCTTATACTACTGATATTTAGCCAATGAAGTGATGAGGATTTGACATTGGTGTATAAAGAATGAACTTACCCATAATTTTTCAGATTAAAAAAAGTAATTAGCACATTTCTTCTAAATCAGAACAAGATAAAGGCATTTATAATAAGGGGCAATTATAAGGTGTGACAATCAAATGTTTGAAAAGATGTCTGATGTATAATTGGCATCTGACAATTCTTCATAATGTGCTTAAAATTATGTTCAGCTGATTGTCTGAAGTTTGAAGCAATTTCAATGTCTTGCAAGAGACCAGTTTTGATTCTTCATTAGTGTAGAGCATTACTATATATATATATATATATATATATACATGTATAAAATATGAATTAAAAACAAAATTATTTATAAATTTCATTTGAAAGTATACAATAACTATGACATTGATTGTAATATATTAATTGGTTTAAGCCATCATGTGGTGACCCCCTATGGATCTGAAGGGGGACCTGGGTTAGTAAATTTCAAATTAGGTTCATGACGTTAAGTCTACTTTTAATAGTTATTGCAGCTGTTGTATTTCATTGTTTATTTTTCTACAAAACGCAGCAGGAAAGTACCGTGTGTGATATATTTGATAAACCACAGAGGGTGAGTTAAATTCATAGGAGCTTCGGCCTTTGGCCTCACCCCCTATGCATTTTACTCACTTTTTATGGGGTCAGTAGCAAACCATATATCGTCTACTTTTAATAGTTATTGCAGCTGTTGTATTTCATTGTTTATTTTTCTACAAAACGCAGCAGGAAAGTACCGTGTGTGATATATTCGATAAACCACAAAGGGTGAGTAAAATTCATAGGAGCTTCGGCCTTTGGCCTCACCCCCTATGCATTTTACTAACTTTTTATGGGGTCAGTAGCAAACCATATAATTTATAATGTTAAACCTTCTAATATTTGATTCTTTATCTTTGATCTTTGCATAAATCCTGTATTAACCAAGGGGAAAATGTTCATTATTTTAGACTCCAATTGATTGGAAATCCATTGGTTTAATTTTGAATTTAATTTTGTATTCTTGATTCATATTTCCAGATATGTATTAAGGACTTTTAATAATTAAAGCACAGATTATAAATACCATCACTTTCATTACATTTAAATGTTTAAATTTGTCATTAAACCAGAAAATTCCAGACATGTATAAAAGGACTTTATTAAAGGGGCACTAGCTGTCAAATTCATGGTCACCGATTTGACTCAAATTCTCATATTTGATTTATAACAATGTAAAGCATTTATCCAAACTATCAAAAGTCTAAAATAAACAATTTACAGAGCATGGGGTAGATAATATATAGGTTCGTTTCGTGTGTATTTTAGTCCAGACGCCATCTAATTAACTATCGATTTGACCTCAGATGACCATATAAGCGATGTAAACATAAATAAAGATATGAATAGATTAAACCAACACGTGCAATTGGATTTTTATAGGTCTGTTTGATTTTATTTTATAGATTAAAAATAGATGTTTCTCATTGTTTTTAACCGTATAAGAATGATTTTATGTGCATCGAATTAGTAATAAAATGATTTACCGTAGTTTCACTTTCATTGTTGACATTCTTTGACTTTAAATAACCAGTACACGTACAATGCATGCGTTGTCAATCTCTAGCTAGGGGTTAAATTGAAGTTCACATGAATACGGATTTAAAGAGGTCGACTCATTCACTTGCAAGTGAATTACTAATTATCAATGTTTCTTAGCGTAATTTGACAAAATTGAACCTTTTTGGCCGCAAAAAGCGAATTGTTATTTCACTATTTCACATTCATTATTGATTGAACAGAAAAAAAATCAAACTTTAGATTTTTTATATATCTCGTAGCTAGTGCCCCTTTAAAGCACAGATTATAAATACCATCACTTTAATTACATTTAAATGTTTAAATTTGTCATCTACCAGAAAATATTTTGACCTTCACTGCAGTTCAATGAAACACATCCTATCTACAGCAACTAAGTTCTATGATTTAGTGAAACTGCGCTCTCAAGATTTAGTCTCTATTTAAAGCATTAAATTTCTTAGCTTAGTATGTTGCCAGTGCACTGATTTTTCTAGCAAAAAGCAACAAAGTGGATGCACTTCGTCTTGTACATCTCCTCAAAGAGATGGTTCTCTAATGCTTATAGTCTTGTTTCCAACAGCATCAATTTTCATTTACCAACAATGAAGTAGCACTTTATGATATTGTAAATATTCCAAGTTAAATAGAAATTGTATTGATTCAATATATAGTTAGGAAAATGGAGCCCAGATAACAACAGCATTTTACATTTTGAAAATTAAATGAAGTTTCCAGTTATATATTCTTAATTTGTAGGTAAATATTATAGAAATGTGACTAATGCCAATCATTCTAAGAGGTTGATGTCATTCGCAGAAGTAAAGTCACATTTGATCACACAATGGCTCTTCATATACATGTAATTGATAACTGTGCATATTTTGTCCTCATGATCAAATGATTGATTTTTAGTGAACTGATTTAATATCATGGTCAAATGTGAGGCTTAGAAATAATTAAGATCATTTTTTCAGTTTAGTCATGTAAATAAATCTTGAAATATTTACTGAAAAGTCTTAATTAAATAATCATATATTTATGTCTATGCACTGTAGTTTGCCTGACTATGAAACCATCACAGTATTTTGTGATATGATTTTATATTTATAATATGATATATGTATAAATTTAGATTGTCTATTTGTGATATGATTTTATATTTATAATGTGATGTATGTATAAATTTAGATTGTCTATCAGTCATCATCTGAGGTAGGAGATTTAACAGCAGATTTTACATACACAAACTGCATGAATCACAAGTGAAGATTTTTATTACATTTTGCTTATTTTCCAATTCAACATGGATCTTTACAACTTTTTTCTATTTCTTATTCGTGAAGAGCAATTTTGCTTTTATTCTTGTCTTAAACTTTGGTCAGCAGAGCCTTATTATACCTTTCATCATATCAAAAACTTTTCTTATTCATTTTTTGTTGTTATTTACAGAATGAGTTAACTGAATTTGATCATACAACTCTAGAAAAACTAGAGAGTATTGAAAATTTGCAACCCCCAAAAATTCTTAACATTAATATTGACAATGTCCTTCAATATAGTGAAATGTTTAAGCTGAAAGCCTTATTCAAATTGACATATTTTCACTTGTGAATAACCAGTAGCTTCAAAGAAAGTGTGATAACCCAAACTCTTATAAAAGAAAAAAATAACCTGCATGATAAATTACGTAAAAAGTAAGCTTTTTCAGCATGAAAGATAATTGTATTGTAACACTGAAATGTGATCAATGAAAGTAATTGATGTGAAATTTTATTATAACAAATCTACATGTATGCTCTGATTGTGAAAAAATGATAGCTCACATCAGTTTTAGCTCTACTTACCAAATCCTATCTACAAACAATTTCTAATCGTTTTTTTTATTTAGGGGCATCATACTCTGTATAGTCAAACTTAAATCTGAATCTAAAGTTTTTAAGTGTTAAATAATATTATCATTTTATGGGAGGGGGGGGGGGGTGTTCTACTGACTCCCTATTCCTGGCTTTGGCTGTATCAACCTAAAAATCTATAGCTAGTCTGGTGGTATATCTAATGGTTATTCCAAAAACATGTCAAACTTAGGGGTTGATTTTTACTGACTGCCAAATTTGTAAAAAATGTATATACATTGTATAAGTTAAATGAAAAGTAAAAATAATATTGTATGACATCTCAAGGTCATTATCATGCCTCAATCTTTGAGAGAGTACATGTTTGGTGACTGTACCCATAATGACACAAACTAAGCTGAAGAAGAGATCACAAGAAGACAAAAAAGTAAACAAAATCATTTTTTAGAGAATGAAGGAGATTTAATCTTTATACATCGATCTTCAGTCACATACAATACATTTTTAGAATCAGTTTAAGGTGGTACAGGGAGATAACTTAGGAGATAACTGTATTGTATTTTAAGATTGGCCTTCGTAAAACGTAGATTTTACTGTCGCAAATTGAGTTTACCTAGCGACGCGGAGCGGAGATAGGTAAACGGATATTTGCGACAGTAAAATCAAGTTTTACGAAGGCCAAGCTTAAAATACAATACAGTTATCTCCATTCTAATGCCACATTTTAAAATAAATGTTATTTAATAAATATTTTGGCTTAAAAATGGCATAAATGAAAAAGTCCGCGAATCTGTTGCATTGTCTTTAGCATCCAAACAATGTGACGTCATGTGTTTACGCTGAATGTCAAACATGAATACTAAACGTATTTTTACTTTTCGTACGCTTCAGAATGTCTTCAATATAGACTAAAAGAAGATTTTGAGGCTCAAAATGTAAATATCTTGTTTATTTTTTGAGAAATTACATATCCCAGAAAAATCAGAATTCAAAATGGTGGCTTTCTTAGTTACGGACTGGTAGAACGTGGAATCTAACCCCTCAAAATATTTATCAACGTCCAATGAAAATTATCGTTACAAACTAATTGCATTAGAATCTGTAATATCAGCTAAACGTTTTAATTACATTGTATAGTTAAGGAAATATTAAACTTCTCAATGATCAAAATAAGTGTTTTTTAAACTGCTATATATCCAACCAAATTTTTCTGAGAAAATGATTGGTTCAAGTTTTTTGAAAATTAAACGAGCCAAATTAATTTTAGTCAAGTAGGTACCACCTTAAACTGATTCAAAGATTCTATAGAAAAAAATTAAAACAGACATAAAGATCTCTTATTGAACAACAATTATTGATATTTTTGTTGTTATGTATTTGTTTTTCTGATTTACAAAGCATACAAAGAAACTTACAAACACAAATCATGCTCAACATTTATTTTTAAAGTTTTGTGCTTTTCTTACCTTTTTTATGAACTTTCCTGAAAGCTGAGTGTTTTATATGTGTGTTTGAAGTATTGAATTTTATGAAAATTGATATAAAGATAAACAAGAAAGACAAAGAAATTGTATGTCATTTAGCATAGACATGTATGCACGTTAGCTGAATCCTGGTCTAAATGCACATTTCTTGCATGATTTTGATGATCACAAAGGTTAAGGTTTAGCTTTATTCACATTTCTGAGGGTTACTTTACTTTTAAAATTGAGATATATTTGTTTTTTGTCAACATGCCTTTCTTTATTCTATTAAATAACAATTTTTTCCAGTTTTAACATCAATCTTTACTGTTTAGTAACTTAGGAAATTGTCTTTAATTTTGTTGACAGTATGAAATTATCAATAATTTAGATAATCTAACAGTAATATATATGTGTGTGTACAAGTTAAGATAAAGATGATGTATGAGAAGAGCAATTATTTTGCCAAGAAAAAGAATTGAGAATGCATTATTCCCCATAAAAGGTTGTAAATACTCCTGCCAAGTGATTTCTTACCATAAAAATTAAATATCTACAAAATTGAATATTTAAAAGCTATTACAGTGACTTGACTGTTAGTGTTGCTATCCACCAATTGCAATTCATTCAAAATTTTGACCAAATTGCAATTTGTCTTATTAAACCAAATTGTTCAACTGGTCAGAAATTTGAACCAACTGCTGTAGAAAACCACAGTCAAGTCGTGAAAGTGCAAGGTGATAAAATAAAACATACTTACAATCCTATAAGACTTTAACTCCACTTTATTGATGGTATTACTTAATCAGTCTATCAATCTGTATAGTTACATTATAGCCATTACCATACTAAAGGTGAACTGTTTTATTTTTAATTGCTATAAAAATGTCCAAACTAAGCTTTTATATAGTTTTTCTTTCGAAAAGTATTCTATATTCATAAGAATCACACATTATGTGAATAAAAACATTTCATATTCAGTAAAATATTTGTGAAATTGCAATATGTTTGTAGGAAGGGGAGATAATCTTTTTTGGTTTCAAAAAATCTTTATTCAAAAGAATAGTATTTTAGGTTATCTCCCCAAGGAAACTTATCAATAGCATATTGTTATTTCACACGTATTTTACTGAATATATGATGTATTATTTTAAATGATATATGATTCTTATAAATATAAAATCCTTTTCGAAAGAAAAACTATATAAAAGCTTAGTTTGGACATTTTTATAGCAATTCAAAATAAAACAGTTCACCTTTAGTATGGTAATGGCTATAATATAACTATACAGATTGATAGACAAATTTAGTAATGACATCATTTAAGTGGAGTACAAGTCTTATAGGATTGTAAGTATATTTTATTTTATCACCTTGCATTTTCACATTTTGACTGAACAATTTGTTCAATATTCTGACCAGTTGAACAATTTGATTTTATAAAACAAATTGCAATTTGGTCAAAATTTTGAATGAGTTGCAATTGGTGGATAGCAACACTAACAGTCAAGTCACTGTAATTCATCATTTAGAAAAAGATAAATACAATGTAACAAAATTGCATTATTTATAATTTGATGACATTTCTTTACTCGTCAAAATGGCAAAATATTGTTCTCTATGATACGTTCTTCTTTATCTAAGGATATGGGAAAAATATTATACTATTTTTGCAAAATTATAAAGAAAAACAAAATATATATGCAAATGACAAAACCAGAAGTATATTCATCTATTTATTATGAAATGATTTTTAATGTGATTATTTTTCAGCGATATCAACAAATTATGGAAAACCAAGAAGACGGTGGAAATTTTTACTCCAAAAAGGTTTCTGGTCTGGCACTCAGAGTTAAAACACAGTCTGATAGTCGATCACAAACACCAAGGACTCCAAGAACACCAAGACAAGAGGAAGAAGAAACAAAAGTAGGTTTACAAAATGAAATGCAGTCTTATCCAAATTATATCTCATGTTTTGCTCACTTTTTTTATGCTCTGATAGCTGCTCTACCTGTGCTCTCTCAGCAAAGCATGAACATTAAGCAAGTGTTGAGATCAATAAACTCATCATAGATGCCAGGATTTAATTTTGATATTTACGCCAGATGCACGTTTCGTCTTAGTAACAAAAGACTCATCAGTGATTTCAATAAAAATGTGAAAATTTTGCAATGTTGACATATAATGTAGTGTGCATAAACCTCTATCTGTAAAGGGGCCCACCATTAAAGGTGTTTTGTACTCTAAATTAAAAATGTGTGTGGAATTCTATACAAAAAAAATAATCAGGTGAATAATAGCTTATCTGTAATTGGCATCAATGTTTTCCTGTTTGAAGTTTGAAAATTTATTACGATTTTGATATTAATTCAAATTCCTGTTAATTGAAAAAGAAAATAAAAGCATGACAATACATGGGCATTTCCTTATTTCAGGTTAATAACATGAATAAACATGATAAATCAGCTGCCAGAAGTAATTTGCTTTAAAAAAAAAAATTTTTTTGTGCTTTTCAGCAAGTCCCAAATGTCCTTGAGAAGGTATTTTTACACTTGTTTTAATTCACCTTAACTTTTTTTTATCCACAAATTTTAACAAACTATTGCCAAAGTCATGTATAAATATATGTTTATGATATGATAAGGTAATTGTATGTTGGAAATATTACAGAATATAGCTCAATTCAAATATTTTAACAGTTATACTAAGTGCACATGCATTTTTACATTTATTACAATTTCAAGATGCATATACCTTTTTTTTTTTTTTTTATACTAAATGAATTCAAGTTTAAAATCCAAGGTTTTTGATTGCAAGACAGTTTAAAAGCAGGGAAATACACGAGTATGTATAAAGTTTTAAGATAACAGAATGTACATGAACACATTTGTTGAAGTACTCTGCTATAAATTTTACATTTTTGTACTTTTCAGCAAATCCCAGAGAAGGTATTTTTATTAATGATTAAATTCATCTAAACTTTTTTTGTCCACAAATCATAACATTCTTCAGATATAATATATGTATATTTATTAATGAAATAATAGTAAAAATTAGGAACTATTTGAGAATAAAACACAATTTACACATTTCAACAGTTATAATATCAAACTATAAGTGCACATGAATTGTTGAATTTGTGGCAACTCTGAAATGCTTGCTGTATATCTTTTTTTTTATTTACTAAAATTAATTCAAATTAGAAACTGCAAGAGGTTTTTTTAGATCCATGTAAACAAATATGGACAAAGAATCTGTATTTCATTTAGATTGTTCTCAAGGTACATTTTATTTTAATTAACTATAGAACTGATATACACGAATTTACATGATAACATTGCTGAATTACTTTGCTATAAAAGATTTCGTATTTGTGCTTTTCAGCAAGTCCCAGAGAAGGTATTTTTACATATGTATTAATTCACCTATTTTTTTTGGTGCACAAATCATATCAACCTTCTGTCATAAATAAAATAGATATAAACAGTTTCGTATAAAAAACTAGGGGTTATTCCCCGACTAAAAATAACCATGGAGGGAAACCCCTGTTTATTTACTCAATTGGTGAAAAAGTATCATGTTTTTTGTATTTGATTGTAAAAATTAGTTAATTAGCTTTGAATTAAAACAGGTTGAATGATTGAAATAATTTTAAAAATTATATTAACTTTACATGTTTTGAGGGGAGACAACACTGTAAACATCCTGTTTTTTTGGCAGTGAAAATTGAAAACTTATTTACAGCCACAGTAGCTCTTTTCGGAGCAGGAAACCGTACCCTGAAACAAGATTTTTTTGAAAGGTCAGGTGAAAACCTACAAATTTCATACAGTTTTGATTATGTAAAATGTACATGGATCATGTCTTCATGGGTGTGCACATGACCTGGTTTCAAGTTTTTTATGTTCAAATTAGACCTTTTTTCCCCCATGTTCATTGGATGGAATATTTTTAATATATTAAAAGTACACATTATTTTTATTTCATTATAAACTAGAGAACATTCTGATTCCAGTGATATCTAGTTTTATACAAGTATCTTTATTAATCAGTCCACTACTAAGGGTCACTTATGCATGGTCCCTCAAAATGTGACGTCATAGAAAAAAACTGTTGATTGCACCCAAAATATTTAAGATATGTTTTAGAATTGAAACCTATTTTTCATATATTTTAATAAGTGGACAAGAGTTTTTACATTTCTTAAAAATATAAAATGCATTTAACTTATTTCATACGTTTCATTGGCAATGAAAAGAGGTTTTTTAGCTCACCTGGCCTAAAAGGCCATGTGAGCTTTTCTCATCACTTGGCGTCCGTCGTCGTCGTCGTCGTCGTCGTCGTCGTCGTCGTCTGTCGTCGTTAACAATTTTTCAAACATCTTCTCCTCTGAAACTAGTGAATGGATTTGAATGAAACTTAAAATGATTGTTCCTTAGATTATCCTGCACAAATTGTGTGCTTCGATTTTTGATCCGTCAAAAAACATGGCCGCCGTTACTTAAAATAGAACATAGGGGTCAAATGCAGTTTTTGGCTTATATCTCAAAAACGGAAGCATTTGACATGGGGTAAAAATGTTCATTAGGTCAAGATCTATCAGCCCTGAAATTTTCAGACGAATCAAACAAACCATTGTTGGGTTGCTGCCACTTAATTGGTAATTTTAAGGAAATTTTGCAGTTTTTGGTCATTATCTTGAATATCATTATAGATAAAGATAAACTGTAAACAGCAAAAATGATCAGCAAAGTAAGATCTACAAATAGGTTAATATGACCAAAATTGTCAATTGACCCCTTAAGGGGTAAATGTCCTTTAATGACAATTTTTCACAATTTGTTCATCATATTTGCTAACTTTAAAAAATCTTCTCCTCTGAAACTACTGAATGGATTTGGATGAAACTTTGCATGATAGTTCCTTAGATTACCCTGCACAAAGTGTGTGCTTCGATTTTTGATCCGTCAAAAAACATGGCCGCCCTTATTTAAATAGAACATAGGGGTCAAATGCAGTTTTTGGCTTATATCTCAAAAACGAAAGCATTTAGAGCAAATCTGACATGGGGTAAAAATGTTCATTAGGTCATAAGTCTAGTAGATTTGGTGTATAGAAGAACTGTAAAGTGTACATGTCCAACTGGCAGGTGTCATCTCACCTTGGCCTCATTTTCATGGTTCAGTGGTTATAGTTAAGTTTTTGTGTTTTGGTCTGTTTTTCTTATACTATATGCAATAGGTCTACTAAAATTGGTGTATAGAATGATTGTAAGGTGTACATGTCTAGCTGACAGGTGTCATCTAACCTTGACCTCATTTTCATAATTCAGTGGTCAAAGTTAACTTTTTTAGTTTTGGTCTATTTTTTTAATACTTTATGCATTAGGTCAACTATATTTGGTGTATGAAAATATTTTATGATCTATATGTCGGTTACGCAGGTTTTATTTGAACTTGACCTCATTTTCACAGTCCATTGCTAAGTTTTAAGTGTTTGTGTTTTGGTCTCATTTTCTTTATTTATAAATAGTAAGTCATATATATTTGTAATATTGAAGAATTGTTAGCTGTACATGTTTGCCTGGCATGGTTTAATATGTTCAATAAGGCATTGTTTACGGGTGAGCGATTCAGGCTCTTGAGAGCCTCTTGTTTATGTCCCCTGAAGGTTATTTATAATTACTAAGCATTCTTGAATCCTCAAGATTTGGAAAATGACTCAGTCATAGCAAAGCAAGAGAAAAAAAATGAATTCAGTATATATCCTATGCCTAAAACTGTTTGCGCCTTTTTTTTATATACACATATGTACTGTTATAAATAAAAATATTCACCATCTATCATAAGCAATGTAACATTCTCAAAAGGATTTGCAAGCAGTTTTAAGTTTGCAAAAACATGTGAAAGCAGTAGGTCAGCTGTTATAAGATTCATGATGACAGTGTGTCTGTGATTGTTTTTGATTTATTAGATTTGTGTTGGTATAAAGATTTTCTACATATTTTTCTACAGATAAAAATGTAAAATTTGGAGGACATAATTTTGTCTTGATATGATCTCACAGTAACTCTAATATCTTTGTAATTTACAGCTTGTCAGAGTAAAGGTATTTTTGTAACTGTACATTTGATGATGTTTCAATTTTTTGAAAACCAGTTTTGTCCACTCAGTGTTTTCTGAACATCCCTCTAGTCTAGACATCATCTGTGGACATTTTGTCTTGACATTATCCCTGAACCTTTTGTCAATAGCCAGACATCACCCCATAACTGTGGATATTTTGTCTTGACATTATCCCTGAACCTTTTGTCAATAGCCAGACATCACCCCATAACTGTGGACATTTTGTCTTGACATTATCCCTGAACCTTTTGTCAGTAGCCAGACATCACCCCATAACTGTGGATATTTTGTCTTGACATTATCCCTGAACCTTTTGTCAATAGCCAGACATCACCCCATAACTGTGGACATTTTGTCTTGACATTATCCCTGAACCTTTTGTCAATAGCCAGACATCACCCTATAAAATCCTTTCAAACCTTTTTGACCCTATCTCATCCTAAAGAATACTCTCTGAATCTTTGTTCAGATAGCTTAACAACCTCTCACACAATCCCTAAACTATGTTGATATTTTAAAAGTGAAATTTTAACTGCACAATGCAATAAATTTTTCTTGTAATTATGAAATATATATAGGTTTAAAGTTAATTTGATTGGCACTTCACATTCTTTTTTTTTTGTGTGTGTCCATTTTGCATCACATTACAACAAAATTATCTTAGAAGTGGGATGATTTTATCAAATTAAGTTGATGATTTATCTTCTTGCAATGTATTTGTATAAGTTTAATTCACTACAAAATATAGTATAAGTCACCTTCAATCTTATGGTATTCACATGTGATGTATTAATTTCTTTGGCAATTAGTATATAGAATTATTTTACAATTTAAGCTACATTTACTTTTGGACATTTTGCAAACATTTCTATCTGAATAGTGAAGTCATTGTATTTTTAAAATTTTTAAATCATTATTTCCTTTTACAGTGACTTGACTGTTAGTGTTGCTATTCACCAATTGCAACTCATTCAAAATTTTGCCCCAATTGCAATTTGTTTTATTAAATCAAATTGTTCAACTGGTCAAAAATTTGAACAAACTGTTCAGCCAAAATGTGAAAGTGCAAAGTGATAAAATAATAAATCATACTTACAATCCTATAAGTCTGTAACTCCACTGTATTGATGTAATTCCTAAATCAGTCTATCAATCTGTATAGTTATATTACAGCCATTACCATACTAAAGGTGAACTGTTTTATTTTGAATTGCTATAAAAATGTCAAAACTAAGCTTTTATAGAGTTTTTCTTTCGAAAAGTATTCTATATTTATAAGAATCACACATTATGTGAATAAAAAAATTTCATATTCAGTAAAATATTTGAAATTACAATATGTTTGTAGGAAGGGGAGATAATCGCTTTTTGGTTTCAAAAAGTCTTTATTCAAAAGAATAGTATTTTAGGTTATCTCCCCAAGGAAGCATATTGTTATTTCATACATATTTTACTGAATATGAAATGTTTTTATTCACATAATGTGTGATTCTTATAAATATAGAATACTTTTCGAAAGAAAAACTCTATAAAAGCTTAGTTTTGACATTTTTATAGCAATTCAAAATAAAACAGTTCACCTTTAGTATGGTAATGGCTGTAATATAACTATTCAGATTGATAGACTGATTTAGGAATTGCATCAATACAGTGGAGTTACAGACTTATAGGATTGTAAGTATGATTTACTTCATCACTTTGCACTTTCACATTTTTGCTGAACAGTTTGTTCAAATTTTTGACCAGTTGAACAATTTGATTTAATAAAACAAATTGCAATTGGGTCAAAATTTTGAATGAGTTGCAATTGGTGAATAGCAACACTAACAGTCAAGTCACTGTAAAGTTGTTGCTGATACAAGCAATTTTGTCTTTCAAAACAAATTGTACATTTCTAAAGTATATTTGCCCTCAACTATTTTGTTCAGATCAATTCATTATTATCTTGCTTTTGAGCATATTTTCCCCTTATTTAAATTGCTAACTTTTATTGCTTTGATAATTAAGAACTGTGAACCTTTAAGTCACTGAGACCAGAAAGTATTACTTATTTGTAAAAAAAACATGGCATTTAAGTTCAGATTTGAAGCATATGGATTTTTTTTGCAAAGAATTCTATAGTGATCACATAAATCATTGGCCTATACAAGAAAGAGGTGATTGTAGTATAGTATTGAGAAAGTGGTATAAAGAATTAGATAAGGCTATAAGTTAATGATCCCCTACTTTACAGCATTGTACTTTTTCAAGTTATTTTAAAGTAAATCTATAGAAATATACTTTTCTTTTATACAATGTAGTTTTTGTTTGTTCTAGAAGTCACAAAAGAACTGTATGAAGAAGAAATTAAAAAGACATGAATTGTCAACAAATACAGATTTTCTCAAAACAGTTCCTAAAACAGAAACAGCAAAGGTAATTATTGAAAATCCATGTTGATTTTATTGCATTTTAAGTTATATTTTTAAAAGTGTTAAAACACCTATGAATTTGATGTACATGTATATATACTATTCAAAATTCAATACTCGCAAGTATAATGTGTAAAAGACAAGTTAATTGTAGAAAGTTTTTTGGAGAATGTGTATTGTTTGTCACAGTTTTCATATTCATGAAGTCAAGAGAGAACAAATACGTCTTCAGATATGTGAAAGTCTAATAGCATGTATCATGTGCATAACATAGTGTCAACACTTGTTAAAATTATCCAACCAAATAAAGATTTGCAAGTAGATACATGTATTTCAAACAGATGAATTCCTGACTTGAGATAGTAAGTAACTTTAACTTATGGCTGATAAATCTATTCATAATTTTGTGATCAAGGACAAGAGCATGAACTTTTTTTTTATCATTGTTAACAGATTATAGAACTACAGGATAAACTGATGAAAGAAGGAAAACTCAAAACCCAGGCAGAAGTGGACAGATTTTGGCAGGACATCAAGAAACCAGATGTATATTCGTCATATTTCAAACCAGCTATGCAGACTCAAGCATCAGGTATATACTTTATTTTGATGTCCTGTTTTTATAGAAAAATTCTAAAAAAAATTATTTAAACCAAGAGAGGAACATACACTGGAAACATTCTGATCATGACAACATGAAATGCCTCTTAGAGCAACCACAAAACTAGCCAAACTCATAATAATAAAACAATACTAATTTAAGTCCTTTTGTTTTATAAAACAGTTTAACTTGCATTATAAACTAAAAAAAAAAATTTGTCTTAAGCTATGTGATATGTACTTATAATTCTCTCTTCAGAAGGTAATTTCAGTGGCAAAGCTTTTTTGAACAACTACTCTCATCATTTGCCAAACTTAAATATCCTTGCTGCAAAAAAATATCACTTATAGACAGCAGTTTGTAAAATATAAATGTTTTGATTCCTATATATCGGTTACATATATATAGTTTGTTGCAGCTGAAATGGAAGACATATTTTTAAATCTGCAATACCTAAATCAATAGATGTAAGAAGATGTGGTATGAGTGCCACTGAGACAACTCTCCATCCAAGTCACACTCTATAAAAGTAAACCATTATAGGTCAAAGTTCAGTGTCCAACATGGAGCCTTGTCTCACACCGAATAGTAAGCTATGAAGGACCCCAAAAATTACTAAACTTAGTGTAAAACCATTCAAACGGGAAAACCAATGACCTAATCTATATAAGAATTGAGAAACACATATGAACCACATCAACAAACGACAACAACTGAACATCAGATTCCTGACTTTGCAGCAGGTTTAAACATTTTAATGGTACCAAACCTTCACCCTTATCACCAAGTCCCAGATTGCAGTGCTATCTTTAACATACAAAGATATACTCGGTACTGTATACTAGGTGACTCTCCCTTTTTCTTTAATAGCATGATTGTAGACTATTATTAACATAATCTAAGTATGAATATGGGTGGCAAAATTTCTTTTTAAAGTTACTTAATCTAACATAGAAATTACAATTAAGGAAGTTTTAGATATTAGTCCATGAACTTAACAGGTATTTACAAAAATCTTTTAAGCAGCCGGTTATATTAGAGATTAATCCAGGTGGTTTACTTCTGTTTGTTAAAAATAAAAGATTAGAATGGATAATCTATAATACCAAACCTCAGGAATGCAGAAGGTCAATTTTCTTTATTAACCTTTTGAAAGAGAAAAATAAAATTCTTCTGAACCTAAGTTTGTTTTTTGTGTCATCTGTGACGTAAGTCAAGGAAACTGAGACAATTTAGGTGTTTTATCATCAACGAAGACCCTCTAGGTCATGGTCTTGTGGCGTTGAATCAGTAAGCAATGTTCAATGTTTTTTTTCTGCTTACGTCAGTTATAGTTATAAGATTTACTTGTGATAGATCAATGATATTTCGTATAAAGTTGCAATACTGTCAGTACATATCAGTTTGGTGACTTATCTAAGGCCCTGTCCATATATATATAGCTACAAGAGACATATCTCTGTCAACTAATTATTTCTGTTTAACATTGTAATGGCAATTATTTTTGCAATTATGAGATTAAAAGAATTGAGACATGTTATTGTGCCTACTCAAGTTAAGTAAGATGCTGCTAATGTACATATGTTTTCTCATTGGCACTCACCCAACATCTTTCCTATATCTATCATGTATAAACAAGGAATTATTTGAATTCTGGAATCACATCTTTTCTTTGATGGAAATTAAACAACCATGTCATTTTTATAATTTTCAGGTTCTGGATCAGCCACCAGTTCATTGAATCGCTCAAATGTAGAAACCCATTCTACAGTAGCAGCTTTACAAGACTATCCTGGCCGTTCACTCAGTCAGATATCAGAAAGATCCTCTGTACCAGGATTGTATAAAGATACACAGGATTGGGCAATCACTCAACAGTTCAAACATGTAAGTTTATACACAGGATTGGACAATCACTTAACAGTTCAAACATGTAAGTTTATACACAGAATTGGGCAATCGCTCAACAGTTCAAACATGTAAGTTTATACACAGGATTGGGCAATCACTTAACAGTTCAAACATGTAAGTTTATACACAGAATTGGGCAATCACTTAACAGTTCAAACATGTAAGTTTATACACAGGATTGGGCAATCACTCAACAGTTCAAACATGTAAGTTTATACACAGAATTGGGCAATCACTCAACAGTTCAAACATGTAAGTTTATACACAGAATTGGGCAATCACTCAACAGTTCAAACATGTAAGTTTATACACAGGATTGGGCAATCACTCAACAGTTCAAACATGTAAGTTTATACACAGGACCGGGCAATCACTCAACAGTTCAAACATGTAAGTTTATACACAGGATTGGGCAATCACTTAACAGTTCAAACATGTAAGTTTATACACAGGACTGGGCAATCACTCAACAGTTCAAACATGTAAGTTTATACACAGGATTGGGCAATCACTTAACAGTTCAAACATGTAAGTTTATACACAGGATTGGGCAATCACTTAACAGTTCAAACATGTAAGTTTATACACAGGCCCTGGCAATCACTTAACAGTTCAAACATGTAAGTTTATACACAGGATTGGGCAATCACTGAACAGTTCAAACATGTAAGTTTATACACAGGACTAGGCAATCACTTAACAGTTCAAACATGTAAGTTTATACATAGGACCAGGCAATCATTTAACAGTTCACACATGTAAGTTTATACCAGTGGCGGATCTAGAAATTTTCATAAGTGGGGGCTCACTAGCTGCCTAAGAGGGGGCCCACTCCCGTCACACTTCAATGATTCCCTATATAATCAACAATAAATCCTTTTCTCAAAAGGGGCCCCCCTCCTAAATCCCCCTCTGTATACTCAGGACCGGGCAATCACTCAACAGTTCAAACATGCATGTTTATGCACAGGATTGGGCAATCTATTAACAGTTCAAACATGTAAGTTTATACACAGGACCAGGCAATCACTTAACAGTTCAAACATGTAAGAATGAAAAGGGGGAAAAAAACATAAAAAATCCTGTATAAAAAGATCTAATAAGTTCATAATGCAAAAACATTTAAATACTAAAACTTTAAACATGAGCGTTTTTGACTCATTTTTTCATTCACACTCACATATTTAGATTATGGTCATGAGTAGTAAATAACAAAGGAGTAGGTCCAGTAAGACCCCTTTTTGGCCCCAAAATATAGCAGTTTTACAAAATTGTTAAAATGTAAACTTTTAGTTATTTATTGGATAGTAGAATGGTGCTGCTACATAAATATGGGCTGTTTTTGACAATACAATGCACATATATTGGGTACTAGCACCATTAAGTCATGCTAAATTACTGAAATCTTAACAATTCCAGCATTTTACTTAAATTTTAGACGGTTTCCGTGTAAAACGAAAGTGGCCGCATTCGTGTTCATCCAAAATATTGAAATGGAAGTTGTATTTAATGATAATACATAACATATATAAAGATTGAGGATGAACACGGATGCGGCCACTTTCGTTTTTGACAAAAACCATCTGAAAAGTGACATTTTTTCGCATATTTGGTAGATTTTTCATATTTGAGCTTTAATCGGATCGTTTTTAATGACTAATAAAGTTAAAATCTTTCACATAAATTAATAGAATCATATGAAATAGACACTTAAGTGTTTAAAAAGTGGTCAAAATCTTTCGTCAGATAAAACTGAAATTTGAGGCCAAAATCGGTCCTTACCGGACCTACTCCTTTATATTAGATTATTTACCAAAAATCATTTCCAAACTTATTTTTTCAATAACCGACAACATTGAAAGGAAACCAAGGGAAATAGGATATACACTACTGTACTCAACATGTGGTGTGTCAGTAGATTGAGTGTTTTCTGCTATATATACATGCATGACTTGAAAAAGCCATTTTAAACTAATTTCCAGTAGCAAGTGTCAAGACAAAGAACATGTCAAAACTATTAGTTATTAAGGGAATAAACATTGGTTAAGGAAGATAGCTCTTTAAATTAAAAATGCATTTGTAATAGGCAGTTACATCAATGCTTTGAGCGTCCGGATGAAGGTATATCCAGAAAAGCGCTTCGGACGCATAGAATTATTAAAGGTGTTGTTTTCAATTTTTTAGGCATTCATGCCAAAATAGAAATGAAATAATCCATGTTACCCAAAGGCTCAGATATATATATATATGAATGAAAATGCTTCATAAAAACATAACTTACAGTGATTTTACAGAGTTATGTCCCTTCAACAAGGTCTACTAACTTAAAAATAAATTGATAACAAAATGCTCATATACTGTCATAGCATGAAGTTCAATTTTTTATAAAATTTGCTGATGAACATAAAAGTGTGTATTAATTTTGTGATATTATATTTTCAGCAACACTCCTCACACACAAAGGTTGCATCCCCAGTAAAGTCAAGAACAACAGATTTAGAGAAGAAATTTCCAAAGGTAAAGGTTACGACTATTCATACTACAATGTTTAGAAAAACTCTTTTTGGGAAACTTGTTGTAGGAACTTATGTATTTCTTAAACTACTACTATCATCCTTTTCTCAACAGAAATTTGTCTTTTGATTAAATGGTCATTTAAACTGTAGTATGTTTCAAGTAGTGTTTTGAAGTTTGCAGTTTTTCATAACATTATTTACTATTCTTCAACAAAAAGATATGATTTGTTGATAAATGATTATATGACATATCACTTGTGCTAGAATAAGTCAAATTCACCAAAAAACAAAGAGAAAAAGGATATAGACATTACATACAAAAATACACCTTTGAAAGTAAAATAGTTCTGTCATTTAGTAAAATAGTTCTGTCATTTAGTAAAATAGTTCTGTCATTTAGTAAAATAGTTCTGTCATTTAGTAAAAAAGTTCTGTCATTTAGTAAAAAAGTTCTGTCATTTAGTAAAATAGTTCTGTCATTTAGTAAAAAAGTTCTGTCATTTAGTAAAAAAGTTCTGTCATTTAGTAAAATAGTTCTGTCATTTAGTAAAATAGTTCTGTCATTTAGTAAAATAGTTCTGTCATTTAGTAAAATAGTTCTGTCATTTAGTAAAATAGTTCTGTCATTTAGTAAAATACTATTTGCATTATTCAATACAAAGCTAGAACAAAACACTGGCAGCACTTTTATACTTCTTTTACTCAAATCTACTTTTTCTCTCATTTCTTGGAAGTATTATTGTATAATTTGCACTAGGTCACACGTGCCTGGCAATCTGAAAATTAATGCGATATCGTTTTGCGCCAAAAATGAACTCATTTCACCAATGCTACTTCTGCTCCTCTTCATTTTGAAACTGTAGGTATCATTTGCATGATTTTCGCCAATGCCAAAACAAAGTCATAATCTTTTTGCTTCAACACCAATATCATCAAGAATTCTGTGAAATTCTGCTTGATTTGTTGGTAACTTTTCGTTTGCAGCATGTTTTCAGAATCCGTCTTTCTAGTTTCTGAGAATTAGTTTCATGTAAATGATCTACTTCCTCACTCAAAATGACCATACAAAATTAATCTGTAAAAATCCTAGCACACCACGACTTAACTGTACAGCTACTTCTATTTCTCAATTTTTTCTTAACAAACACTTGACGAAAGTTGTGGTCTTTGACAACGATGACAGTCAGGTTTTCCTCTTTCAGACATTATTTTCTTAAACGATACATCAAACATATTTACATCATTACCGAACAATTTATTTCTTAGTGATTGAGTGTTGAGTTTAATCTAAATTAAAGTTGTTGGGTTATTCATTTTACATAATACATTAGATAACATTGTTACATGTATGCTATAGGTAAAAATGTACAGGTAAATGTGGCACAATTTGATTCCATTTATTGGCGCAATTGATACCTTTTCAAAACTTTAATTGGCGCAAATTGATTCTGCCTGAAAATTAGGTGTAATTAACTGCAGATTACACATGCCTTTATTTGGTACATTACTTTGACTTAATGAGTTAATGTATAGGTTCTTTTTAAAAGTATGGTGTAGTTTACAAATCAAGAAGACAATTTGTTAAGTGAATTGAGATTTTATAAAGGAGGTGGAACTTTTTGTGTAAATTAAAAGTTATAACATAAAGCCTGCATCTTATTCTATAATTTTTTGCAGACACAGATGCCACAGTTACACTGCTTTACAATGGACCTTGGAGAAAAACCACCTGATCCAGAACAGGTACAAACATAAATCTTAGAAAATATAGAGTCAAGAACAATGAGAACCACTACTTTTAAAAGTATTATGTGCAAGTCCAAAAGTTTGGGAAATGAAATAAATAAAACAAATAAAAAATGATATATCAAATATAAATAAAAGTCGATATGATTTATGGTCAACATTTTCAGAGGGAATTGTTACCATTTTATAAGGAAAAAGTACCCTTTAAAATTGTCATAACAAAAATATAAATATTGTGAGTTACAGTAAAATCATGAAAAAAAAAACCTCTTGAATATGCTGTAACATACCGGTAGCAAACTAAAAAAAAGATCAAGTTACAATAAAAAAAATAAAAAAGTATTCACATATTCATATTACATTAATAAATATAGCAGGACATTTTAATTTTTTTAATAGTACAAATATTGAAAAAACTTTGGAAGTACTCACTAGTATGGCATTCTATGTGGTTCTTTTGATACTGCCTGGTCATTACATGGGCTCATTAAAAAATGGCACATTTCTAATTCTTTATAGTTCATCACAAAACAAATCAAAAGTTATTCTCTAAAGCTTCCAACATTTATACCATAACAGTTTTTGATTCAATATAAAAGTTGACTATGTTTTTTGTTTTGTTTTTTTAATTTTACAAATCATATAGACTTTTTTCTTATTGTAGCTGGCTAGAGAAGCAGAACTAAAAGTAAAAATAAAACAGAGAAAGAGATTTTTACGAAAATTACACAGAATGCATCAAATGGCCATGGCAAACAATGCTGCAACAAACAGGTACTATAGTCAATACTATCATTTATAATATTAGATATAATATAATATATGATTAACCTGATATTATTCACTTATGCATTACAAATATATTAGATGTGACACATGAATATCCTATAACTTTGTAGAGTATTATTGAGTGAATATTATTATTTTTTTGTTTTGAATTTGAAAAAAAATGTGACAGATTTTTCTGCCTTACACATTTGTTCTATAAGCTACACAGAAATAAAGAAAAATGAATATATTGCTTTTCAAAATAAAAATAGAATAACTTTAATTGTAGTATGCCCTTAGTATATCAAATATTCAAAAGTTTCAATTTTAAATTTATGACACTCATAGGAATTTCAATTTTTATATTATATTGCATCATTTTTCAGAATTTTAGATAAACATGGAGAATTATCAAGTTTTTTGGAAGGAAATACTCTCAGAGATGTGGTAAGTGTCTTTAGAACTAGAGGATTATCTCCCCTCCTCAGAATTCAATTCTCTTTAAAGGGAGATAATTACCTTACATTTACCATTCCATGTTTATTGTCCACTACCTGCATGATACAAAAATCTTCCCTGTAACCAAATAATATGGGTAATGGTCAACAATATTCTGTTTATGATTAATATTTTCATGTAAGTAACTTCAAGTTAATTGTATTTTGAGAGCTTAATTTGGGTGGCTTTTTTTGCAACCAAATTTTACAATTATACATCTATGAAAAGGTCATTATTTTTTTAAATAACTATCATTTTCTGTCACAACGCTAAACAAAATTCAGGTGATGGTGGATTTTCTTTTGCATAATATAGATAAACCCTTTCATATAATCATTTTAAACATATCATATTTATGAACAGTCCACCACTGGATTAGAACCCTTTATACAAGACATATAAGAGTAGCAATACACCACATATTGTAAACATGAAAATCATGATGATGATGTTTAATTTCAGAAATCTTTATATTGCGGAATGCAGACCAATCTTGTAGGTCAAACGTGTGATCTGTATTTCAATGAGTTTTGCATAAATATAATTTGTCTTGCACAAGATGATAACATTGTGAAACACACATATGATATTGTGCTGTTCTGTTTTTGTTGTTCATGTTATGTTGTTAATTGGTCTATTGTTAAAGGCTTTTTAAAAGTTAAGTAATTCAGTATAATTTTCTGCTCAAGTGTTAAATTCTTGTCTTCTTTTCAAAAATACTTTCAACACAGGAGAATTTTTACATTACATGCATAGAAGGTTCTTCAACAAAAAGATCAGTGAAAAACTAGGCCAAATAACACAAAATATTTTAATATTCCCTAAATATCTAGAAAAGTAGATACAGCTGCTACAGTATTTATTTTTTTATCAAGAAAACTGTAGGGAATAAATATACTTTACAAACATGTTTAGGAAATCTGTATATGTATTTACCATTCCTTGCGGAAAATATTTTTTATGAATTTTGAATAAAAATATAGGAAAATTATCCCTGCATGGGATAGTAATAAGTATTAAGATTTCTATCTCTTTTTTTTCTTTGTTTTTTTTATAGTACAAGCTTTATAACCTTCCATTTTTAATAACTTTTATACATGTTTTTCTCATTTTGAAAAGTCAAACCTTATGTTTATGATTCACCTGTTTTTTTATTTCAGCTATTTAATTTCATGAGTGGCTCTTTTTTACAATTAATACATGGCAATGTGTGTTTAATATCTATTTTATTGATAACTTACAATTTAACAACTTAATTTATGATAAGTAAAAATATATGTATTTGAAACTATATATAGAGGAAGTTTCAAATGCCCTACAACTATAAATGAAAAGAACTATTGTATAGTGATCTCAAAGTTTCTTAGCACATTTGTTTTACTCATCTAATCTTTTATTTAATTTTCTGCTTCTTGAAATAATTTCAATTTTGAAAAGATTTTGATATATTTTATTATTTCTAAATTGCATTATACATGTATATTTACATATTAATTTTGTTCATTTCATGACCTTTATATATATATATGCATATCAATAAAGATTAACAGGGGGAGAATTGTCCGAACAAATAATACCCCCATGTCAAGCTTCTCTGATTTTAAGAAAAAAATTGTCAACAAGAGTATGAATAAAAAGTTATCTTCCAGAATTGTTTTCAAATAATAGAAATAGGCCACACAAACTTTATTTGTTGTTCTTCAGAAATTCTCAAATTCTAGGCTTAAATCAGAAAAAAATAATATCTCATATTGTCATCTAGCATTTCATAATTTTAGATCTTTTTTTCAATCAAATCTGGAGTTTTTAAACAAAAAGTTTACTCCTATATAAAATCATTAAAAACTAAAAATGAAATTTAAATATACTATTAATTAATTGTTTTAAAATCTGAAATTAACAATATTAAAAACTTCAAAGAACAGCAAATTGATTTGGTGTAGTTCAATTGGAAACGTTCATTATCTATATTGTTCATTTTTTAGCTTTCAATCTTGCCTGCCCCAGAAGACCAATATATATCGGAGGAGGACTTACGGATGCCAGAATCTGTGTATCCTGCTCTCCCCCCACCCAGAGCGTCAGTCAGCCAGGGAAGTTCAAAACCTAGGTCACTAGTCAGCAGGGAATCTAGAACAAGTCTAGCATCTAGAGGTTCATTTAGAAAAGAATCTAGGTATGTGTATGATTATAAAGGTCATGTACCAAGGTCAGTTGAAAAATACAACTGGAAAGATAGATAAACGGTTGACTCAGAGATATGTCTCATTAGTTAAAAGTTGTTTTTGATTTTTATTATATGACCATGTGATAATGCAAATATTGAAATAAAAATGGCAATATTTAAACATATGAACTATGCAAATCAGTTAAAGTGAATGAACCATGACTGAAGGTGAATAACCTCTATGGAAATAAGAAATACCAATTCTTATTTAACTTACTACTAGGTACCATTGACTTATCACAAGTGGTTAATCTGGATATAATTATGTTTCAAAGTTCAGCTGGTAATAAAATTTATGTGTTATGAAAATTGATTTTTTTCCCTTTAAACTAACTATGTGTTAAAGGTGTAAGGGCTGTTCCATTAAAACAAATACATGCATATTAAGTTGAGTCAACTGTAAAAAAAAACAATTTAAGAATTTCTTATACATTGTCAAAATACAAAATAGTCTTTAATACTAAACCATACTTGAGATATCAAAGTGCCCTTAGTTGCATGTATGATCCCTTCAACAGCTGTATTAATCTTATTTTTCAGTCGACGGAAGTTAGGAAAAGAGCTACCTCCTCCACCTCCTCCTATACCTCTTACCCTGGAGGAAATCAGACAGAAAACTAGAGTTATTGTAAGTTATCACTATTTCTAATGCAATTTGGATGTAACAATTTTTTTCATTGGCTAAAAGTTGCCGTCAAATCCACAGTTGACCAGGCGTAACTAAGGAGGGACCCGCCATTTTGAATTGATTGAATCAACAAATGTTCGATTACTACAATATAATCGAAAATAAAATAACACCTACCTCAAATTCGCCGTATTAATGTAATTTTATCCGAAATTTGAAGCGTACAGGTAACGTAATAACCTCCAGTTCGTAAGTTTTCATTTGTATGATGTCATGTTTAGCCATGACGTCTTTGTGCCAAAATCATTCATGAAGTTTAGCGGATTTTTTTCTATTTGTCAAATTTAGACAATTTTTTCATGTTTTATCGTTTTTTTTGCCCCACCTTCGATAGTAGAGGGGCATTATGTTTTCTGGTCTGTGCGTCCGTTCGTCCGTCTGTCCCACTTCAGGTTAAAGTTTTTGGTCAAGGTTGTTTTTGATGAAGTTGAAGTCCAATCGACTTCAAACTTAGTATACATGTTCCCTATGATATGATCTTTTTAATTTTAATGCCAAATTAGAGCGTTTACCCCAATTTCAAGGTCTACTGAACATAGAAAATGATAGTGCGAGTGGGGCATTCGTGTACTGGGGACACATTCTTGTTTCTTTTTGTAATGCATTAGAATCGGAATAACAGTACTGTAGTTGAAGAGTTGCCACTGTCAATTTTGAATTGAGGGTCGCAAATCTCCGTTTTACTGTCTCCACTACGCGTCGCCAGTAAAACTGCATTTGCGACCGTCAAATCTACAATTGACGGTGGCACTCTTCGTCTACAGTACTGTTATTCCTTAAATAGCACCTCCTCCTATACCTCTTACCCTGAAGGAAATCAGACAGAAAACTAGAGTTATTGTAAGTTATCACTATATAGCACCTCCTCCTATACCTCTTACCCTTGAGGAAATCAGACAGAAAACTAGAGTTATTGTAAGTTATCACTATATAGCAAAACCATTTATCTGATCAAGTTAAGAACTGAAATGGGGAATATGCTTAAGCGACAACAACCAGACCAAAGAGCTGATATCAGCCCAAGGTCACCAATGGGTCTTCAACACAGTGAGAAAATCCAAAACCCAGATGTGGGCTTCATCTTATCCCTAAATAAAAATGTACACTTGTTCAGTGAATAAGGATGTCATACTTAACTCCAAAACATATAAACATTGATAAATGAATAACAAGACTAACAACTTAAGATTGGCACAAAAATGTAGTGAGGTTAAACATGTTTAGTGAGATCTCAACCCTCTGGTTTCTTTCAAGTTATAACTTTAATTTAAAAGTGGTGAACCAACACCTGAGGTAGTGTTTCTGCGGTTGGGTAATAGCGGGTGGATACCACGCGGTATTCACAGTTGTCTTTCACTATAAAAGCAAATAAACGACAATAAAGACAACAACACCCATCAATTACCGCATGGTGATTAATTTATTAAGGTCAAATGTTTCGCCAACAAGCGTGGCGTCTTCAGGTCCTGAAGACGCCACGCTTGTTGGCGAAACATTTGACCTTAATAAATTAATCACCATGCGGTAATTGATGGGTGTTGTTGTCTTTATTGTCGTTTATTAAGTTATAACTTTATTAAGAATTCTGTAAATAACTAATTTTCACAAGTGATTTGTTTTCACAGATTTCTGGAGTAGAATAAAAAATGTATATAAATTGTAACAAATGTCTAACTTGGATCTTCTCTTAATTCATGTGTATAAAAACACAAACAAATTTAGAAAATTGTGAAGATGAAACAACACAAAATTAGCTAAATATCACACAACACGAAATACAGCCCTTGTGATGTCACATACAGCCCTTGTGATGTCACGCCATTGTGATGTCACAAATGAAGGCAATCATAATGTTTTACAGAACTATTTTAATTTACAGATCATTGAAAAAGTACCTACATATCATGTAAAACATTACATATTCAAACTTGTTATATAGCTGTTGGTGTGTAGATTTATGTTTTATATTTTCAGGAGCCAAAATGTTTGAGTACAAACTGGATAAACTACATGAGGAATGGTAGACCAGTGCAGAGTGAATCATAAATTGAGAATTATCAAGTTGATTATATCATCAAAGTCATGCCGTCCAAACACAGAAACACAAGAATGTTTTTACCTCTGTGTGCCTCTGATTGCACAAGGCACTGATATTTACATTTGGTTTCACAGAACAAAGCACATCATAGTTGTGTTGATAAAATAAATCATCCGTTGGTCAAAAATAATTTTTTTAAAGGGATAACTATAATTTGTTCAAACTTTCTTATTTTCAAGAAGTAATATTTTAGAAACCAAAAAAACAGATTAAAAAAGTATGGTTGCAGCTCAATACATTTTCATGTTGTAGTTTTCCTTGAAGTACAGAACTGTGATGTCTTTTCTTCAATTCTGAACAGTATTGTTTTCTCCAGAATTGAAACAGGGCAGATACATTTTGAACTTTTATATGTTTGCATTTTAACGGTTTTGTTAAATTTATTTGCTCAATTTTTTGTTTTCAATTGAATGTGAGAGACAGGTTGACTGAGGGAATGAGTTAGTGACTGTTGGTATTATCCACAATCTTTTATAGATATTCCAAAGATTTATTAGAGCAGTTATGCAAAAAATTTAAGTTTAGGGCCTTATTTGACTAAAACTTTCCCCTAAAATTGTATTTTTTGGGACTGTCTGCCATACTTGCATACAATTGTAGCTTGGCATTAAATGGTGTTCATTTTCAAGGAGACAATTTTTATAGTCAACAAATATTGTAAACAGAGTTATTCACTCAAATTTTAAAATTTTACTACCATGTATATCTACTGAGTTAGCTAATTAATACTTTTTTCCATACATGTACATTTGATATAATTTATAAAAGGGTTACATTCATAACATTTCTCATTGATATTTTTATCTTTTCATAAAAAGTGAAGTTATTGTTATACAATAGGTTTTGTTCAATCTATAAGATTACAGAGTAGAATGTATGAAAGGTGTGGATTTATGAAAATGAAAGTGCATATATATTTACTGTGGATTCTATACTTGGGTACTAATTTTCATGGATAAGGGAAACAAATTTATTTCCATGGATATTTGATTTTTGTGGTTTTACGAAAGACTTCTTTTTAAAAGGCTATGTTAAAAATTTGTACCTTTGTTAACATTTCGAATTCATGGGTCACCTGTATCCAAGAAAACCACAAAGGTTGGTATTCCTCCAATAATTATAAATCCACAGAAATAAATTAGGATAGTAATGATCATTTACATATCATCATTTCATTATCATTCAGCAGTGGTGCAAAAATTAAAATGGCGTGTGTATATTTTTGTTAAATACAAAGATTTTATTTTTTCATTTTATGGCATAGGTATGAAAGTATTTGTCACTTCTCATTGAAAATGAACTTGGCTTAATATCTAGGGAAAAATAGGTGAACCTCATCAATGATACAATATTGTATTTTCTCTGAGGATAGGTTCTTGATGTCCTTTCAATGCATTACATGATTTCATTTAAGCCTCACTTTAGTTTCAAACATAAAACTAGTCCTCAGTAAAGCTTCCTGACATTTCTAATTGATATATTTTCATTTGAGTTGATACTTGTGTGTCTGGCAATTTTTTTGTATGAATCTTTAAAAAAAATATCACAATATGATCTTCAAATGATTTTGTTATATACAATAAAATTTGCATTTTAATAATCAATTTGAGTATTTAGTTTCAAATTTAAGATTACTTGACTTTTCTATGGTTAAAATAAATAGACTAACTGATAAATCTGGAAAACACTTTCATTATCCATTAGTTATGACAATCTTTACTGCTCCCAATATAGTGTAGAAAAGAAAGCTAACTTTTTATAAGTTAAAATTAGGGAGAGAATTCTGAACTTTCAAAATAATTCTAAAATTGATAAAAAGCTAGAAGGATATAATACATAGCATTTCATAATGAAATGTTGAAGGCATTTTTATTATAGTATTATTGTTTAATATAGTTAATGAATGTGAAATATGTTTGTATTTGTTTTTTGTACACAAATTTGTCAACTGACAAATGGTTGGTTCGATGAATGTGCTGAATAAAATATTTATAAATAATTACTTTTTTTTCTCATCCTACAGTAATATCAGTGAAGAAATTCCCTTTCTTTGTTTTGACACGATTCCAATAAATATTGTCGGTGTAAAATCATCAACTTCATATAAAAAAATATGTTAATAATATTATGATGGAACTTTAATTGTAGGCAAAGTTGACTCGAGGTTATTTTTCTCAGTTTAGGGCTGTTCCATAAGAAATGCAGACTTCAAAATCTCGTATATGAGGATGTCAAATTCTTTCTTATGCAGTGAACATGTACCTTAACTTATAAAATTGCCCACATTTATAAATATTGTGGATTCATTATTATTCGTTGTATACCAATTTTCATAGGTTTCGTGAGAACATGTGAACCACTAATTCCAATGTTAAATGAATACCAAATTTTCTATAGGCTTTGTATGTAGAGATTGATAAAACCACGAAATCAAATACACATGAAGAATGCAAGTTTCTTCAATCCACGAAAATAAATGAATCCATAGTAGGTAGATTTTATCGGGGCCTTTTATAGCTCACTATGCGGTATGGGCTTTGTTCATTGTTGAAGGCCATATGGTGACCTGTCTGTCATTATGGTCTTTTGTGGATAGTTGTCTCATTGGCAATCATACCACATCTTCTTTTTTTTTATAGATTCCCTTATTCAAAGTGCCTTCCCTGTTTTAATGGGACATCCTGTAAACCCTTCAACTAATTGTGCTCTACATTTCATATTACACAAAAGTAACCTGAAATTTCAGCAGGTATTTTCATATACCTTACAAAAAATTCAAAAAATCAATGTATGGTGTTCAACAATAGACAAGTTTCTTACATAATGACAAGCTCTTTATCATCAAAATGGAAAAGTAGTATACATGTAGGTAATTCATCTATAGTGAACACTAGCTAGTCAATATTGTAGTTGTGAGTTGAAACCTTGCTCATGGCAATGTGTGTTCGACAAGATTTTAATAAAGAGTTGTCACTTTAAATGCAGATGTATGTTGTTTTTTTTGTTGTTTTTTTTAGGGGGGGGGGGGGGGGGGGGTATTCTTGGTTCCTCGAAGAATTAAAACTGACCAACAAGATATAGCCAAGTGTGCTGATAGTGGAGTAAGAACTCAACAACCAATCAATCATCATTATCCAGAAAATAAAAACTAATATTACAATTGTATTTTTTGGAGTCTTGTTTTTAAGGCATTAAGTTTTTCGATTTTGTGCATCTGTCTGTCTGTCTGTCTCTACTGCTTCAGGTTTAAGTTTTTCAAGTCCAATCCAACTTGAAACTTTGTAAACCTGTTCCCCATGATTTGGTTTTAAAATGCGAAGTTTTTGACCCCAGTTTTAGTCCAGTGGCGGATCCAGGGGGGGGGGGTTCCGGGGGTGCGCACCCCCCCTTTATTTTTGCCGATCAATGCATTTGTATCGGGACATATGTTTTGCACCCCCCTTTGCCCTGGGTGCCCTGGGTTAGCACCCCCCCTTTCGAAAATTCCTGCATCCGCCCCTGTAGTCCACTTAACTTAGAAAACTATAGTACAAGTGGGTCATCTGTTTATTATGGACACATTCTTGTTTATATAGATTGGTTTTCCTGTTTGTTCTACACTAGTAATTTTTAGGTCCTTTATTGCTTGCTGTTTGGTGTGAGCTAAGGCTCTGTGTTGAAGGCAGTTAATTGACCTATAATTGTTAACTTTTTATACATTGTGACTTGGATGGACAGTTGTCTCATTGGCACTTATACCACATTTTATTTATATTTGTTGTACACTTTTTTGTTTATCTACAGAAGTTGCAAAAACTAAACAAATGTGTGAAAGATGTCAAGAGGTATAAATTGAAGCTAACTGTACTGTAAATTCAGAAATTATTGTGTTCATTTATTATTGCGATTTTGTCATTTTAGACTAAAATGTGATTTTAATTTTTGCGTTATTGCGAAAAAGGCAGTTTAATTCATATGAAACAAGAATGTGTCCCCAGTACACGGATGCCCCATCCGCACTATCATTTTCTATGTTCAGTGGACCATGAAAATGGGGTTAAATCTCTAATTTGGAATTAAAATTAGAAAGATCATATCATACAGAACATATATACTAAGTTTCAAGTTGATTAGACTTCAACTTCATCAAAAACTACCTCGACCAAAAACTTTAACCTGAAGCGGGACAGACGGACGGACGGACGCACAGACCAGAAAACATAATGCCCCTAAATGGGGCATAAAAATTGAATATGCGAGTTTAAACTATTGCAATATAACCTTGTTGCATTTTTCGCAATTATAAAAATATCACAATAATTTCTGAATTTACAGTATTGCTTGACATTGAAAATAGATACCTAATAACTGGCATACAAAGAATTGACCACAACAGATCTTATAAATAATCATTATATACAAATAAAACAAAATAAAGTCCATAATTTAATTTCTTTAAAATAAATGAAATAAACAAGAAAACAATTTATCATGTACAGATTATGTTCATGGTTTCTGTCCTAGTTATATGAGTATACATTAAAAACATTATTCCTCTTGTCCTTTAAACACTTTCTTTGGTTTTGAACTTTCAATCTTTGCCAGGATCTCTGCATATGTATTATTCATCTGAAAATAAGAAACAAAATTATTACTGTGAATTGTCAAAACATAATTGAAAGGTAAAACTTTCTTAATTATAACTATAACATGTAACTTTTTAAAATTTTCATGCCAATTTTAAATTTTTTTTTTTGGTACATGCAATTTTGGTATATTTTATAGCTTGCTGTTTAAAGACAATTGTGTGAGGCTCTGTGTTGAAGACCATACTTTGACCTATAATGGTTTACTTTTACAAATTGTGACCTAGGCGATGGAGAGTTGTCTCATTGGCAATCATACCACATCGTCTTATATCTATGAAAATCTAGAAAATGATCCTCTTTGTCATCCAACAAAAATTTAGAAAAAAAATAAATTAATAAAAATACCTTACTTAAAGGAAAATTCAAAACGGAAAGTCTCTAATCAAATGGCAAAATCATAATAGCTCAAACACAACAAACAAATAGATAACAACTGCCAGTTTCCTGACTTGGTACAAACATTTTTCTTAAGTAGAAAATGGCGATTAAACCTGGTTTTAGGAAATAAGGATCAGAACAATTTCCAGGATATTCAACAATTCACGATACAAAAATTATGGTGCACTAGAAATGTCTTATGATGGCAAAAAAGAATTTACTGTTAACCAACTTATTTTTGCAGATACTTTATTTAAGAAATTATTCATGGGGGCTTGAATATATCGTGATTTTACCACAGGTTGGCCCTTTATGACAAATATTTTACCCTGAGCAATAATATATAATGATTTTACCACAGGTTGGCCCTTTATGACAAATATTTTACCTCTCACTATGGGGGCTTGAAAAAATCGTGATTTTACCACGGGTTGTCCCTTTATGACAAATATTTTACCCCTCACTATGGGGGCTTTAATATATCGAAATTTTACCATGGGTTGTGCCTTCATGCCAATATTTTACCCTGAGCGATAGCAAGGGGTAAAATATCAGCATAAAGGGACAACCTGTGGTAAAATCACGATATATTCAAGCCCCCCATCAATTTTTTTGATTCTAATAGGACAAATACAGCAATTCTTTTAGTCCCAGCCCTCTAGGTGGAGGACAATATTTGCTGTTCCCATAAATAAACGCATTATTAAATTGGCGTAAAAGAACGAAGTAAATTGAATAAGTTACATGCTTAAACTATTTTCAACAACGTATTTAGATAGTTTTAGATAAATTTAAATGATAATTTACTTAAATGTATTATTTGTATAAAAATAATTGGCTTATACCAGATTTTATCATCGTTTGTTTACGTTTCTTTGTTGTGATGATTTTCGGTTTCACAAGCGTGTATTTTCCCGTAAAATGCCTATTCTAACGTCATCTTTCTATGACGTCTGGTACTTTATTCATAAAAAAGGCATATGACGTGGGAGTACAATCAGAACAGCCCTGGCAATATATTCATATTTTACCACGGGTGTGTACTCAAAGCGTTTGAAGGAGGTCATGTTAGAATTCATGTTTTGAACCTTTCAAGTCCATTTTGCAGTGATTTAATCTAGCCATTTTCAAATTTATTTTATTTATAGTTAAATTAGGAGAGATCCTAGTTTTACTTATTCATGACGATTTATTTTCACATTAATTTTCTACTCACGAAAAAATAAATCGCCCCAAAAAATAGTTTGTTTACAGTAAATGGTTCTGTCATATAAATCTGAACAAAATATCTAACAATTAATTTCTTGAAGCAAGAAATTATCACAGAGCAAACTCCTACAACCGGGTACAAATGTATAATGGACATACCATGGCACTTATCAGTACAGTTTTGAATACTAGTTTAGTTTAAACATATTTCATTGTTGAAATAATACATGACAAAAGTATTGGACATATTTACTGTCACTTACATGATCTTCATAATTACTTTTCATTGATCCAAGATACTGAAAAAGCTTCATACTAGTAGCACACCATTTCTCAGCCTCTTCATATCTACCAGAGCTGAAAAACGTACATACGAATGGATGAACAGACTCAGACCAGAAAACATAATGCCCATAAATGGGGCATAAAAATCATTTACACTAAAACAACGACAGTGCAATGTTCAGTGCATGTAGCTACACAAAAGCATTGTCTGATAATCTCCGATCTAGAGCAGGCAGCTTTTGACCTTAGTGTTTTGGACACAATTTGTTCCATAAAGTCTGAAATAAATGAAGTAGCTTTACATAAAAATTATTTAGCCCAAAAAAAAAAGAAGATTTGTCATTGCAATTTTAAAAACATTTCACACTGTTTCAAGAGATAAAGATCATCTTGACAAATCCAGGAGCCTCCCATTTTTGAAAAGTACAATATCTATTGGGTTTTTGTGTTGTTTTGATTTTGTTACGAGAACGACCGAATTCTAAAATCGTTAATTATGCATATCTGATTAAGGTAGTGCATCTTATTGTACCTGTCCTTAGTCAGGAACCTGTTGTTCAGTGGTTGTGTGAGTTGATGTGGTTCACAAGTGTTTCCTTGTTTATTATATAGATATTCTGTTTGAATGGTTTTACACCAGTCATTTTGTGGGGGCTCCTTATAGCTTGCTGTTCGGTGTGAGCCAAGGCTCCTTGTTGAAGGCTGTACTTTGACCTATGATGGTTTACTTTTATAAATTGTGACGTGGATGGAGTGTTGTCTCATTGGCACTCATACCACATCCTCTTATATCTATGTCTGAAATCTGCATTACAAATTTCTCATTCAAAATTTCTAAATAGCAGAATTGTTCAATATGCATTGTCCAGATTTACACTTTTCGTAACAAGAGAGAAACAGTAAATTAAATCAGCCTCAGAATCAGATTTTTTTTAGCCTCATTAAAATCAAACCCTTTACATAATATGTAAATTTCTATTAATATATCTATCCTTCAAGAAAGCTGTACAAGATACCTGTAAAAATTGATTCCACAGTTCCAAGCTTTGGTCATAAGCCATAATATTTCTATTTCAGGAAACTGCCCCTAAAAAGAAATGTGAATCCATGATTCATTTTAGATTTGAAATTTTGATATGAAATTTTTAACATCAAATATATTATGTGGAATAGAAGACATTAATTCTTGTTATTTAGGATTCTGTGAGAAATTCTTCTATGATGTTCATGATGTTCCAATTTCACAATTTGTTAAAACTATTTGTATGATGTCATATGTCTTTTTCAGGTGTCAAACTTAAAACATTAGACTATAAGACATGTTTAGACTTTTTATACGCTTCAAATCACGCTTATTAAATTAATGCAGATTTGCGTATCACTTTTTTATTATAGAAATATCTATTTATGCAAGAAATAGGCCACAACCATAAGACCAATTAAAATTAAAGGGATAATTCGCGATTTTTCACTTTTCATCTTATTATGTTCATAATACCATAAAAAACATATTCACCAAGTTTTATTTCGATATGAAAAGTAATAAAGGAGAAAATTGGGAATTATTAATTTTATTTTATCAAACTTCCTGACTTATGTGACGTAGTTTAAGTCTTTGAGCATGCCGGGAGTGAAATTAATCTCATTTAAGTCTTGTTCGTTAACCATCTAATAACGCTATTTAAAGCGCAAATCGACTTTTGGTGTAGCTAATAACCAACGAAAAGTAAGTGATAGCCATGCAACTTTTTAAATTAGATTGTAGGATTCATGTGTGGATTTTTTATACGAATTCTAGAAATTAAAGTAAATAATACAATAGAACATTTTTATGATTTTTTTTTCTTCAAATACTTGAAACAAACATATGAAACTGACACGATCGATAGTGTATTAAAAAATACATGTTTGTATTCTGAACTTTTTGATTCATTCCAGAAAACATTTTCACTTGCTTGTACTGTGGAAATTAAATGTGTATTAATTTGTGACACTTAGTGAATGTTGAATGCGTAGTTAAACTCAAGGTAATTAAAAGATTAGCATTATGTAATTCTAATCTTTTGATCTTCATTCAGTGACACCTAGGCGTCACGGTTCAGCATTTCAGGTGTGAACAACATTTCGTATGAATGATATACGGGAGTCAGTTATAGTTATAGACACAGAAATGTAAGAAAAAGAATTAAAATGAATTTACGGGAGAAATAAGGTCGCACAATAACTGGATAGCTGTTGTATATTTTTATATATTTTGCATAAGCTCACTTTTAAATGAATTATGACTTCTGATTAGTTTTGTAACGATAAAATACTGAATTATTTTAATTGAATAAATTTATAAATAAAAATAGCCTTCTAAACACGAGTGTATGAACTAAAAATTGTACCTTTTTAAATTAAAATCGCCAACCTTTAATATTTCAAACAGATTGCAATTATATAATTTAGTCCAGCCAAAGCGATCTTTATTTACCTATTTAGGAATTAATGTTCTCATCAAAATATTTTAAATCTCACAACGCATGCATGAATACTTCAGCTATTTGAAAAAAAAGATGTTTTAAAAATTTAATGTCATCTTAATTTCCCTATTTTTGAATGTAATTATAAGTCTGTTCAACTGGCAAGAATACCCCTAAAGCGGACAAGCAGTTTATTCTTTAAATTGCTGTCATTGAATATCAAGAAAGAAAATAAATCCCGAAATCAATTTGAAACTTTAAAATACTCAAAAGTTTTCCTAGAAAATATTCACATCCCTTGGGGTTTATTAGTGTACGTCCAGTTGCATATGTTTTACATGAATGTCGGAACAATTGTGATGATGTCGAATTTCTTCTTCTTCTCCTTCTCCTTCTCCTTCTCCTTCTCCTTCTCCTTCTCCTTCTCCTTCTCCTTCTCCTTCTCCTTCTCCTTCTCCTTCTCCTTCTCCTTCTCCTTCTCCTTCTCCTTCTCCTCCTCCTCCTCCTCCTCCTCCTCCTCCTCCTCCTCCTCCTCCTCCTCCTCCTCCTCCTCCTCCTCCTCCTCCTCCTCCTCCTCCTCCTCCTCCTCCTCCTCCTCCTCCTCCTCCTCCTCCTCCTCCTCCTCCTCCTCCTCCTCCTCCTCCTCCTCCTCCTCCTCCTCCTCCTCCTCCTCCTCCTCCTCCTCCTCCTCCTCCTCCTCCTCCTCCTCCTCCTCCTCCTCCTCCTCCTCCTCCTCCTCCTCCTCCTCCTCCTCCTCCTCCTCCTCCTCCTCCTCCTCCTTCCTTCTTCTTCTTCTTCTTCTTCTTCTTCTTCTTCTTCTTCTTCTTCTTCTTCTTCTTCTTCTTCTTCTTCTTCTTCTTCTTCTTCTTCTTCTTCTTCTTCTTCTTCTTCTTCTTCTTCTTCTTCTTCTTCTTCTTCTTCTTCTTCTTCTTCTTCTTCTTCTTCTGGTATACAATAGTCTATCGAATTCGATGATTACATACTGTTGGCATTCGTGGACTAGTCAATTTACAAAACTGTTACCCCAATTTACACAAAATGTATGTTTCTTTCTTATGTTCAATGTATACATGTATATATTTTAAATTGCATATAGCTCCGTAACTTTCTATCCAGGCGTAGAAATGAATCGTCGACAAGTGCGTACATTTTTTTTAAATCAATATTTCTGGTATGTTCTAATCTGTCCTTTACTATTGACAACGAGTATATATTACATTTTCCCAAATTACACCTTGGAAAAAAAATGTAAATAGATTTTTATTTTATCAAATCTTTTTTTTTTTTGGTATTATTTATATTTTTATAAATAATATTCTTTACACCAGTAATGTTATTTATAAACAAGCGTATGAGTTTAGTAATGGCTAGTATATTATATCACTTTCGGACACGCAAGACAGAGATGTATATTATACACCTGATAGTTCAAAATGGAGAGTTATAAGTTATCGGCCGTGTACACTGATCAATACCTACAGAAGTGAAACGATGCATGAACTTGCAAGCCCGACAGGAAATCGCTTGAATACCTGGACGTGTCACCTCACACCCCTCACAATACCTTTGGGAGTAATACCTTTAGTCATGCTGGTGATCAGATGAGGGAAGATCCGAATTTATTTGAATCAAATTTATTACTTTAAAGAATTATAAACGAATAAGATTTACGAAAACAGTTTTCACGGAACACTTATTTATGATTTAAACTTTGACTTTTTAACTAATTCCAATATTAACAGTTTAAAAATAACAGACTATGGTTATTTAAAAAAGATAAGAACATTTTCCGTATCAAGTTAGTTTGTCAGATAAAACAACCGTACGATTGACAAGATATCGACACGCAATTACGACTACATCGGTTACTGTAGTTTTGGTCCTTTGTGGTTTATAGACATATCGGGATTTTTAATCGGGGAAGACGACAAAATGGCGGAACGCAGAGAATTGATACTCTAAATTTAAAATCGATGGTGATCTCTTATCTGGCGGAATAAAACTTTAAAATCTATAAATTTGAGCATTTCTATATAGAATGGACATAATATCAATTTTTGATTTTTTTGCGAAGTTTCCCTTTAACTGATAGATTTTCATCCAGGCCAGTCCCTCTGAAATCATCCCGCCCTGATTTTTTTATTTAAATATTTTATAATTTCTGGATTTTATTATTTTAAATTACAGGAAATGGTCTATAGTTTTGTTGCATTCAAAACTTATTGTTTCAAATGTGGGGTTTTCATTTTTCTTCAAGATATCTTATCAAAATGATGAGTCGACATATTCTGCTACTCTATGATGACAACTTAATCTATTGAGAATAGAGATTGATTACGAGTAGGGCATGAAATATTCGGGTTATTAGTAATACAATGGGTCCAAGAACGCAAACCTTGGTATGTCACAATTTGAGTGATGAGAAAACTGTGGATTTTTTCATTTATGCAACAACTTTGTGGTGGAACATTTGGACCGTGGAAGATATCCAAAGTGCAAAAATGGTGGCACACATTAGTAAAACAAGAATGTGTCCCCAGTACACATGTGCCCCATCCACACTATCATTTTCAATGTTTAATGGACCGTGAAAATGGAGGAAAATCTCTGATTTGGCATTAAAATTAGAAAGATCATATCATAGGGAACATGTGTACTAAGTTTCAAGTTAATTGGACTTCAACTTCATCAAAAACTACCTCCACCAAAAACTTTAACCTGAAGCAGGAAGAACTGACTCAAAGGCCAAAAAACATAATGCCATAAATGAGGCATAAAAAACATAACTGGATTAAAGAAATTGGCACTAGCAGGAACTTGTTAAATCTATGACTGTATATTGAGACTGAGTTCATAAAGTCGACAAACATCTGCATTCACAATCTGGCAAAACTCACCTGTTCTGTCTTATCGATAACTTCAATCACTTCTACAAAATAATTCCAAGCCTCATCTTTTCCACTAAGTTCTACTCCACTACTCAATGCCAGCTGTATCAAACTATGGAATAACTTACTGAAATATGTCATAGCTCATAATTAGAACCTGGTTTATTCAATACCTTAATATACTCCTTAAATTAATAATTGAGATGCAGAAAATATGAACTCAAGTTCTTTATACATATACATGGGTTTTAAATTTGTATAAGACATATTTAATAAACAGTTCCACTGTAATGATTGTTTGCAATGAAGATCAGTGTTGTTTCTTACTAGCTATATTCATTTTCATTAGGCACTCAAATTTTATTTAAAAGTTTAAAGTTTTCCTTTAGATATCGGAGAATGTGTAGTGATTTTTTTCAGTATCATTCGTTAAATTGCACTTTGAAACACAACTTCTCCTTTACCACATCAGTGGCCAAGTGGTTTAAGTAGTCCAACTACTGTTTCACAAGCATCTCAACATATCAACACTGAGGTTGTGAGTTTGAATCCTGTATGCAACAGGTGCACTGGACTCCAATCTTAATTGACTAGGATTGTCAGTTTTCTTACCCGAGTTCTCACCAGCTTCCTTCACAAATTAAAAGTCACTGCCACAAAATATATCAATAGTGTTTAAAGTGCCATTCAACAACTATCAATCAATCAATCAATCAATCAATCAATCAACCAACATTTCTTCAACAGGACCATCCCTCTCTTTCTATCCTTTTATCAGAAGAAATTTTTCCAGAGCAAAACTAGATTTTACCATTTATCTACAAAAGGTTAAAAGTGTTTTCAATAATTGGTGAGTTCTGCTCACTTTATACCTGCACAACAAGTTACCTGCATCTGATATAATCTGGTGTTGGCATCTGAAGATGTTTTCTGATGGCTACTTTCAATGCTCTGACGCTCATACTTTTATTTTGTGCTGGTTCTTCAACTGCTAATGCTGCAAAATACAGAAATTTGAATATGAAATAAAACAAACAAAAGTATTATTACCTCTTTTCCTCCTATTATTTCAACAGAAAAAAAATACCTGTACAAAAATGTATGCTTTTTACAAAGACTGATTGTGAGCTTAAATGAAAGGTGGCCCCATTTTTTAATTTTATTTTTCTATTAAGTATAGGATAAAGATAATTTATAGAAAAATATAGCAAAATTCCTATATTTAAAAAAATAATTGATTTATACCCACGAGCCCCCTTAAAAATAATTCAACTGCACATGTAAAATGTACCTGTGCTCTCTTTTTAATTTACGTAATCAAGTTTTTCAAATCCAAAAAATAGCCAATCCTCAAAACAATGTTATTATTGTGTTTTATTTTTGTACTAACAATTCCAAGTTAACTTTCCACAGCAGTCACAGGGGTTAAAAAATCCACTAGCCCGACGCCCGGGACTACAGTATTTAGGCCTCGGGCAACCAAAACTTGTAACCCAATATGCCCGACGGACTAGTGACAAAAAATTCCTGGCGTTTCTAAAATAGAAAGGGGAAACTCCCCTCATCACTTTTCTATCTTAGCCAATCAGATCGGGAATTCCCAGAATTTGAACAAGTTTTAAAATAGAACAAATAACTCGGGATAGATCCCGTACTTTCAATATCGATGTATCAGTACAGGGGATATTGTACATTGCTAATGCATCCTGATTGTACCTCCTGAATAATTAATTGCAATATAAATGTGAATTCTTTTGAAAGCAGAAACCTGACTTTTATCAGATATAACTTTTGAAACATGTGCACATGTTATGGACACCATTTTGATTTTGTTTACATACTGTGAAGAGTAAACATTAACAGTCTTCAGAAAACTTAAACTTGATGCAATAAATTTTCATCAATCATGACAATCTTCATTGATATTCAAATGAATTCGATTTATAAAGAAATAAAATTTATAACAAATACAATATCAGTTTAGAGACTGTGCTCAGGTTGTAATCTATTTATTTATAGCCCACAATAAGCTTACCTGTGATAAATGTAAATATGGACATTACTGTACTTCGTTTATAAAATAATTATAAAACACCAAAACTATTGATGGTGATATTTATTCACATAAATATTTGAGGTCATTTAATTTATTTTAATAAATAGAATTTTAAAACTGAAAACAAATATGAGCATTATATAACCAGCTGATAATTCTTTTACACAAACGTGATGATGTATCTGATAAAAACCCTCCAATCCTTTATATACCCATGTATAGCAGTGGTCAAGACTTGTATCATCTCGGGATTTGGTCAACTCATTATTACAGAATATTCAGTGAATATTCAATTATCAATTAATTGAATATATCTGCTAATGCCAGTAATCGGATAGGTTTTGCTAACATAAGATTTGGGTATCCAATTTGCAAAAATCTACTGTACAATGGATAAAAATTGTTAACTTTATAGAATTCATTGTTATTGCAGGAAACTCTGAATTTGTAAGTCATACTAGGGCTAGCAGGTCAGTTTTGCTGGGCTAGTAGTTTTTCCAACAGGGCTAGTAAAATTCTGCTACCAATTAGCCCTGGGCTAGTGAGCTACAACAAAATTTCTTAATCCCTGAGTCACTGAGAGTGAGAGAAGGTATCACACTTCGTACCTCATCACTTATTTTCTTAGGTAAATTCTAGGAGGAACCCCATTTCTAATTCAGTAAATATTTAATTTCCTTTATGTCAGTGGGCATGACTCCTCTGTACACATTCCTCTGTTTAAATTGTCATTGCTTTAAATATAATTTGACGTCTATTGACAGAACAGGGTTTATTTTTTTCTTGACATATTGTCATATTTTGATTCTAACGGAATTGACGGAACTAAAAGGGCGACAACTCGAAGCAATAATATGGAAGACTCCATTTTGGCTGTAGGGGTGTTCTAATTACACTTTTTCATTATTGACTACATTTTAAAAATTTAAATGATTTAAAATTATGCAACAACAATAACCTTCAATGCAGACAGACATAGAAATGATCCCATGAGTTTCAAATTAATCAATGGAGTGGGGAATCAAGAGCAACCATTCAGTCTGATACCCCTGAAGGTCAAGAAAACTATACGCATGCGCATATTTAAACAAGCAAGGACGTATATTAAATGTTAATCAAACGACCTATATGGTTCTCCATTTTTTTATGGAAGTTCAATATCAAATATCATTTTCTTACGGTGAACATATAAGAAAAACTCTGCTTCAGTTCTTATCTGACAGAAATAGCTTTATCTGAATTCAGAGAACTCTCGCATTTTATCAAAACTGCATAATTCCCTCTGTGACATGTTTCTAAATACATGTATATAAAAACACTAAATATAAGTACTGATTAATTCTGATTTTCCGTGTTGAAAAAACACGCATATAAAAAAGAGAAACATTGAAACATTAAGGTTATGAGAAGAAAATTATAGGAAAGTTGTTTAAATTCAGTTCTTTTGTTTCGGTTTTACCTTTTAAAGCAAGACAATCTTAAGAATATGAGATGTTCTTCAATATTTAGAACAAAACGGTTACTGTGAGGGCATGGGCAGAATTGGAAAGGAGTCAATGGTAAAAGTCTACAGATTGCTTGATAGCAATCGTATCCCAAAAAAATTTGTAAGGGTTCCGCGGAACCCAGTGTCTCGCCTATTTTTGCTGTAAATTGCAGACTCAACAACAATGAGGGAAAAAATCAATAAAAATATTCCTCTTGTTACATGTACTATTTTATGATTGCAAGAAAATCTAAGTCCATTTAAAAGTAAATTACAGAAAAAACTGAGTAATCTTTTTACAAACTTTACTTCTGGATACAATATTATGATCATAAATAAGCTTCTGTCCAAGTTTGGTACAAACCCAGGATAGTTTAAGAAAGTTATTAAAATTTTTAAAACTTTAACCACAGAGTGAATGTAATGGTTCCCTGGAGAAAAACTAAGTCCATTTAAAAGTAAAATATGGAAAAAATGGATTTATTTATTTACAAAATTTACTTCTGGATACTATCTTATGATCATAAACAAGCTTCTGTCCAAATTTGGTACAAACCCAGGATAGTTTAAGAAAGTTCTAAAAACTTTAACCACAGAGTGAATGTAATGTTTCTCCGCAGAAAAAACTAAGTCCATTTATAAGTAAAATATGGAAAAAATGGAATTTTATTTTTTCAAAATTTACTTCTGGATATTATCTTATGATCATAAACAAGCTTCTGTGCAAGTTTAGTACAAACCCAGGATAGTTTGAGAAAGTTATTAAAATTCTAAAAACTTTAACTACAGAGTGAATGTTTTGTTTCCTCGCAGAAAAAACTAAGTCCATTTATAGTAAAATACGGAAAAAATGGAATTTTATTTTTACAAAATTTACTTTTGGATACTACCTTATGATCATAAACAAGCTTCTGTCAAAGTTTGGTAGAAATCCAGTATAGTTTAAGAAAGTTATTAAAATTTCAAAAACTTTAACCACAGAGTGAATATTTGTTGACGCCGCCGACGACGACGGAATGTAGGATCGCTTAGTCTCGCTTTTTCAACTAAAGTCGAAGGCTCGACAAAAATCTATCTCTGTCTTTTCCTTGTCCATTTCAGTGGTAGGACCAAGCTGTGGACCTGTAAAATCATTTATTTGAACCGGAGGAAGTTCATCATCCCATCTTGCAATTCGGCAAGTGTAACATTGTCATGATTGCAATTAAAACCTTCAATTTCATCAGAATCGACGTCTGAAAATTCATTACCAGAATCAATAATTTTCAATGCATCAATATGTTGTAAATATCTTTCTTCTGTAGCATTTATATCCCTTAATTCAAAGTCATCAAACTCACTTTCACTCTTGTTACTATAATTAATTTCAGCCATTGTTTCAACATTTTTATTGAAAACTGTGCGTACACAGGTGTAACAAGAATGTCTAAATACCGCATAACCTATGCACTTAAAATAAATAAATTTTACACAATGACATGTTAAATCCTTTTCTATTGGACAGTATTCTTTAAATTCTGGAAATAACCAATTGGAGTGGTTCTTTTAGAGTGGTGTCGACCACTAGAAAAGACGCGATAGGCCAGGTAAACAAACTACAACTGTAGTTGTTATCGGCCTGAGAGTGATATATTGTTATCACGACTACAGGCAGGATTGGGGCGTACAAGTTTACAAAACAAGAGGCTCTCAAGAGCCTGAATCGCTCACCTTAATTCTTTTGGTTAAATCTCTCATCAATGATTATTTTGGCTTTTCAATTTATTTAAATGTTTTTTGGATCGTCCTATTTTCTTCAAAAGCCAAAAAAAATAATCATTTTCTCCTATGTTCTATTTTAGCTATGTTTCTTGACATACAAGGAAATAAAATATAAAATTTATACTAGATACTCTGAAATTCATTTAGCGTAAGTTTGGCTGAAATTGATACAGCAGTTTCAAAGGAGAAGATTTTTTAAAGTAAGTCAACATGATGAACAAATTGTGAAAAAAAGTCTTTAAAGGGCATTAACTCCTTAAGGGGTCAATTGACAATTTTGGTCAAATTGACTTAATTGAAGATCTTACTTTGCTGAACATTATTGCTGTTTACAGTTTATTTCTATCTATAATTATATTCAAGATAATAAACAAAAACAGCAAAATTTCCTTAAAATTATCAATTCAGGGGCAGCAACCCAACAACAGGTTGTCTGATTCATCTGAAAATTTCAGGGCAGATAGATCTTGACCTGATTAACAATATTACCCAACGTCAGATTTGCTCTAAATGCTTTGGTTTTTGAGTTATAAGCCAAAAACTGCATTTGACCCCTATGTTCTATTTTTAGCAATGGCGACCATGTTTGTTGATAGATCATAACTTCGGATACAATTTACAAACTAGATACCCTAAGGAACATTCAGTTAAAGTTTGGAAGTATTTGGCCCAGTAGTTTCAGAGGAGAAGATTTTTGTAAAAGATTACTAAGATTTACGAAAAATGGTTAAAAATTGACTATAAAGGGCAATAACTCCTAAAGGGGTCAACTGACCATTTCCGTCATGTTGACTTATTTGTAAATCTTACTTTGCTGAACATTATTCCTGTTTACAGTTTATCTCTATCTATAATAATATTCAAGATAATAACCAAAAACAGCAAAATTTCTTTAAAATTACCAATTCAGGGGCAGTAACCCAACAACAGGTTGTCTGATTCATCTGAAAATTTCAGGGCAGATAGATCTTGACCTGATAAACAATATTATCCCATGTCAGATTGCTCTAAATGCTTTGGTTTTCGAGTTATAAGCCAAAAACTGCATTTGACCCCTATGTTCTATTTTTAGCAATGGCGACCATGTTTATTGATAGATCACAACTTCGGATACAATTTACAAACTAGATACCCTAAGGAACATTCAGTTAAAGTTTGGAAGTATTTGGCCCAGTAGTTTCAGAGGAGAAGATTTTTGTAAAAGATTACTAAGATTTACGAAAAATGGTTAAAAATTGACTATAAAGGGCAATAACTCCTAAAGGGGTCAACTGACCATTTCCGTCATGTTGACTTATTTGTAAATCTTACTTTGCTGAACATTATTCCTGTTTACAGTTTATATCTATCTATAATAATATTCAAGATAATAACCAAAAACAGCAAAATTTCCTTAAAATTACCAATTCAGGGGCAGCAACCCAACAACAGGTTGTCTGATTCATCTGAAAATTTCAGGTCAGATAGATCTTGACCTGATAAACAATATTACCCATGTCAGATTTGCTCTAAATGCTTTGGTTTTTGAGTTATAAGCCAAAAACTGCATTTGACCCCTATGTTCTATTTTTAGCAATGGCGACCATGTTTGTTGATAGATCATAACTTCGGATACAATTTACAAACTAGATACCCTAAGGAACATTCAGTTAAAGTTTGGAAGTATTTGGCCCAGTAGTTTCAGAGGAGAAGATTTTTGTAAAAGATTACTAAGATTTACGAAAAATGGTTAAAAATTGACTATAAAGGGCAATAACTCCTAAAGGGGTCAACTGACCATTTCCGTCATGTTGACTTATTTGTAAATCTTACTTTGCTGAACATTATTCCTGTTTACAGTTTATCTCTATCTATAATAATATTCAAGATAATAACCAAAAACAGCAAAATTTCCTTAAAATTACCAATTCAGGGGCAGCAACCCAACAACGGGTTGTCTGATTCATCTGAAAATTTCAGGGCAGATAGATCTTGACCTGATAAACAATAATACCCCATGTCAGATTTGCTCTAAATGCTTTGGTTTTTGAGTTATAAGCTAAAAACTGCATTTGACCCCTATGTTCTATTTTTAGCAATGGCAACCATGTTTGTTGATAGATCAAAACTTCGGATACAATTTATAAATTAGATACCCTAAGGAACATTCAGTTAAAGTTTGAAAGTATTTGGCCCAGTAGTTTCAGAGGAGAAGATTCTTGAAATAGTTTACGAAGACAGACGACAGACGACGACATTCGACGACATTCGACGGACGACGACGGACGCCAAGTGATGGCATAAGCTCACTTGTCCCTTCGGGACAGGTGAGCTAAAAATAGTAAGTGACTGCAATGTATCAAGTTTTCCAAAGCATACATATCCACTTAAATCTAATAGACATTCTTATATTGTGGAATATTTACCAACAAAAACAACAGTTTTTTACAAACCTGCAATGGTTTCAAATGTTTTAGGATCTGGATTAGGAAGTTTCAGTGCTGTTTCTAAAATCTCTTCAACATGCTGATCCTTCAACTTTACTCTAGCTTCAAACTCATACAGCAACAGTAAAATCTCTGTTGTGTCTTTTGTTTTACTTTCTGAAAAAAAATATGAGGCAATAAAAGCATTTTGCAAGATACTGAAAACCAAATTATTTCTTTAACCATCTCATTAACTCCAATAAAACCTAGCAGAAGAGCAGCAACTTTCAATTTCAAAGTCTCCCATTTAAACTGGTCAAGAAATAAACTCTTGACTACCTGAACTGATATGTATAACATAGCCATTCTTATTATTGACAAGACAAATTCCACACTGCTGGAGTTTTACAGTTTTTTCTACTTTAAAAAACAAGAGTGCACACGCTGAAATGTCTCGCCTTCTATACTAATCATTGATATTATGTTGATAGTCCTAAGTATAAAGCTTTATTACAACTGTCTCATAAACTTAACATTAACCAAGATAACTTAACAAAGACCAATGAACCTTGAAAATGAGGTCAAGGTCAGATGAACCATGCCAGGCAGACATGTACAGCGAACAATGCTTCTATACAACATATATAGTTGACCTATTACTTATAGTTTAAGAAAAATAGACCAAAACACAAAAACTTAACACTGTGCAATGAACTGTGAAAATGAGGTCATGGTCAAAAGAAACCTGCGCTACTGACATAAAGATCATAAAATATTTCCATACACCAAATATAGTTGACCTATGGCATATAGTATTAGATAAAAAGACCAAAACTCAAAAAACTTAACTTTGACCACTGAACCATGAAAATGAGGCCAAGGTCGCATGACATCTGCCCGCTAGACATGTACACCTTACAATCATTCCATACAACAAATATAGTAGACCTATTGCATATAGTATGAAAATAAAGGGCTGCGCTTTAGCGCATGATACGCCCGTTGCTCTTTTAACTTGTCTTTTATGCTTTAAATGAATTTATATGATCAACTATAAATATATATACAAATCAAAAGGGATGTTACATTAATATATTCACCAAAGTTTCATAAAATCCCCCTTTTTTAAGTATAAAAATTCATTACTTAAGAAAACGTAAAATCTAAAATTTATAAAAATTGAAAGGGAGCTTACATCAATAGACATAAACAATTCACCAAAGTTTCATGGACATTGGTGAAAGCCTTTTTGAGTTATTGTCCGAAGTGTTGAAAATCCCCCTTTTTTTATGAATAAAGCCCCATAAATCCAAAACTTAAAATCTGAAATTTATAAAAATTGAAAGGGAGCTTACATCAATAGATATAAACAATTCACCAAAGTTTCATGGACATTGGTGAAAGCCTTTTTGAGTTATTGTCCGAAGTGTTGAAAATCCCCCTTTTTTTATGAATAAAGCCCCATAAATCCAAAACTTTAAATCTGAAATTTATAAAAATTGAAAGGGAGCTTACATCAATAGATATAAACAATTCACCAAAGTTTCATGGACATTGGTGAAAGCCTTTTTGAGTTATTGTCTGAAGTGTTGAAAATCCCCCTTTTTTTTATGAATAAAGCCCCATAAATCCAAAACTTAAAATCTGAAATTTAAAAAAATTGAAAGGGAGCTTACATCAATAGATATAAACAATTCACCAAAGTTTCATGGACATTGGTGAAAGCCTTTTTGAGTTATTGTCCGAAGTGTTGAAAATCCCCCCTTTTTAATGAATAAAGCCCCATAAATCCAAAACTTTAAATCTGAAATTTATAAAAATTGAAAGGGAGCTTACATCAATAGATATAAACAATTCACCAAAGTTTCATGGACATTGGTGAAAGCCTTTTTGAGTTATTGTCCGAAGTGTTGAAAATCCCCCTTTTTTTATGAATAAAGCCCCATAAATCCAAAACTTAAAATCTGAAATTTAAAAAAATTGAAAGGGAGCTTACATCAATAGATATAAACAATTCACCAAAGTTTCATGGACATTGGTGAAAGCCTTTTTGAGTTATTGTCCGAAGTGTTGAAAATCCCCCCTTTTTAATGAATAAAGCCCCATAAATCCAAAACTTAAAATCTGAAATTAAAAAAAAACGAAAGGGAGCTTACGTCAATAGATATAAACAATTCACTTAAGTTTCATGGAAATTGGTGAAAGTGTTTTTGAGTTATTGTCCGAAGTGTGGACGACGGACGGACAGACGGACGGACGGACAGACGGACGGACGGACGGACGGACGGACGGACGGACAACGGTATACCATAATACGCCCCGTCTAAAAGACGACGGGCGTATAAAAACAGACCAAAACACAAAAATTTAACTATAACCACTGAACCATGAAAATGAGGTCAAGGTCACATGACATCTGCCCGCTAGACATGTACACCTTACAATCATTCCATACAACAAATACAGTAGACCTATTGTATATAGTATGAAAAAAACCCAGACCAAAACACAAAAATTTAACTATAACCACTGAACCATGAAAATGAGGTCAAGGTCAGATGACACCTGCCAGTTGGACATGTACACCTTACAGTCCTTCCATACACCGAATATACTAGCCCTATTGCATATAGTATCTGAGATATGGACTTGACCACCAAAACTTAACCTTGTTCACTGATCCATGAAATGAGGTCGAGGTCAAGTGAAAACTGTCTGATAGACATGAGGACCTTGTAAGGTACGCACATATCAAATATAGTTATCCTATTACTTATAATAAGAGAGAATTCAACATTACAAAAATCTGAACTTTTTTTTCACGTGGTCACTGAACCATGAAAATGAGGTCAAGGACATTTGACATGTGACTGACGAAAACTTCGTAACATGAGGCATCTATATATAAAGTATGAAGCATCCAGGACTTCCACCTTCTAAAATATAAAGCTTTTAAGAAGTTAGCTAACGCCGCCGCTGCCGGATCACTATCCCTATGTCGAGCTTTCTGCAACAAAAGTTGCAGGCTCAACAAAAAAGACATTTAATGCCATTTCAAGGCCTTTTATAACTCAATATGTGGTATGGTTTTTGCTCATTATGAAAGGACAAATATTGATCTATAGATGCTGATTTCTTCATCATGTGGTCTCAATTGGAGAGTTGTCTCATTGGCAATCATACCACATCTTCTTATCTATATATTGGTCATTTATGTTTTGAAATGAAGTTGTTTTCTTCTGTGACTATCATCTCTGCATTGTTTTAAGTTAAATAGTTAAATTCAGTACAATTCACCTACCTGCTGCAGATAACATATTCATCTCAAGCTGGTTACAAAGCCTTTTACATTCTTCAACATGATATAATGCATCTTCAAGGGCATTTCTCTGAAATAGATTTAAGTCATTTAAAATTTCATCTAAGCATGATTATTTTCCTTTAAAGTTTTTGAAAGGAAATGTATAACACACATTAACATCTTTACCTTATATGAATTATAAATAAAATGTAAAAAAAATAATTGTACCTTTGTCGACGCAAATATTTACAACTAATGTGTATAAATTGTCATCCAACAGCAATAACTCTTATAGGGAGTCCACTTATAATTTCTGTCATGCATAATTTTTTGTTGATCTCAATAAAAACTTGATGAGGGTAAAAATCTTCCTTCAAGGGAAAAAATACTTAGACAACAAATGATTTTGGTCATGTTGACTTATTTAAAGCTCTTTGAATTTAAACACAAATTAAATTTTATACCACAAGTCTGTTTTTTACAATTTTTATAAACCAATTTTTGACCTGGGAATCAATGCTAAACAGTTTAAACAAGACCCTTTTATTAACAGATTTCAATACGAATTTGCTCATTTTCCTAAAATTGCTAAAAGTAAAATAATGTTACTTCTATTTTCATTAGTGTATCCCATACTATGTAAATACCTGTTCTTGTTCATTTAGACATTTTCTTGCCACTTGTAAACTTGCAGCAGCTGCCATTAATCTACAGGTTTTCTGTCTGGTCATCTGATTTCTGTCCTCGCCACTCAATGCTGACAGCTAAAAAATACTTAAGATACTGATAAGTATGCTCAAGAAAGTTACATCTCAACCCCCACAATTTACATTCGAAACAAATTTTCTATTATCTCCCCTTTAAACTACCTTACTGAAATTATATACCAATATGGACTCTCCATAAAATATATACTAGACACAGAGAGACCATTTTAAATTCACAGTGATGGGTGTTATCAAACACATTTTTTGTACCATGAAAAAGTCAGTGAAATTTGAAAACTGTCTCTTTAGTTAATTATCCTATTTTCTGGGGGTTGTATTTCATGTACATATACCTCTTTTTATCCATTCTTTCAAAATTTTTTAATGATTCTTGATAGTTTTCACAGGGCATACATCATTTAAGATGTAGAGGAGAATAATGTAGTTTTTAGCTCAATATTAGAATCTTGACAATAATAACAGACTTTTTTTTTACCTGAACTGATATCAGAAAAATAATCTCACCTGGCAACACAGAGTGAATAAATCCCTCATACAATGTGGCTTTTCCTCACTTTGCAACGCCATGTTCCATGCTGAAATAAATATTTTTTACTATGTAAATTTATTATTAATTATTGTCCTATGGGTTTGCACTAACAACATATGTTTTTACATATTCATTTTTGTATGTTAATTACTAACATTCCGGACTTTGCACAGACCAATAACCTTATAATTTCAAGTGTAAAAATATATAAGTGTTTTGTAAACAGAAGGTTGAAGAGCAATTGTTGTGAAAACACATCACAAAGTATAGAATGCTCACATGATGAAAACACTACACAGACAACATCATTTGTAATCTAAAAGGTCACATGGATAATTATCATCTTCCTAAATGTGTAGCAGTTGGAAAATACATCAATCTTTTGTTTTGCTGGTTACTTCATGTTTTATACATGTAATTACCAGAATCTTTCTTGAAAACATATAATCAATAAAAATCATTAGGACTGTTCCATTCCAACATAAACAGTACACAGGGAAGAAACCTTTTAAAATGGCACCCAGACTCAAATAAAGAATTTCAGTTTAATACATATATCACTTTACTTGACATTTACACATATAGTGGAGATTTAAAGAGCCTTCCCCGGGTCCCATGTATGTTTATATGGAACAGATCCTATAAAGAATGTACCAAACATTGAGTGCACGGTCTATAAGTTTTTGCAACCACTTTTTCCTATTGCTTAAGTATATATAAAAAAAAGAAGATGTGGTATGATTGCCTATGAGACATTCTCCATAAGAGACCAAATGACACAGAAATTAATAACTATAGGTCACCGTACAGCCTTCTTCAAATAGTAAATAAATATACTTACAGATCTTCATGAACCAGTTAGCTTCATTGTTAAGTTGCTCTGTTAAATCTTTTCTATCATTTATCAGCTGTAACAGCTTGTTGTAACCTACAACATTAAATGACAAAAAAATATTGAAGATTTTAAGAGACATGCGTCACTCAAATTTCACCATTGTAAGTTTTTCTACTGATACAATATAATACTAGATATTGGTTGCAGTGGACATGACATAGCATGTTTTTCAAAAGTGGATAATCTAGGCACCAGAAACTAAGTTTATAACTTTACAATGTAACTGTTATCACAACAAAGATTTATTCTTCTTGGTTTATCTACTAGTTCACAAACTCTGCCTTCTCTTAATTTAAAAATATTATTTATTTTTTGCAATATCAAAATGTTAAGTATGAAAAAATACATCCTCTAGCCCAAACAAAAAAAAAACAAAAAACTTCAGCCTTCCGCCCAAATATTTTTATTTTAAACTTCAAATAAAATTTAAAAAACAACAAAAACACGAAAAGAACTTCTAATTCTCAACAATGACAATATAAAACATTTTTCAGGCAATCAACTAAATATAAACAAATCAACAAGAATCCCATGCATATATAATCTACTACCTGTCCTTATATGAGTAGTTATATTTTCAATATCAACACTGAAACAAGAATGTGTCCATAGTACATGGATGCCCCACTCGCATTATCATTTTCTACGTTCAGTTTACTGTGAAAATGGGATCAAACCTCTTATTTGGCATTAATATAATTAGAAAGATCATATCATACATAACATGTGTACCAAGTTTCAAGTTGATTTGACTTTGACTTTATCAAAAACTTTTACCTGAGGGGGTACAAATTATTGAATGCACAGCCTAAAAATCTAAAAGTCCCAAGGTAGGCCATAAAAATAGAACAGAAACTATTCAACTAAATTGAATTTGTAACAGTAAAATAAAATTAAGAAATTATTGTCAATAAAAAATCACAAATATTTACTTTTTACATAAAACTAATCATGCAAAAATTAAAAAGTTCTATGCAGCTGCTTGCACAATCCACAATCATATATCTCACTTTGAATACTCCTGACACTTATTTGAAAGATTTGACATTTAGTTGAATAATTTGTCAGTTTTCTAATAGTGCCTTGTTTGTGCTCTATAATGGATTGAATTTAATCATTTATCTTTTGCTTCTAAAACTTACATTTATAATCTACTTTTAAATACAGACTGTCATTTTAATTATTCTCAGTATTACAATTTTTTGTGGTCAGAAGAAAATCTTGTTTGTGAATACATATTTTAATGAATTTTACACTTAAATTTGTGGTCAAGTGAACAAGTGTATGCACGAAAATGGAAATGTTAATATTTAACACTGATCCTTTATATTTAGTGGTAGAGAACTCTAGCCTTTTGCTGACCATTATGTCTTCTGATTGTTCCTACTGTACTGATTCTTTTATTTTTTGGTGGATATTAATATTTTGTTGATTTAGGAAAACTTGCACTTTTAAAGATATTTTATTTCGTAGTTTTGAAAAAGTCTGACTACAAGCCTACAATTTTTTTTTAAATTCGTTGAATATTCAAATGTGTGATTCACCTGCTTACATGAAAATTGGTATAATTACTATCTTGCAAATTATAATGAGTGTACAGTATGTTCTACAAGACAGGCATTTCTTTGTTCCATTTCACTTACCATTTTTCTTCTGTTTCTCCTAGTTTTATTCTAATCAAACACCTCAGGGCTGTTAAAACTTGTAAATGATCTGGACTTGTGTTAGCCAAACATTCTAATGCTGCAGATGCAGTGGACTGGTGATGTTGCTGCAAGGAATTTGAATTTGTCTAGTACAACTATGCCCCACTTGCACTATCATTTTATATGTTTAGTGGACTGTGAATTTGGGGTTATAACTCTAATTTGGCTTCAAAAATAGAAAGATTATATCATAGGGAACATGTGTACTAAGTTTCAAGTTGATTGAACTTTTACTTCATCAAAAATACCTTGACCAAAAACTTAACCTGAAGCAAAACTGACAGACAAACTGACAAACAAACGGATCCACAGACTGAAAAACAAAATGCCTCTAGGTGGGGCATAAAAACATGAAAATTTTGTCAAAAAAAGTCTTTTCCAGAAGTTAAGTATTTGGCATTTGATTAGAATATTCAGAATTTGTTAATTAGTTAGTTTCATACTTCTCAAGGCAGATTGTTATCAGTTATTCTTTAGACAATTAGTCCAAACTTGAATTAAAAAAAATTCCAGGTATGTACACAGGAGTAATACAGATACTTATAGATTATCGTTGATCATCTCAAGGAGATTGATTTTCTCGCTTGAGCTGGGACTTCGAAAGTGAGAAAAGCAATCAAGTTGAGATGACCAATGATAATCTGTTTATTGCTGTTTTACCTATATCAATTTCATGTCAATTTCATTAGCAACGCAACGTGCCCCCTTAGTCTCTAGCGATAATTATCATATCACTCCACTCCGCTGAGAAAGGAAATTATCAGTAAGCAAGATCAAAGGAAAATTTCTTAAAATAGCGATAAACATGCATATCCTGGATTAAGTATTTTCTTAGTGTATAGCTTATAAGGGATATTCTGACAAAAACCTCAAAAGCCATGTGTGCTGCCAGACAAATAAGACTGTGTACATCTGTATCTTCTGAACTGTTTTGTACTGCTATTTCACACATCTTATGTAAGGCTTGTCTTGCTTAAAAAGAAAATCATTATGTCAACATGATTTGATAAAACTGAAATATTTCCCAATTATACATAAGACTTGAAAAAATGGTGCAATAGTTCTATTCTTTCTGGTATTAAACCAGAATCTTAATAGGGCTGTTTCAGAATTAAGCATACGGGGGGCTTTTCTTTAAGACCACCAACCATAAAATAAAAGTGGTCAATTTACATGCAGTTCTTACAAAATTGTGAATAGTTTGCAACCACCCATATTTATTAATTTTAGTTGGTCTTATTTCCCCACTTGAAAAGTATTTGAAACAGCCCTTAAAAGCAATGACACCTTTAAATTAACAGTTCTAAAAAAAATACATGCTTGAAAATTAACGTGTTTTAATTTTCTCCATGAACATTGCTACAGCCTACTAATCAAGTTTTTTAAACCCATAACTTTTATCCATTTCACTTTCACATAACATGAATGAATCAAAAGATTTTTTCTGATTTTGTCTTCTTAGAAACATATGAGGAATTAATTGTTGACTGCTTCATTTAGCAACAAAATTTTCCGGTTTAAACACTTACGTCGGATGGGAATGCTCTGTATTTTCTCATATATATGAAGAGAATAATCATCATTTTCAAACAGTGAAACAATTTTGTGAGGTTTATTTGTTGAGACAACAGGAGTGCAATGAATAATTCTTTGTCCAATAACACAAACAAGAATGTGTCCATAGTACACCAATGTCCCATCCGCACTATCACTTTCTGTGTTCAGTGGACCATGAAAATGGGGTAAAATCTCTAATTTGGCATTAAAATAAGAAAGATGATATCATAGAAAACATGTGTACTAAGTTTCAAGTTGATTGGACTTCAACTTCATCAAAAACTACCTGGACTGGACAGACGGACAAAAGAACGGACGGATGGACGAGCAAACAGACGCATAGACCAGAAAACATAATGCACATAAAAATCAAGTGTTTTGTATGCTGTCTCATAGAGGTTTACCTTACATCTCCTTTTGTTAGTAGAAGATAACCAGAAACAGGTCAGTAATACAAAATATACATGCTAGCACTATAAGGATTTATGATTTCTTACTATAGTAGTTTGCAGTTTGCATTGCAGCTATCTTTTATTCTTTTTAACTCATACGAAGAGACATTTTAACCAACTCCTATATCATTTGGTCTCTGGTGGATAGTTAGTTGTCTTATTAGCAAGCATACCACATCTCCTTATGTTTATACACCATTGATAATCATGCTAACTCTTATCCCAATACAAACCATTTTCTACATCAGATTCTGCTAATGCCAACTTGTACAAACTAAACTGTGTGTGTATTGATCCAGGGTCATGTTTCTCTGCTTCACTCAGTGCATCTAATGCCTGTACAGTATATAAATATATCATCTTATAAAATACTTTCATCTTTTTGTGCATTAAATTTACAATTCAAGCTACTTAAATGATGTGGGATTTTCTCTGAGTAGAGGAGTTAGGACATGGTAATGTCTTAATCCAAGGTCATTCACATAGCCTAGGAAAAATGGCAAAAAAGATATCCTTAGGTCTTACAACTTGAGGCATTTTCCTAGTAGATTGTAGAAAACAAATTTTCTCCAGATCAATATTAGAACCACACATAATATATATCAGGATTTAAAATGTATAACCCTTATGAAACTGAATTGTTTGCCGCAAACTTGCAGCAGACTTGCTGCAAGCTTGCGGCAAACAAAAAGTTTGCAGGAACACAAAAAAAAGTGTTTGCAGATGTTTGCCACTAGATGCAAACTTCCGACAAACAATGCTGCAAGCTTGCAGCAAGTTTGCAGAAACATCAATGTATGCAGTAAGATTGCCAGAAAGTTTAAAATAGTAAAGAATGTTTGCGGCAAGACTGCAGAAAACTTTGACCATTCTATATGTTTGCCGCAAGATTGCAGAAAACTTTGACCATTCTATATGTTTGCCAGAACATTGCAAGAATTCACAATATTGACTGGGCATGCCTAGTTGGCACTTCCTGGATGCTAACTATTTAAAATTGTGGCTAGGTCATGTTGGTTGTGTTTGGAAATGCATTTCACATATATAAGAGATCAAGGAGGCATTTTGGTTCAATAATATGGGATAATCAGTATGTAATTTTGTAAGTACAAATGATTCATAGAACTCCCATGTTTTAATGAAATACGTAAGTAATGTTATCATCATACATAATTAAGTAAGCAACTATATATACATGTATCTGTTATTGAAAAACTTAAACCATTTTAAGTTTGAGTTTGTAACTGATGAACTGCACCATCATGATCATGTTTATTAAGATTAAGTTAAATTCTGTAAAGAAATTATTACCTAGCTTTATAGTCTCATTACACATTTGAGATTTTACCTTGTTCATTTTTTAAACAGGTATATTATGTCATTTGAGAATGACTCCTGCCCCTTTTTCAAAACTCAAATGCATGTATGCATTTCCTTAAATCTCACGAGTTTGCAAGAATTCTTCCAATGACAGTTTGTATAAAGACAGGAACTGACTTTTTAAAAATGTTGCTGTGTAATTTTTGAAAGAGATGAATTGAATGTGTCTTCACACATGACATTAGTAATATGTGTAGTTTCTGCAAGTTTGCAACAAACAATTGCTGCAAGCTTGCGGCAAATATAATTTGCATAATTATGTTTGCAGCAAGCTTGCCGCAAACTTCATTTGCATGGTAAAATGGTTGCAGCAAGTTTGCGGCAAATGTTTGCCACAGGGCTTGTTTTTCGGTAAAGGAAGGGTTGTTTCAGGAAAAAAAATACAAAGGGGGGTTAGAACTCAGAAAAATTATATTTACCATGGTGGAGGATTATCTTTATTATTTGTATTGTAAAGGAAAAAATAGTTTAACTTTTGTGTGGTGAACCCACAAATCAAAAATCCTTTACCCCAACCCCTGGCATTCTCCTTATCAGTCTGACAGATAATTAAGATTAAAGCATGGTAATGAGGGTACAAAACCTGTCAATTTTGATTCCCATAATTATAGTTGTAAATAAGAATCTTTGACAAAGCTTGTAAATGAATGTTATCCTATAGGGTTTTAAAACATTTTCCATTTTTTCACTTTAACCAATGTCGGATAATTTTTCTAAACCATTCAACATTAAAATGGTTTTAAAATTTGCTTCAACTTTAGTAACAACATTTGTTTCCCATTATACCAACCTTCTCATTGAGTTGAAGATACATGTAACAATTAGCTCTATTTCTGTGTAGCTTAGCCAGGTTTTTGTCACCAATTTGTGAAGTATCATACAGACTTAAAGAATAATTGTACCACTCTAGTGCAGATTTAAAGTCTTTTTCCTGCAAAGAAAAAAGAAAATGCATGAATATTAATGTACGTAGCAAAACCAGCCAAATGCAACAGATTTTAAACAGAGATTTAAAATCTCTATTTTTAATAATAATTAGTCAAACTATTTCAAGCATAAATATTTTTCATCTGTTCAATTAAACACGACAAGGTATTGTGTAATTTTATCTTAATGATTAGGCATATTAATTATATTTTAAGGTGGTCCCTAACACTACAGGGAGATAACTCTGTAAAGTCAGCTAAACGTTTTAATTACGTTGTGTTGTAAAGGGAATGTTAAGCTTCTCAATGATCAAAATTGGTGTTTATCAAACTGCTATATAACCAGTGTAATTTTTTTCTGACAAAAAAGGTTGGTTCAAAATTTTCAAATTTTTTATATTTTTGTTAGAGGGTCAAAGTAAATACATTTTTTGTACATTGTTCAAATTTTATGAAAATTAAACGAGCCAAATTAATTTTAGTGAAAGTGTTGGGTACCACCTTAAATACATGTCCCATTTGCTATTAAATGCGTTAACTATAATAGAACTGTTTACACTTTGCTGTATAATTTTGGCAGATAAGATATCACAGAAAAAGAAATTATAACTCCCACAGTCAGGAATCTATTAAGTTTTCAATAATATTTTCATCAAAATTTCATCTATTTCATTGTTATGTAACTTTTATGTTACTCTGAAGTTTTACCATTTGAAAAGTAGTAATTTTGTTGACTTCTTGAATGCTATCTCTTTCATGGAAAATGATAGACTAAGGTATTCTCATGGACTTCAAACCATTAAAACAGAAAAATTTTAAATAAACCTTTAACCCATATGAAACCTCAAATTAAAAAAAATAATGATGCATATGTTTTTTTATAACTAAATGGATTATAAAACTTATGAACATCAACTTTTTTCTGAAAAAAATTCTTTACTTTGTCAACATTTAAAAAAAGTCTACCTTTTTTTAATTGCTTGCTTCCAAGAAGAAATTCGCCAACACATTTTCGGTATGCATGTGACTTAAGTGTGACCCTTGTAGTAAAAATTGGTGATCGATATACACATGGATCTGTCATTTAAATAAACTATTATCTGATTGTACATGCTATACACATGCTCAATATCAATGTTTCTTTGTTGGTTCTTTACTTTAAGTTGACAATTGGAAACTACAGCTTTAAAACACGACAACTAAGTGGCTGTGATATTTTCACACAATAACAGGCAGAGAGAAAGAAAAAAAGACGATTATATGAAATGTTAGTGTAAACAAATATAAAATCGTGCAAAGAAGACAAAGTTTATGATACATACATGCATTGGTTCAAGAATTGGATAAACATTATTTTTCACCAGTCACTCGTTTCATATGACTTTAACTAATGATTCAATTACAAAATTATTTTACTATTTCAATCTGACCTCAAAGGCCTCAGCTGCTTGTTCCCATAATAAGATATGAAATCGTTTCAGCACCTCCTTGTCCAAAGGATTTCCTGTATTGTGCCCTAGAATGAATACAAAATAATTATTTCTTCATACACAACTTCAAAATTTATCAGTTTGTTTTAGCCATGAAAAAATATGTCTTCTAGTTTTCACTTTTTCTTTCTTACAAAGACAGTAACTTTAAACAAGAATAATAAATTTTACACAACAACTTAAAAAGTGAAAATTATTGTTTATCTAAAATTTACCTCCTATAAATATCTAGGAATACGATTGGTTAAAAGGAGACTGTGTATATTTCATATTAGGTTAGTAGTGTTCCATATTGGGTTAGTAGGCGGGGCTTATTTAAATACATGGTTAGTAGTAGTGTTACATCCTTTTATAAAAAAAAAACCACAATGTTAAGGGAAAAAAAAAGACGTAGAAATTGATGATGAACCATTAAAATAAATTCATAAAACACATTTAAAGCAAACAAGTTGTTATTGTAGGCATTTGTTTTTGTATAGACCAACAAGTAGGTTCTTAATACTAAAGGTATTGAAGACTTGATCACTTTGATAGGCCATTAGTCTAAATACTACATGCTAAGATAGTCGGTAAGATAAATTCGTTACATAGTGTGCTAGTGACCTAATACTATATATATGGGGTTCATTGGAATCCCTATATAAAATTTACTGACCCCAAATATATCGTATTAAGTCACTAGCACACTTTATAACTAATTAAGTTATTGTATGTTATATCATTATTCCAATAAATAAAAGAGGAGCTAAATAAGATGTTGAGATAAAGAAACAAAATCTTCAAGATTCTTTTGGAACCAGTATCATAAACGGGAACTAGAGGCTCCAAAGAGCCAGTGTGGCTCACCTGATATTTTTGTTTACAATTGATGCATGAAATAATGCAACCATTATCCTTTTGCTTTCGTTTCAAAGATATAAGCCAACAAGAATGTGTCCATAGTACACAGATGCCCCACTTGCACTATCATTTTCTAAGTTCAGTTCGGGTTCAAAACTCCAATTCGGCATAAAAATTAGAAAGATCATATTATAGTGAACATGTGTACTATGTTTCAAGTTGATTGGAATTCAACTTCATAAAAAACTACCTTGACAAAAAACTTTCACCTGAAGCGGGACAGACAGACAAACGGAAGAATGAACGGATGCACAGACTAGAAAACATAATGCGCCCCTTCTATCGTAGGTGGGGGCATAAAAACTGCATTTTTACCCAATGTTCTATTTCTAGCCATGTCAGCCATGTTGGTTGGGAGGTGGGGTCATCCGATACATTTTTAAACTAAATTTCCTGATGATGATTGTGACAAAGTTTGGTTGAATTTGTCTCAGTAATTTCAGAGGACAAGATTTTGGTAAAGATAAAAAAAAAATACAAAAAATTGTTAAAAATTTAAAAAATTCATTAAGGGGTCAATTGATAATTTTGGCCATGGTTGACTTGTTTGTACATCTTACTTTGCTGAACATTATTGCTGTTTACAATTTATCTCTATCTATAATTATTACAGCTTTTACATTAATGCTAGCAAGACAAATCTTTGTTTGGCTTGCTTGCTTTGTTTGTGTCAGTGTTTGCTCAAGCATGGTAATTAAGATAGGCGGGGCTTCAGCTTGTATACATCATACTTAGATTGTATTGGACGTTATGTCTGAGGTTAAGGACACTTAATTTTAAAACATCACATGACAAATATTCTCACATGTTTTCTCACCTGTAAAAATACAATAATTTGTCAATGAAAGAAAAATATAAACTTTTTTCTTGTATGAGGCTGAGAAACTGGCCTTCAACATTAATTGACCTAATATTGTTTTTATAACATATCAATCTATTCGTTCAGTCAGTTATTTCCATGTCTGTCCTTCGATTATGCAACTCAAGAAAATATTCCAAAATGGGAAACAATTGTATCGAAAAGAGAAAATCGAGTGCACCTTTTTTATGTTAGGGTGTGTTTGAGATGAATATTTTGTCTTGAAAATGTACAAAACAAGAGTATTTGATGCATCATCTCGCTATCATTTTATATAGCAAAGCTACAGGTTGACTTTATAACATTAAAAAAATCACAGTACTAAAAGATGAAATATAGGGTCAAGTGAAATACCTATCAAATTGATCACAAAATCAGAGTAGGTGTGTTCGAATAGCTATTTTACTAAAAGTGCTTGACGACAGTCTTTAAGTTGGATCTCTGAAAAAAAATTGTCTTCCGTTTCTACGATTGTGAAAATGAACTGGTGTAATAGGAAGATAATTTAGACGAAGTAGAATCCTGTCTGTATTGTGTATTTACAGGTAAGGAAACATGTGAGAATATGTATCATGTGATGTTTTAAAATTTAGTGTCCTTAACCTGCAACATAACGTCCAATAAAATTTAAGTATGATGTATACAAGCTGAAGCCCCGCCTATCTTATTTACCATGCTTGAGCAAACATTGATACAAACAAAGCAAGCAAGCCAAACAAAGATTTGTCTTGCTAGCATTAATGTAAAAGCTGTAATATAATATTAAAGATAATAACCCAATACTACCAAATTTCCTAAAAATTACCAATTCAGGGGCAGCAACCCAACACTGGGTTGTCTGAAAATTTCCACGTAAATACATCTCAATTTTTTAAACTTATTTACCCCATGTCAGATTTACTCTAAATGCTTTACTTTCAGAGATATAAGCCAAAAACTGCATTTTTAACCCCCCCCCCCCCTTTCCCCATGTTCTATTTTTAGCCATGGTGCCCATTTGGAACAAGTATCATATCTTGAAAAAAAACACCAGAATATTCAATGATAAATGTAGGCAGAATATGTAAGGAGTAAAGTATGGATGCAAACCTGTTATGCAATTTTCTACAAATTGTTTAGCTCCATCTTTGTTATTTGTCTGTAGAAATAGTTCTAATTGGATTCCTTTTAATTTACATACATCAGGACTATTTCCAAATCTTAAAATTTGATCTTGTATAAGTGACTGGTAAACAGCAGCTCTGTCAAAATAAATGTATAGCAATATAGTGTAAACAGTTTGAAAAGCATTCTCAAATTTTCATTTGGAGGCGTCCTTCAGCTGGCCCCTTAAAAATATGTTTACTAGTTCAGTGATAATGGAAGTCATACTAAACTCCGACATGTTAACCAATGTAAATTCAACAGAAGCTTTTTACATACAGTATAGACACCACATTAATTTTGAACACCTTCTTTAAGTGGCATGTCATTTCTGGTTTCATTGTTTTTTAAGCTTGCTGTTTTCTGATTTTTAGTTGTAAGTTTCCTCTGAAGACCATAAATTAATTTTTGGTGGGCATCAAAATGAAGACAATTTTTTTGTTGTTGAAGACGAGGTGAAAAAATGCCATTCCTTCTACCTTCAGCTAATGACAGTTATAAATAATAAAACCAAACATCCAGCCATACCTTTTGTAATCAGATAAAAGCTGAACCAATGATGTTACACTATCTATCGTGGTATCTGTCTGTTTCACTATTTCATCTACAGCTGTATATAATATAATATAGTAAAAGATTTATTCATTAATTCAAATTTACATGTCCTCAGTTTAAATTTATATCAAGAGTATTTGAGTAGAATTATCAAATTATTCATTGCAATTAGTAAGTCATTTCAAAAAGAAAACGTAGCTTACATCTATATGAAAGAATATTGCTTACTATGTTATGTGGTATGGGTCTATAGCTCATTTTTTGAAGTTCATATAGTGACTGAAGTTATTTTCATCCTTATCCTAAAGATATTGTTAGATTATCATCTCAGTGGGAATAAAATATCATTTATGTTAATAAGTAGCTTATTTGACATGAAAACAGATGTCATCAAGATATTGGACTAAATTCTTCCTCAATTTTACCAGGCATGGGGTATTCGTAATCAGTAATCATAATCAGCTGTAATCTATTATATTTTGCAGTGTAATCCTATGTAATCAGTAATCATGCCATTTCTGATTACAAGTAATCATAATGTAATCGATTACACTGCAAAAAACATGTGTAATCATGATTACTTTTAGATTACTTTAAGATTACATTCATATGATTACTTGCTGATTACAAATCTTATATATATATATATGAAAATAGTTTTTAATAGACAAAATGAAAATTAGAAAATGTAAAGCTTGAATGAAAAATCATGAAACTAGTATTCACAATGATGGGACCTTGTTTAATGTGATAAATTGTTTCATCTATATAACATATTTGTATAACCAAGTGTTTTATTTTGTTAACAGCTTACTAAAGGAAATTGCCTCTCCAATATTTAGTTGTGAGATTGAGCTCTTATGATACAAGAAAATGCCTTGAAAGCATTTTACATGATTATTCATTTTTTCATCGCGATGACCAGTCAGGCACACGTACACAAAAATTGTGTTACGCATGTCGAAAAATTATCTCAAGAACGTTTGCAATCTCCAATGCAGAATTATTGAAGATTGAACATTTTGAGGGAAAATATGAATAAAATTGAAATGGAAATGGGGAATGTGTCAAAGAGACAACATCCCGACCAAAGGGCAGATGAATGCCTACTCAAATCCAATCTATTAGAAAAATTGAATTATTAAAGAAAAGTGTCCACCATGCACTTGCACTGCACTGATATTAATATAGTAGAATAAAATGATATACAAATGAATAAAAATTATATACATATATTAAAATATATATAAAATATACATGTTACTGTAATATACAAATATCAATATGACAACAAACCAGACGGTATACTGATTTGTATCACTACAATATAAAAGTCAACTTGTCTCAGATTTTTTTTTTATATCTGTGCATTAACCTAACTTTCAGGTATAGAGATGTGATTTTTTTTCTAAGACAAGTGCTTGTCGGACCATCCCCAAGAATTTGCTGTCATCCAATGTTCAGTACTTCAGTACTTTAATTAATTCAAAATTGCAGGGGTTCTTTTTCAACTTGCAAAAAAGAATACAGTCTGTTAAAACCAATTTCTGTCTTTTAAGACTAGTTATCTCTTGTCTTGTGAGGTTCCCTGTGTATCAGTAAACGTAGGTTGAGGCAGTCTAGATATAGGAACATTAATCAGGCCAGTAATTACATATTTAGGTTGAGGCAGTATAGAAACATTAATCAGGCCAGTAATTACATATGTACCTCTGTTAACCATCTCATCAGTATCTCCATTCTGTAGAAGAATTTTCAGGTTTATGTAAAGACCAGCAGGATGTGGATACTCCTTCAAAAGAAATTACAACAAGAATGTGTCCAAAGTACTCAGATGCCACCACTCACACTATATGTTTTTCTATATTCAGTGGACCTTGAAATTGGAGTCATAGGGAACATGTATACTAAGTTTAAAGTTGATTGGACTTCAACTTCATTAAAAACTATCTCGACCAAAAGGTTTAACTTGAAGTGGGACAGATAAACAGACGAACGAACGAACAAACCAACAGACGAACAGACCAGAAAACATAATGCCCATAAATGGGGCATAATAATAAAAATAAGTAGATCAAGGAAACTTGTATAGACTAACAGACTTTTAATACCAATCCACAGACAACAAAATATATATATGAAAATTAGTAATTGATTCAAAGTCACTGGACCTATAAGACAGCCTCAAAATATACTTCAAACTCATATCTTTATAGTAATGCTACTCCATACAAAACATCATTGATTTATCACAAATATTTCTTATCGAACTTAAGCAGAAAACCTAACATTGAAAATGGTTACTTAATTCAAGACAAGGCTCAGTGTTGAAGGTTGTTCTTCGACCTGTAATTCACTTGTTAAATATCAAGTAAGAGTTGTCTCATCGGCACTCATACCACATCTTCTTATTTATAATATCACTGGACAATGACCTCTAAATAGAGGTAAACCTGAAATGTACTGATAGTAATGCAACTTTATATCAAAGGTATCAATGATCTATCACAAGTAGGTCTGTCAAACTAACTTAAGCAGAAAACTTAACAATTTTTTACTCTTGTCACCATCGCTGAAAAAGCAATCCCTATGTCTAGCTGTCAGCGTCTGTCATCACAGTTGCAATATATATTCTATGACCTTTTATTCCATCAGGAACAAATATTGTAATATTTCCTCCAGTTGAGAAAGTATTCCAGAATAATTTATCTATTTGGAAATAACATTTTAAAGTATAAACTTCTTTTCCATGACAATGGGCTGTATTTGTGTTTTTGTCTTTTCTTTAAAACTTTATCAATAGCTATTTACTAACCATAAACAGAAATAAGATGTGGTATAGGACATTTTTCAAATGTACATGTGTAAGTATGAAAAATGTTATGAGAAATCATCCATATAGGAATGATAGGGCTTTCCAGAAATAAATATCTGGGAGTGTCAGAACTCCACATTTCTATTTTTTTAATAATTCAAGTAGGAATATTTCATTTCGTCAGTGATAACAAAAGATAAGAAAGAAGTTCAAAACTCCTATATATTTTTTTGGAATATCCCTTGCAACTTACAGCATTAGCCAAGGTAATGGCATTCTGTGCTTTCTGGAAGTATGCTGGACCTAAGTCTAAGTAAGCACATGCCAATAATCTCAATGTTCTGGCCTACAACATAACAAAGGGTTTAGATATAAATAATTGAACAACATAACCATGGGTTTAGATATAAATAATTGAACAACATAACTCAAGGTTTAGATATAAATAATTGAACAACATAACCAAGGGTTTAGATATAAATAATTGAACAACATAACTCAAGGTTTAGATATAAATAATTGAACAACATAACCAAGGGTTTAGATATAAATAATTAAACAACATAACCAAGGGTTTAGATATAAATAATTGAACAACATAACCAAGGGTTTAGATATAAATAATTGAACAACATAACCAAGGGTTTAGATATAAATAATTGAACAACATAACCAAGGGTTTAGATATAAATAATTAAACAACATAACCAAGGGTTTAGATATAAATAATTGAACAACATAACCAAGGGTTTAGATATAAATAATTAAACAACATAACCAAGGGTTTAGATATAAATAATTGAACAACATAACCAAGGGTTTAGATATAAATAATTGAACAACATAACCAAGGGTTTAGATATAAATAATTAAACAACATAACCAAAGGTTTAGATATAAATAATTGAACAACATAACCAAGGGTTTAGATATAAATAATTGAACAACATAACCAAGGGTTTAGATATAAATAATTGAACAACATAACCAAGGGTTTAGATATAAATAATTGAACAACATAACCAAGGGTTTAGATATAAATAATTGAACAACATAACCAAGGGTTTAGATATAAATAATTGAACATGACCAAAGGTTTAGATATAAATAATTGATCAACATAACCAAGGGTTTACTTAGATATAAATAATTGAAAGTCAAGTTTCACAAGAATGAACTGGTAATTTAAAAATACTGATTTGGGGAGAAAACATCTGAATACTAGAGTTCTTGGTAGAAATTCTGTGAAAATTTAATTCAATAAAAAGATTAAAAAGATACATTTTAATATCTAATAACTTAACAAGATTACTACCATCTATTTTCAAATTTAGAACCCAGTAAATATGTAAAAATTAAACAATGAAAATGTTATAATGATTAAACAAAGGCATAACTGTCAATTTCATAAAGTGAAAATGTATTTGGTAAAAAAATATTGGGTCATAATGTGTATTAACTTTTTTTCAGCTAAAGTTTTATTTTATCCAGGAGCTGAGGGGTGTAAAAAGTGTTACTTCATCTTTAAATACTGTCAGATAAAAAGTAAGTGTTTTCACCCAATATCTTGTTTACATGGATTAACCCTTTCGACGACGAATCCTGGTTTACCAGGATTCAGGCTTCAGACAGCTGACTATGAGTCCCGGTGAAGCAGAATCACAATACCTCTTTTACATTTCCCGCTCAAAATATTGCAAACACAAGTTATCTTTCTATGTTGAGTTTTCGGATGAAAGTGTATACATAGAGCTTCCATTTTCATTTGATGAAAATCGTGTCAAAATCAGATAAAATTATGGAATTTACAAAATTTGACAGAGAACATTTTTTTTGTAGGAATAAGGAAGATTTGAAGCCAGACTAGTATACTTTTTTTTATTAAATAAACAACATTTTTAAGTACTTAAACACTTTGAAAAGATATCGTTCAGTGTATGGAATCTCGTAAAATCTCATTAAATTTTTCCGCCTTTTGCTGTTTTGGGTTAAAAAATTACAATTTGGGCCAAAAAGTCGAATTTTGAAATTTTCATTCAAATAAGCAAAAAATTATCAAATTTTTATTTTCTATGAAGAAAAGTTTTATCAAAACATAAACAAAAACTGTACATGATGTTAGTGAATAAAATAAAGACAAAAACTACAGACAAGTTTTTATTGATACTCCTACTTGAGTCATATAGTAGCCAGGGAAACCATCGTCTCAGAGTAGCTTCTGTCACGGTAGCTATCAGTGAAAGGGTTAAAGGAGGATTTTGGCGCATTTTAAATCTTAAAGTAAATAGAATTATTTAATTGTTTAATGCAGGTTTGGGATTTATACATTGAGGAGCATTTTGAGATTAATTTGTTTAAAAAAAGTATTGTTCAATGATAAATGCACTTATCATTGTTTATTTATTTCTTGATTTTTTACGTACAAAATATTAATTAAGGCTTTCTCTTCTTTCCTCAAAAGTTATACTGCCAAGTTGACAAGATTATAAGCAGATTAGTGATATTTTCATCAAAGTGACCAACTGTAAATTGGCAGCTGTTGTACAAACTTTAACAGTAAATTAAGTTCAAAGAAAATGTCAAATGCTTAAGCATTTTAGGAGAAAGTTTGGGCTCAAAATTCACATGAAACTAGAATAAGCAAGCATTTAACTATTGTTAATTAATTTCAATGTTTTTGCTATTACCAAAATTGCAGCAGAAAAGGATTTGCAAAATTTAAACTCAACATTTTTTAAAAGTTTGAAAGCATTATCTGTATGATGCATTTCAAGATGTTGTCCATTGTACAAAAGTTGCAATCATAAATGCATGCAAAAATTTCTGAATATAGTATACTTAGTTCTCAAATACAAACTTGGTTCTTAGGTCCTATAAGTGATCTTCCTTTACCAAGTTCAAAACTCTCTCTCAACCAAGTGGTACATTCTTCATACTTTTTCTTCTGATATGTATCAACTCCAAAGTTGTAGCACATCATGGCTAAAAAGGCTCCCTGGAAATATAAATATATTGAAGAAGTACCAATTTTTTGTTATCTAGAAAAACATGAAAAGTAGTTGTTTGTTGAAGTGGTTCATAAGTATTTTTCGTTTCTTGTTTTTTTTTTTTAAAGATTAGATCATTGGTTTTCCGGTCTTAAACTAGTAATTTTTTGGGGCCCTTTATAGTTTGCTGTTCGGTGTGAGCCAAGGCTCTGTGTTGAAGACTGTACCTTACTTTTATAAATTGTGACTTGGACGTAGAGAGTTGTCTCAATGACACACATCTTCCTATATCTATCTAAGTGTTTACTGGAATGTATAAAATTCTCTAAGAACTATCATTCATTCATTACACCCTACAAAGATAATATTTTTTAAAACAGGAAATCATCATTGCAGGAACAGTATGGCATTTCTATGCTTAATTAAACTTAGCTTAAGCTTGGTGCCATATATCTAGAAGCTATGAGTTGTAGTTGCAAAGTGGCAGTGTTAAACCAGTTTTCAACCCTTCTAAGGAGTTTTAGTTTGTATAGTAGAAGGAAACCAGTCTTAAGTCAGGAGCCTGTAATTCAGTGGTTAACATTTGTTACTGTGTTAAATATCTGTTTTTTTTTCCCGATAAATTAATTAGGCTGTTAGGCTGTGAATTGTTTTACATTTGCCATTTAAAGCAGACTATGCAGTATGGGCTTTGATAATTGTTGAAGGCTGTACAGTGACCTATAGTTGTTAATTTCTGTGTGATTTGGTCTCTTAATTGTGAATAGTTGTCTAATTGGCAATTCAATCATACTTATCTTTTTAATAATTATCAACTAAAGGAAATTTTACTGAATTGCTCTAGGAAATACAATCAACTTATCAATGTTAGTAGTGTAATGTAACATGTTTCTTGTTTTTTTTATTTTATATAGATTAGACCATTGGTTTTCCCGTTTGAATGGTTTTACACTAGTAATTTTGGGGCCCTTTATAGCTTGTTATTCGGTGTGAGCCAAGGCTCCGTGTTGAAGGCCGTACTTTGACCTATAATGGTTTACTTTTTTAAAATTGTTATTTGGATGGAGAGTTGTCTCATTGGCACTCACACCACATCTTCCTATATCTAGTAGTGTAATGAGTGAAATATTCTTTCGAATTCCATAAAAATCATTCTTTATCTTCGGCAAAAAAAGTCACAGAAGGCCTTTTTATCTGTAAAATACAGACAATCATGAACATGTACATAAATAATAAATACAAATTTAACATCTCAATATAATAACATACCTCTTTAGGAAAATTCACTAGCATTTCTTTAGCCAGAAATGTCATCTCTAATGCTTCCTGATATCTGTACTGAGCTGTATACTACAGAGAGAGAAGGAAAGCTGCTTGTATAAACACATTTGCTAAAAAGTTTTCCAACTAGTTAATGATATTGCAAATGAAACCACTGATTTTAAAAAAATAGGTTCAATAGGTTCAATATGGTAATTATTTGGGCAAGATATGAGCACTGAATATTCAATAGTTGCATGAAGATCAACAAAAGGTGCTCAGAGTGACAGTTTACTGGATAATTTAAACAATTTTAAGTTACAAGTGTCCATGGCAACAATTAATAATGCCATTTATATATTTTGTGAAATTTATTAATTAAGATTACAAGTACAAAGAAATTTCTGAATTACCTACCGATTCTGCTCTGTAACAGATGATTCTGAACATATCTTGCTCTGCTTCAATTCTCTGTCTCTGTAATACCTCAGTGGGACCATTAGCATTTATTTTCTGCACAATCATTCTTCTTAAAAACTTAACAGACTACAAAATAGCAACATTGTTTTATAAAGTTGCACAATCAGATCATGTTCATATAAGATAAAGATTAAAATGAAAACATTGTTGTAAATTTTGATACCTTGTCAATATCTAAACTTCTAAAGGAAGAGACTGATCTCATTGAGCCGCATCTCCTCTGAAACCATACAAATTCGGTTATATTTGTGAAATGACATCTAAATGTTGTCTTTTGTACTGCCTAAATTTGTCTTTGAAACAATTTATTTCCACAGAAATTGCCAATTTTTGAGAATATATCCAAATGTGTAGGCTGATGTTGAATTGTCTAATATCTGATTTTCGTGATTGCCCAGTTGACTTACTGCCTGCAAAATCTTAAATACTAAAAATAATAATGTCACGAACTTCATCATTATACAGGGATTAATACTACTAAATTCAATCTTTGTCACACTAATTTTTTGGTTGTAGTACTTAAGAAAACCAGGACAGGTTCAAACAATGATTTTGATAGAGAAAACTATGTACCTTATACTCAACACAACTTTATCAGATGAGAATATAAATACTAAAAATCCAGGCTAAAAATAACATGAATAAGGCGTAGGTACTTTTTTGATCAGGGATCTGTGATGTTGCAGGTATTTTCTACTACATGTATATATAAAAGCATATTGAATCTATATATAGTACTGCATTGCATTACATTGTTCCCTACCAGTTAAAAATTCATTGTATTGAGACAAAATTCTAACTTGATCTATAACTTGTCATAGTATAAACTATTAAACAAATATAAAGTCAATATCTCAATCATGATGAAAAAAGTGTAGAAAACTGAAATTTCTGAGGGAATTTTCCAAAGACCATTACTCTGTACAAAATCATCAGACCAATACAAAATTCAAAATTAACTGTAACCTGTCATAAAAAAAACTGTTCACCGATCATCAATGTCTCCAAGAATGACAAAAAAGTGTTGGAAAACTGATTATTTTAAAAAAAAATTCGTGTTTGACAACTTAAAACTGACAAATGCTTAATTCAAGGCTTTCATAAATGATTTTTATTACTAAATGAAAACAATAAAAAAAATGCAAATTTCAATAAGAACAATGCTAAAAGTTTTGTTAAAAATCAACATTTATAATTGAATTAGTGTTTATATTGAACAGATTGCATTATATTATTGATATTGTATGTTGTGTCACAACTATAAATATGTAGTTTTATGACAATAAAGATTTGAATTGAATTGAAAATAAATTCAACAATCACATGAATTAATCTTAGTTATAATATGTAATATTTTTGTCTATTTTGAAGATATTTTTTTTACTCAGGTAAATAGGTACACAAGAGTTGTCACATGTACAACTCGTAACAGATAAAACACACTCATTTGGGTTTATTAATGTAAATGTGCATTGTATGCTGGTTTCTGCTGTTGTAAACTGAACATGTTATAACAAAAATTCAGTGAATATATTTCTTTATTTTATTAGAGGGAAGCCTTTCAAATGCAAATTGTGTGCAGACAAAGCTTTAACATGATAATATAACTAACAAAGTAAATATAGTCAATCCAAATATTATACCTGATCTGCTATCTGCAATGTAATATCAGCTAACTTAGTATTACCAGCGTCTACAATGAAAAACAATAGAATTCTAATTCACCAACATTCAATATGTGAGGGTTATTCAATCTAAACATATAATAGCACAGCATTTGTATATCCAAAATAAAAAAAATTAAAAGTCAAACCTTGATTTTAAATAAAAATGGCATGTTAGTCATGTAAAAGTCAGGTTTAGCTAGCTATAAAACCAGGTTTAATCCACCATTTTCTACATGAGGAAATGCCTGAACCAATTCAGGAATATGCGTTATTTTCCATTCATTTGGTGTGCTTTATATTATAATTAGATTCCTGCACCTGGCAAAAGTTGTGTCATTTTCTTAACAGGTGTAACAACATTTTGTGTTTTGAATATCTGAGCATATATTACATCGATAAATTTCTGGAAATATTAAAATGGATAGGATGTATAGAATGTTAGGATCAATACACTATATTTTGTGCATAAAAAAAGGTAGTGATACTCAGCCCTGGCAGATTTAGATATCAAGTCAGTAACATAGGGTTTTCAGTGCATTTCATGCAATCTTAACCCAAAAATCAAAAACATATTTTAAACAAGAAACAATATTTCCAAATATAAATACCTAATGTATTATCATAAGAAGGGTTGTATCCAAGTGACAAATCCCACTATGTCCGATGAAACTCCAAGTCGGAATTCTAAAAGTGCTTCTATAGATAGTTACTCCATTTTCAAAGTGCATTCCCTTTGATACCATTAATATTGTAATGACACATTCTTTACCATTTTGAAATTTTTCTATTTTAACAAGTATGTCATATTTTCAAGACCATAAGTTACTTTTTGTTGGGATTTAATATTTCCTTCTTTCATTAGTCATATCTGTTTTTTTCTATTTTAATAGCTGCTGTTATAATTTTTAAGCTGCATATAATAAAACCTACCAAGCCATCCTCTTGCTGTTTTGATACCCATCTGAAAATTATATAAAAAAAGTGTCATTAAATATTTTAATATTTAAAGAAAGACTGTAATAATTTTTCAGTCTATGAAGAAATAACATCAAAAATGTGGTGCACACTGAATAACCCGCGTAGTTTGTTATTGCGAATTGACAGAGAAAATATTACAGTCTGACATTTCTTATAATTTAATTCTAAATTTCATTTTAAACAAGAGTAAACCATGAAAAAACGTTGATGACGTCAGGGCCCAGGGGTTTATCTGGGTATTTTGGGGAAAAGGACCCTGGCCAGTTTTGGGAATTTTTTAGCGCAGTTTTCAATGAAATTGGGAAAAACAACCAATATACCAGATGTTAGTTTTTGTGTGTTTAGATCATTAAATTTGTTTTTAAATATAACAACATGGCATTAAAGTTTATTTGAGTATTAAAATAATGAGTTCTAACTTTTTAAAGGATTGTTATTTTTTTTTATTTTGACATGAAAATTTGTGAACTAAAATATTTTGAGTTCTGTATAAAATATATCCTGTTTCTATTTTCTTTTATATATACATGTATCTTTTACTTTTCAATTTTAGTGTCGCTATGATAGCTATCACATGTTTGGTTCTTTTCATTTTTTATTAACTGTATTTGATTGACAAACCCGGAATTATATACTTGTCCGTTTCCGGATTTGATCTGGTTTTAGTATTTTCCCACACTTCCTGTTTATTTATGGCAGCCATTGTTTGTCAAATGTTGTTTGTTATTCAATATGTTTCAACTTGGATTTACACATTACTTGTTGACGATTTTTGACATAAAATAAACATCTCTGCCATGAATAATAAAGATGAAAATAAATTTTGTGATCATTTGGGAATTTTACTCCCAAAATTTGGGGAAAATGTAGGGTTTTTGTCGTTGGGAATGGGTCCGAAAACCGGACCCTGTGGAATGCTAGAAAAATCCATGGGGCCACAGGGTCACATGACAAAATTATGTCTATGAGCTGATAAACATAACAATGTCAGCCAATCAGAAGAAGCGTTACATCCAAAATTAAATTATAATGTATAAACAACTATTAAATGAAAAGTATCATAAAATTGAGAATGGAAATGGGGAATGTGCCAAAGAGACAACAACCCGACCATAGAAAAAAACAACAGCAGAAGGTCACCAACAGGTCTTCAATGTAGCGAGAAATTCCCGCACCCGAAGGCATCCTTCAGCTGGCCCCTAAACAAATATATATTAGTTCAGTGATAATGAACGCCATACTAATTTCCAAATTGTACACAAGAAACTAAAATTAAAATAATACAAGACTAACAAAGGCCAGAGGCTCCTGACTTGAGACAGGCGCAAAAAGGGTTAAACATGTTTGTGAGATCTCAACCCTCCCCCTATACCTCTAGCCAATGTAGAAAAGTAAACGTAAAATGTTTCGTGCTATAAAAATGTGTCTGAGGACATGAAACAGACAGTGTGTGTTGTGGTTTATAGCATTGTGTTTGAAACTAGGCAGATTGAGGATCTTGTTTGCTTAATATCTCATTTGCCATTAAAAAAAAAACATAATAAGGCCTAAATTAAAATATTGTTTGTTTGCCCTTTTCAGACCCTATGTTTTGAAACAGGGTAGGTAGGTAGGTAAAATATTTTTTTTTTTTCCCCAAAAAAATAACTTGGCTCGGTATATTATTTGTCATGGGTAGGCAGGTAGGTAAAATATTTTATTTTATAGATACAAAATCTGCATAATGTCATTTTTTTGTCCGTTTGTTTTTGCAAATAAGTTTTCCGCTGGGAAAAAAAAATATATAAGAGATAACTTTGTACTGGTAAGATAATGTCCGGGCAGATATAAATTACTAGTAGAAAAAGTCCCTAGAGTGTTACAAATTTCGTGTGTGCCTTTTTTTCCAATAAAAATGCTATAAGACTTAAAACTCAATTGTCACGTATTTTGCATCACATTTATAAATGATCTGTATGGAAAACTTGGCGATTTTACTGCCAGATATTCTCCACTTTACAGGGTTTTGTCACTTTTGGTTCATGTCAGATATAAATAATTTAGCGGCATCGTTAACATAATCATTCTGATATGCGGATCACAAAAGGCCATCCCTACATAGAATACAACGTCCGTTTACAAATTAGTTTGTACACACGTAAATACTTTTGTATCAAACGAACTTTTTTGTAAATGAACCCTGCTCTTTAAGTTTAAAGGTACAGAGTAACGTACTTCATATCATGATTTCAGAAAGCGTTCAACATCGATTTCAAACAAATGCTTTGAAACTTCAAATGCAAGTGTTCATGTCAAACGCTCAGGTGATACCAAACGGACTGGACCTTATACGTAAAGATAAAACCCGAGGATTCCGGTAAAAAAGTTTTGAGCGAGAAATACAAATATAAGATTTTTGGTAGGAACGAAAAAATAAAATAAAATAAAATCTTGCTGGTAAATACAAATAAAAGATTTTCAGGCGGAACGAATTGATAGGGTCGGTCGGTAAAGGGCAAACAAACAATATTTTAATTTAAGCCTAAAATATCCTAGCCATTTTTTTTAAATAAAACTAAAAGCAGATAACCTGATAACCAGTACCAGTACCTTTTCTATTTTATATCAAGGAAATATATATATATCTTAATTTCATGTGAATCTCTATAATTTTTCATAAAAAATGAATCTACATGTTATACCATAATTTTTTTCTTTACAATGGTCTCATCTGCATCTTCACCAATATAAGAATCAACCAGCAGCAAGGATATATATCTTACTGTAATAAAAATGTAGACAGTCAGTACTTGATAGATATTATTAACAATGGTAGAAAGGAACATTAAGTAACATTAAAAATAAATTGGTATTAGTTCCTGTGCACCTTTCTTATATAAGTTATCAGGTTCATCAAAAACCAAGAGTTTGAAAATTAAGGAATCTAAGCTCCATAATTAAACATTCAACACATTCTACCATACTTTTGTTGATACTGATTTATTATTTGCTAAGTTGTAGTGACTAACATGTTTGTCCTGTAACTAATTTTTGGGAGCGTTTAATTTTTTCCACGTTTTCCCAGTAGTGAAATGACACAAATAAACTGCTTTTGAACATGTAAAAGTGGGAAATTTCCTTACATATCTACATCTAACAAATTTGAAAATTGTAAAATTAAATTGTTGTGAAATAGGTTAGTAAGGCCAGAGGCTAAACACAAAATAAATATCCACATAAAATAAAATGGTTTATAGTAATTGATTTAAAAACTTCAATTTAAATACATCTTCTACAAAAACAATGTTTCAGTTCAAATAAAAAGTTAGAAAATTTTGCCTAATAATCCTGTTACCCTTCATCCCTTAGGGTCGACATCAAAAGTTCAATGTAGGATAAAAAACTTAATTCACAGTTTTTTCACTGACCCCCCCCCCCCCCCCCCCCTCTTAACTTAGTTTGGGAAAAATTGATTGACCAATAGGGATATATGTAAAATCGATATTGGATTAACAAAACTTGCAGCAATGTTGACCCCCCCCCCCCAAAAAAAAAACAAACAACAACATCTGATTTAAGTTTTTTATCCTGCATCCATCTTTTGATGTCGTCCCTTATGGACAGTAACTATCCCTTTTTCAGTTTGTCAGTGGCAACACATTCTTTACTAAGCCTAGACAATAAATTCTACTAAAATTATACCCATAGCAACAGATATCAACCATGATAGATTTCAACCTTACATTTTGCATTAGATAGGCCTGACAGTGTTCCTTTTGTTTTTAAACCAACTGCAAAGTTCCATAAATTGACAGCAGCATTTTCTAACTGAAAAAATAAAATAAAACCTGTAGTTTCCATGTTAGACCAGTATCTGTTTAAATATAAAGAATGTCAAAAAAAATTAGGATTTATTTATAGAAAAAAACTAGTAAAATACATTTAGCCAAAATAATTTCTTAAATGCACAAATGTATGATTGCTTATTTGAATACTTCTATTCCAAAAGACTTAGACAAGTGTTGAAGACTACTTTGACCTATAATTGTTAACTTTTTATACATTGTGACAAGATGGAATATTGTCTCGTTAGCACTCATACCACATTTTTATAAAGATGTAAACAACTACAGGTCACCATATAGTTTTTGTAAATGAACCAATCCCTAACCTTATAGTCTGGTAACAAAGTGTAAAAAATTTCAGAAAAATAAAACTAACTGCCCAGTCAGTGCATAATCATGATAATGCACCCATGTTTGACATATAATCTAAAGTTTAAAGTTCCATATCTGTAGAATAAAATTTTTAAAAAATATTATACTGAATCCATATTGTCAATTGTCATGATTGTATTTGTCATGAACATAAATATTGCATCAAGCTATGAAGTGTAAATTTACCAAAATTAAACATGCATTGTAAATATAATAAAATAGCCTGATTTTAAGGGCAAAAAGACCAGCCATGAATTTACAAGTATTTTGGCACAACATAATTTAAACAAAGGTTTGCAGCTATGGTATTATTCCCATTTATAAGCACCAAAATCTCAAGTTATCACAGGGAAACTATTTCTTACATAGGGACAATTAAAGTGACTCCAGGAATTTTTTTTCTGGGTTAATAAAAACCATCAATAACTGCAGCATTTAAAGTGGTCACTAACCATTGAATCGGCTTTCATGGATTTAAGTACGGCTGAATCCACATCATGAATTTTTTCAGCAATACCAATAGCTGTCTCAGCATAGTTATGAAACTGGCTATTCTCACTGCATTCATCTCTACAAATTTCCTTCAAAAGAGCTAAAAAAAAAATATAATAATAATATCATTTAACTACACATTTAGCTGTGAAGAATTTTTAACTATTTTACATGTTTTATGTTCTTATAAGAACAAGTAATGACCTGTAAAATTGTCAGCAAACTTTGTTTTTGGTATTTTGAAAAGCTTTTTTTAGACTGCTGAATTAAATTATATAGCAATTTTCAGTTGTTTTTTAAAGTTAAAATGCTTAATCTAAGGTCAATCCTGTACACATCGTACAATAAAAAATGAGTTCATCTTATAGAGACTACATGTAAGTGACGTAGGAAAAGTACTGGAAAGTGTAAGAATCGAAAGTCATCTATGCCAGGGTCTTAAAGACTATTATTACTGAATGTCAATCAGTTAGAGTTATACCTTTCCTGAAACCATAGACATTTATCTATCAAGTGGTCCAAAAAAATTCATATGCATTTCTGCTCGTTTTTCCATAAAATTGAATTGAAAATTTGAGTGATAAATCTTTGTTGAAAAACACTACAATAATTTCTAGACCTATGGGCTGTATAGTTCAGACATCTACAATAACTTTTTTTTTCAACTTGTCCTGTAGGACACTTAGTAAATACCAAAATTTACTTGTCCGAATGAAATTGTTACTTGTCCAAAAAATTTCTATTAAAAATAACCTTTTTACATTTTTAGTTGATTAAAGGAATAAAATGAATTTAAACAATAGGCAGGATTTGATGTATTTCTTTTGATTTGAAATACTTTTAAAAAATATGAGTCAAGTACAACTGAATCTAGTCATGACATCACAGGACTTAGGTTTTAGTTTTTCATCAATGCCAGTCTCATCAGACTTTAAACATGAGGCACCATCTGATAGGCCTGTACACTCATTGGATTAGTATCCTGGTTTTTTTTTTAATTTGAAAAAAGTTTATTGAAATGCAATCAATAAAAAGAAGATAAAGTTTGATTGCCAATGAGACAACTCTCTGCAAGAGACCAAATTACACAGAGATTAACAACTATAGGTCACCATATTGTCAGTATTGTTTTTTATACGACCGCAAAATTTGAAAAATTTTTCGTCGTATATTGCTATCACGTTGGCGTCGGCGTCGTCGTCGTCGTCCGGCGTCCGAATACTTTTAGTTTTCGCACTCTAACTTTAGTAAAAGTGAATGGAAATCTATGAAATTTTAACACAAGGTTTATGACCACAAAAGGAAGGTTGGTATTGATTTTGGGAGTTTTGGTCCCAACATTTTAGGAATTAGGGGCCAAAAAGGGCCCAAATAAGCATTTTCTTGGTTTTAGCACTATAACTTTAGTTTAAGTTAATAGAAATCTATGAAATTTTGACACAAGGTTTATGACCACAAAAGAACGGTTGGGATTGATTTTGGGAGTTTAGGTTTCAACAGTTTAGGAATTAGGGGCCAAAAAAGGGCCCAAATAAGCATTATTCTTGGTTTTCGCACAATAACTTTAGTTTAAGTAAATAGAAATCAATGAAATTTAAACACAATGTTTATGACCACAAAAGGAAGGTTGGTATTGATTTTGGGAGTTTAGGTCCCAACAGTTTAGGAATTAGGGGCCAAAAAGGGACCCAAATAAGCATTTTTCTTGGTTTTCGCACCATAACGTTAGTATAAGTAAATAGAAATCTATGAAATTTAAACACAAGGTTTATGACCATAAAAGGAAGGTTGGTATTGATTTTGGGAGTTTTGGTCCCAACAGAATAAGGGGCCCAAAGGGTCCAAAATTAAACTTTGTTTGATTTCATCAAAATTGAATAATTGGGGTTCTTTGATATGCCGAATCTAACTGTCATGACTGTGTATGTAGATTCTTAACTTTTGGTCCCGTTTTCAAATTGGTCTACATTAAGGTCCAAAGGGTCCAAAATTAAACTTAGTTTGATTTTGACAAAAAATGAATCAGTTAGGTTCTTTGATATGCTGAATCTAAAAATGTACTTAGATTCTTGATTATTGGCCCAGATTTCAAGTTGGTCCAAATCGGGGTCCAAAATTAAACTTTGTTTGATTTCATAAAAAATTGAATAAATGGGGTTCTTTGATATACCAAATCTAACTGTGTATGTAGATTCTTCATTTTTGGTCCTGTTTTCAAATTGGTCTACACTAAAGTCCAAAGGGTCCAAAATTAAACTTAGTCTGATTTCAACAAAAATTGAAATCTTGGGGTTCTTTGATATGCTGAATCCAAAAATGTACTTAGATTTTTTATTATGGGCCCAGTTTTCAAGTTGGTCCAAATCAGGATCTAAAATTATTATATTAAGTATTGTGCAATAGCAAGTCTTTTCAATTGCACAGTATTGCGCAATGGCAAGAAATATCTAATTGCACAATATTGTGAAATAGCAAATTTTTTTTTAATTAGAGTTATCTTTCTTTGTCCAGAATAGTAAGCAAGAAATATCTAATTGCAAAATATTGTGCAATAGCAAGATTTTTTTTTAATTGGAGTTATCTTTCTTTGTCCAGAATCAACTTAAATCTTTGTTATATACAATATACAATGTATATTCACTTTTTACTACCAACTGATAAATTATAATAAATAACATTCAGTGATAACAAGCAGTTTTTTTTACATCTTAATATTTTATGATGTATTTAAATGAGTAGTTATTGTTGCAAACTCCATTAGAAATTTTAATTGAGATTAGTTTTGGAATAAGGGAAAGGGGGATGTGATTAAAAAAATTGGGTTCAATTTTTCTCATTTGAAATTTCATAAATAAAAAAGAAAATTTCTTCAAACATTTTTATGCCCCACCTACGATAGTAGAGGGGCATTATGTTTTCTGGTCTGTGCGTCCGTCCGTCCATCCGTCTGTTCGTTCGTTCGTCCGTCCGTTCGTCCGTCCGTCTGTCCCGCTTCAGGTTAAAGTTTTTGGTCAAGGTAGTTTTTGATGAAGTTTAAGTCCAATCGACTTCAAACTTAGTACACATGTCCCCTATGATATGATCTTTCTAATTTTAATGCCAAATTAGAGTTTTTACCCCAATTTCACGGTCCACTGAACATGAAAAATGATAGTGCGAGTGGGGCATTCGTGTACTGAGGACACATTCTTGTTTTGAGAGGATTAATATTCAACAGCATAGTGAATTGCTCTAAGAGAAAACAAAAATTTTAAGTTCATTAGAACACATTCATTCTGTGTCAGAAACCTATGCTGTGTCAACTATTTAATCACAATCCAAAATTAGAGCTGAATCCAGCTTGAATGTTGTGTCCATACTTGCCCCAACCGTTCAGGGTTCAACCTCTGCGGTCGTATAAAGCTACGCCCTGCGGAGCATCTGGTTCTACTTCTGATCAAATATGATTTTGTGAATTTTATGGTAAATAAAAAAAAAATTGTGTGAAAAAATTACCAGTATGGTATTTGTTATAAGGAACGGAATAAGGTAGCAAAATGAGGTACTGATTTGTCATGGTCCCGAAATGTCTCTAGCCTCGCCAAACTGTCAATCATGTCTACTAAATATGTCTCCTACGGAGCAAAACTGTCTATTAAACTTGGAGCTAAACCTGTCGAGGTGACAAACTGTCCTGTAAAGTTACCTTATCTACAAGGCACATCATTGATTAGAATCAGTAAGACTGGTTTCCCAGAATAGAATATACCTTTTACCTGTTAAAAAGTACCTGACAAAGAACCAGTTTAAAAAATAACGATTGCAAGTAAACATGTTGAAGAAAAAGGTTTTGCATTTGAATAAACAGAATGCAGAAACATGTCAAATAAATATTTGTTTTTTGTTTATAATTACTTTGTTCATCAAAGTTGGATTAAATTTATTTTCTGCTGAATAATTGTACTTGTCCTGACGGACAAGCTTGATACAGCTTTTACTTGTCCGACCTTTTTTCCCTCTGGTACCGGACAATCAAACAACCGTTATTGTCGAGGCCTGCAGATAGGAAAATACTGATTGTCAATGAGAAAATGGCCTATAAAACATGATAAAACAATCTAAATATTCATATAAACCTATTTGGAAGTCTACAATATTCTTTGACTAACTAACAATCTGTTTTATTGTACAAAAACTTTCATATTTAAAAAATCCACCATGGCCATAATTTGAAATTAAACTTCTGTGTATTGCTACCTTTACTTTATACTTATGTTTTGTGTACTATTGTCTGTCTGTTTGTCCTTCAGTTTTTTTGTGTTTTTTTTTAGACATGACGCTGTCATTTTATTTTCGACTTGTGAGTTTGAATGTCCCTTTGGTATCTTTCTCCTGTCATTTAATGTTTAAAGACAGTAAATTGAGGGCATTTATACACTCCTAATATAAGTATTGTAACGTTTGTGGGTCATCGTAAATTCCTTTTTTCTATTTTTAGATACTATATATAACTATAGTTGTCCGGTCACTTTTTCGCGGGGATCATTTATCTCGTGCTTGAACTCAATGTCCAGACTTGGATATTTAAACCTCGTCAGGGCAGTATTTCTTTAGATTGGAGAAAACTTTCGTACTGGTAAGTTGTACTTTAAATTTCATTTTATTTTGTATTTCGATGTTTGACTTAAATATTTATTTCTTTACATTTGATATATTTCTTTTCAGTTTCGTAGTCGAACAGTTCTAAAATATTAAATTACGTTTCCGTTCCAGAATAAATAGAGGGAATAGTACACTAGCTAGATATTTTATGATTTCGGGTTTATAAAGAGATGGAGTTCATTTTGATAGCGATATTTAGACATGGTTTATCCGAGGGGTATTTTGAAGTAACGGTCGTTAATCTACGGAATTGTTCCTGCCTTACTCTGAAATAGAATTTTGTATTATCGCATGTTTTGGTTTTGGATCTTGAACTGGTCAATGATATTGAAAAACGTTTTCAAACATTGCTCTGGTTGGATTGAAAATTAACGGGTATAGAGAAACGATGATTTTTTTACTGGATCGATTTTTGTTCCCTAGTCATAGAATAATGAGGTTGATGATCTAGTCTAACAAAGTCGGTGGGAAACAGTGGGTATATTTTTTATGTCTCGGAAGGTTGACGTCACAACTTGATTGATTGGATAATATTTTAGTTAAAGAGGACTAGTGTACAGCTCTGAATATTTAAGAAAACGGACACCTCAAAATTCTATTATATTATTTTATTCAATTAGATAGCACTAAGGCCAAACGCTTCTTTGAATTGGTAAACTTGTAATGGGTATTTTTCACCGCATCGTTTGTCCAAAAAGGTGAAGTTCGAAAATGTACTGAAATTCTTAATTGATAATTTCACATGGATATACCGCGATACTTATGTATTTATATTGTCTTTGTCTATTAAATATGAAACTGTTTTATGAATTTCGGTCATTTGTTAAATGAAATACAAAGAAAAGGGTTAGCATTGTGTTTAGATTTACCATCTCAATCATCTCTTGAAGCATTAGAAGTACTTAGTGGAACATTACCAATAGATTTAAGAAGAGAAGAAATGGCCATCAGAGAGTTAGGAAAAACTAGATATCATTGAGATGGGAGCCATCTCTGTGGGCCCCGCTGTCAATAACGTGGGGTAAATAAGTTGTATGGATAATCTGATATGAAGCATTATTTGAAGTTATTACATAGTCTCATCTTACTTTCATAGTATAATAGTGATATGACTGCATGATGTGAACTCATTGTTTACTACTCTAAGGTGACTTCTGGATATATGGATTGATGTTTGAACAATATGTTTAAAGGTGCTGCCCAATTGATATTTGTCACATATTTTTAGAATTATGCCTTCAATATATTATGACCCACCAAGTATAAAGTATGAAATATTAATGGTTCTCGAGAGGTAGAGCGGACACAGTTTGCTAAGAACAACGAACGGATGGACAGACCGACAGACTGATCTTAGACCTAGGATGCATACATTATGACACATTCTCTTGTGTTGGTTAATATATATGTTAAGTTGAAAATGTTTGTCAGGTATAAAGTATGAAATAATAACAGCTGTCCTCTCAAAATATAATGTGGATCAAATTTGTTAGCGATGGACAGACCAACAGACAGACAGACCTTTGACCTAGGAAGTGGTACATACATCATGACACACCCTCTGGTGTTGGTTAAAATGGATGTCAAGTATAATATTTGAAATCATAACGGTTCTCAAGATATAGAGCGGACACAATCTTCACCACAGAACACAGGGTTGTCAACTGAAACCAAAGTTTTTTTGACGTTGACCTTTGACCTAGGAAGTTGTACATACATCATGACACCCCCTCTGGTGGTGGTTAAAATGTATGACAAGTATATACTTTGAAATCATAACGATTATCTAGATATGGAGCGGACACGATCTTCACCACAGGACACAGGATTGTCAACTCGAAACCAAAGTTTTTGACCTTGACCTTTGACCTAGGAAGTTGTACATACATCATGACACACCCTCTGGTGGTTGTTAAAATGGATGTCAAGTATAAACTTTGAAATCATAATGGTTATCTAGATATGGAGCGGACACGATCTTCACCACAGGACACGGGGTTGTCAACTGAAACCAAAGTTTTTGACCTTGACCTTTGACCTAGGAAGTTGTACATATAACATGACACACCCTCTGGTGTTGGTTAATAATCATGTTAAGTATTAAGTATGAAATCATAACGGTTCTCTAGATATGGAGCGGACACGAAAGTGTTACGGACGGACAGACGGACGGACAGACGGACGGACGGACGGACAGACTGATCACTATAGGGCGACCTACCGTCGGCGGGGCCCTAATTAATTCATACAGTAATAATGTCCCAATTAAAAGAAAATTTGAAATTTGGAAAGAGGAGGAAAATCCAGAAAAATTTATATCACCATTAGGAAAAATGTATCAACAAACAGAAGACATGAGAGATACAGAATTGGTTGATATAAACAAGATAAAACCACAGTATGAATACCAAGGTCTGGTATCAGTCATTAGAGCCCCTGACTACTGGCGTAGCATAGGCAGCTCAAAATCAAGAACAACAGCCCAAATAGAGGAAGGGAAACAAATTATCTCTGAACAACTCAAATCTCAAACACCAAACACAGCAGTTGCTTTTACAGATGGGTCATGTTTCGGAAATCCAGGCCCCTGCGGTGCAGGAGCTATAATTTACATCAATAATCAAAAAGAAAAATTAAAAAGACCTGTCTCTAACAAAGGATCAACCTTGCTAGCTGAACTTATAGCAATAAAAATTGTACTGGATTACATAGAATCTTTTTCAAAACATCAAATTGATACTTTAACTTTATTTTCGGACAGTCAGACTGCATTAGGTATCTTAACTCTTAAAATTGGAAAAGTGGCAGCTATCATCAAACCATTAACGAAATCAAAGGGAAAATAAAAAATTTAAATGAACATGGAATTTCAATAAACTTAAACTGGACACCAGGACATGCCAACATAAAAGGAAATGATGAGGCAGACTCCCTGGAAAAAGAAGCTGCTAAAGAAGCAGAATCACTAGCAGTTGATGACATAGTGTTTACAAAACAAGATGTAAAAAAAGCAGCTAGAAATTCTGTTACAAAAAAATGGCAATGCAGATGGGAAAACAGTAATGCTGGACATCATTATTTCAGATTTCATCCTGAAGTTAAAAATAAAGTAAAAAAAGACTTCCCGTCAAAAAAAATGTACAACATAATCAACAGTTTACGAACAGGTTATTCTAAATTAAATGCATACCAATTTATAATAAAACAGCACAACTCCGAAACCTGTGATCACTGCAAACAAAAAGGAAATGTACAACACTACCTTTTTGAATGTGACCTGTATTCAGATGCCAGAGACAAATTATTTCATCAAATATACTTCATAACAGGACAAATTCCAACAGATTTAGACAATTTATTAACAATCAATTTGCCAAATGCAGAAAATATCAATCAACTAACTATTAGCGTAGTACATAGAGGAAACAAACCGTTTTAGTGGATAATTTAATTTAATACAAATTTCTTTTAATTTTAATATTTTTTAATTTTTCATGCCATTCCGATAACCTAATTAACCATTTTTTTTCACTTGATACATTTGGGTACAGATGCGTATTTGTTTTTCCATAGGCCGTAATGGTAACGTTTTCTTCTGTTGCTCAGTCCATATCGTTAACTTGGATATGTGTGATGGCTCGTTTCGAAGCTGAGACATTTTGACATATGTGGTTAAATTTTCGGAGTACGAAGTGAGATTACTTTTTCCGTAAATTAGCAAACCCCGAGTATCCTTTTGTGATGCGGCTCCTCATGGTAAATAATCCCATTTTTAACACAAAAAGTTCTTTGAAAATTTAATACTTTGAACACATTTAATAGCTCCATAGATTTTACACATTTATTCTGTGTTCCCCTACTTTCTAAATTAACTCAAATGGTTAAGCTCAGTCACTTGTTTATCATAGAAAAGTGTCAAATATCACTACACAGAGAATTTTTGTTTACACGTGACTTTTGAGTTCCTCATTTCAAGGCGCATTAGGGATCTTGTCCCATATTGAAATCCATACTTCTGATTTTTCCAAATATTTTTATGTGATCTTCATCGGTATAACATTCTGAATAAATCTGTGTATTTTTGTCCATTTCTGAAAAAAAATAAAGTTGTTTTAGCACTATAAGGCAATGACACTTTCGTCGCTATATTCATTTATTTTGAATACAATGAGTATGTATAAGTAATTTCTTCCAGAATACCTTCACTAGTCAAAACAAGGACAAAACTTCTGATTATAACCTCTTATTACAATACACAGACCCTGTTAAAGCATTCTACAAAATTTTCTTGTGCCTTAAAGTGCATTTTGACAGAGAAATTATGCAAAAATGAAGGTTGTATAAAAAAAACAACACCAAAATAATTATTCTTACTAGTGGAAATCTGGTATTTAATACTGTTAAAACCACTCTAAACTACTTGGAAATCATCCATATCATATAATTAGAGTACAATATAGTGCAAATTTTCAAAACTTGTCCTTTCACATAATTCTATTTGAGAAAAAAATGTTTTTTACATCTATTTCAGTGAAAACCTTTTATCAGTGAGAAATCCACAAGAGGTCTTAACGGAAACATTGTGACATAACATGTATAATGGCGTCATTAAATAACGACAGATCAAAGTAGTGCTAAATATAGTTTGCAGTGTTACATGAGAAACAGTTGCCGCAAGATTTAACTCGAAATATTGAGTCGTAACGATCTGTAACTAAGCCTTTTCATTTAATACCAAGACCATAGCAACAGTTTTCATATTAGCATATTTTTAACATACCGACTGTAATTTCAATTGCATAAATATCATAAAAAACAATTTAGAGCTTGCCTAATAAAACAAAATGCTTACCAGTTATTCAGGACTTTTTAAAACCTCTAGTTTGCCATCTCAGGTTGAAAATAATGATACGTCTGGAACTGAAATAAGACAAAAAAAATACTAAGGCTTTGTTATCATTTGATTTAAATACATAAGTATTATTGAGAGAGAAAAATCTTATTCTTGAAAGTTTAATCACAAAGAAAGACAAATGCTTCTCCCTTGTGGCTTAGCCACCTTCATTTAAACCTTTTGTATTAGAAGCAATGGGTAGTAGCTAACTAGCTTAATAATTGAATAGGTGCAGAAATATTGTTTTCAAAAAAGTTTGACCCTCCCCCTTTTTCAGTGCTGAGAAATGACAATATCTTTTGTTTTGCTCATGTGCATTAAAAATAATAATTCATGATTTTCTTAAAGCATGTAAATGTTTTTTCTGTTTTTTATGCATATGATATCTACTGACCAGGGGTCAAATCATTGGTTAAAAGCACATGCGATGATGTATCTCACTTTACTCGTATGAAGTGTGTTATATCCCTTGATTATCAGGTATTCCTGTAGACCAGAGTGATAATTACATAACAAAGACTATATTGTGTCATGTTTACTTACAATTTAATAATATTTAAAAGTTATTTCTTGCCTTTTCAATGTAGCAAACAAATTCCTTTCGGATCTCTCGGAAGTAAACAAAGTTATGATTGTGCCTAAAAAAAGTGTTCAGCCCCGTGCCAGTAATGTATTTTAAAAGCGAAAATTTCCTTGAGTTTTTGCTGATCTTTATCAATAATATTTATCTTAAACCATTTATGATAACTAGGTATAAATAAAAAAATACTAACCATCATTTTCGGTGGTGTACAGGTGAAATCATCCATAAATCAGTCCGACAACTTCTGGAATTGAGCTTCTAAATTGGGTACAGATGTGCATTAGTTTTTCCATAGGCCGTAATGGTAACGTTTTCTTCTGTTGCTCAGTATATATCGTTAACTTGGATATGTGTGATGGCTCGTTTCGAAGCTGAGACATTTTGACATATGTGGTTAAATTTTCGGGGTACGAAGTGAGATTACTTTTTCCGTAAATTAGCAAACCCCGAGTATCCTTTTGTGATGCGGCTCCTCATGGTAAATAATCCCCTTTTTAACACAAAATGTTCTTTGAAAATTTAATACTTTGAACACATTTAATAGCTCCATAGATTTTACACATTTATTCTGTGTTCCCCTACTTTCTAAATTAACTCAAATGGTTAAGCTCAGTCACTTGTTTATCATAGAAAAGTGTCAAATATCACTACACAGAGAATTTTTGTTTACACGTGACTTTTGAGTTCCTCATTTCAAGGCGCATTAGGGATCTTGTCCCATTTATATAATTCTACAATATTTTTAAAGCGCAACCTACAATATCTAAGTACAAAGGAGAAACTACATTAGTGATAATAATTTTACAAGAGAGGATAATTCACAAGAGAGATTACTCTGTCATCAAGACAAAGATTGAAGATTGAAGGTATATATGAGCAAATACATTGCTTGGCAAATCATCATCACTGGTCATATTTTAGGTTTCGCATACCTGTCATTTATTGAATTTACTGTTTCGTTGTATTGTCAGTATGCTGTCAGAAGTCCTGGAGCGAAAGCACAGGCCGAACCCTCTCTACCAGTAACGTAAACCGCTGAGCTAGCAGGGTATAATGTCAGGAGACAGATTATGAATGAAAAATACGTTTACACACGAAAACCCATTTACGTTGCAGTATTACTATTTTATTTATTGCAGTATTACTATTTTAATTATTTGTATTAGAGTTTACTGTTTACAATAAGCTTGCACAATAAACCTATTTGAGTGAAATTTTGAAAACACATACATTGTATCTTGTCTTTTTACCTTGAATCTGAGCTAATAAACTGTGAACATTCACTGCCTGTGTCATTATTTACAAAAGATCTCGATACGCACAGTTAATGAATATTTTACATATTGTACTTGTGATGTGTATAGTGCTTAATTTGTGAATTTAAACGTGTGTGTGTTGTGTTTGAGACTTGTACAGTACTTTGATGCAGAGGATGAATGAATTTCCCGCCAAATGTCATTTCGTCCAGGTCCTATAAGTGTTTTTTTGATGCAGAGTGACAGACTTATTCCAAACATTACAATGTCAATGACTACGAATGGCAGCTTCTTGCAGCAGCAGCAACAAAACTTTAAAAACTTACTGTCACTTTACATCTTGCCTTACAAATAACACCATCAAATTACCGTCACCCAAGGGAAAACATATTGTAATTGTTTAATGCATTATTTAATTTTAAGGTTTTACAAAAAGTCAAAGGACTTGTAAACAGGTTCTTTTCCAGATTTTTACATCTTGCCTGTTACAGAGAACACCATTAAATTATCGTTACCCAAGTCTGAGATTGAAGAAGAATCACTCAAAAAAGTGCTGAATGATAAGAATTGGTTCAATAATTTAAAATTATCTAAAATATATATTAACAATTTGGTGTCACGATATCCCAGGCCAGTAGCATGTGTTCAAATCCCAGCAAGGGAAGAACAAAAATTTTGTGAAAGCAAATTTACAGATCTAACATTGTTGGGTTGATGTTTAGACGAGTTGTATATGTGCACAGCCATGTATCACCATCACTGCTGGTGATCCGATGGATAAATCTGTTGTAGAGTTGTCACTGGCTCAGACGTACTAACAATATAATATTCAATGCATATTTTGGTCCTTCAGTGATAATTTCTAGGATAGATGTACATGATGTATTGGTTAAAGCTGCGTTGATTAATCGATAAGGCTAAAATTCATTAACAAAATATGTATCTAGAGACGAATGATAGCTAATGGATACTTTTCTTCAATTTGCGTAATTTTAAATGTTCTATTTACAAATGTATATCTGACATGCTGACCATACTCTGGGAACAGTATATCTAACAGGAAATGAATTTGATGCGCTTTTCAGTATAAAATTGATAAAATCTCGGACTCTACAAGACTTCCCAAGATTTTTGGATTTTGATAGCGTCTGACTGAAATATTATAGGAACTGCTCAATAAATAAACTACATAACTCTGATCGAAAATAGATACAAGTTTTATCATTTATTTATTTTGTCATAAAAAATTACCAAAATAAGTTTGATATATTTGATGTGAAGTGCTGTTTAATAGTTTCAGAATTTGTAAAACATCGCGACAATGGCCGCCATTTTTTTATTACCTGGTTTTGCATTGTTCACAATTCTGTGATCAAATGCTTGCGATTTTAACAAATTTGAATTGGCGGAATACAAGTTTGATGCACTTGCATCACAATAAAACTAGTTTGAGTTACATAAAATTGATAATATTAGAAATTATAAGGATAACAGCGAATCCGTTTTAAACACATGTTCGTTTCCGTATCGTATCTGTATTAACTTTGGCCCTGACGATAAAATCGACTTCAGTCAGGTAGTGTCAAGTCCCTTCAATATATATGTTCCTGCCATACTATACTTTTCCCAACTATCAAGAACTTGAACAATATCCCTAATGCGCCTTGAAATGAGGAACTCAAAAGTCACGTTTAAACAAAAAATCTCTGTGTAGTGATATTTGACACTTTTCTATGATAAACAAGTTACTGAGCTCAACCATTTGTGTTAATTTAGAAAGTAGGGGAACACAGAATAAATTTGTACATTTGTAAAAACTATGGCGCTATTAAATGTGTTCAAAGTATTAAATTTTTCAAAGAACTTATTGTGTTGAAAATGGGAATTTTACTACGAGGAGCCGCATCACAAAAGGATACTCAGGGTTTACTAATTAACCGAAAAAGTAATCTGACTTTGTACCCAGAAATTTAACCACATATGTGAAAATTTCTCAGCTTCAACTGGCCCTCGGAGCAAAAGTTTGTTACACTATCAAGAACAGATAACACTAGGATATGTTTTTGAACTGGACTTTTTGAAAGAAAATGTAGTTTATATATATAAATGTCTTCACTGCATTCATAAGTATTCTTTAGTTTTGTTCAAGACCTATTCATGTAGACACAATGTTTAAGTCAAAAGAGTTTTTGTGAAGCTCATGGCTGTTCCCTATTTTAATAACAGAATGTGGTCCTTCCTTCAAAAGTCTTTGAAACAACCCATCCATACCACTTTTTCTCCAGAAAATAAGAATATTTCATAACTTTAAAATATTTTTTCACACAAAGACATTTGTTCCTACAACTTCTAAAAGTCTACATGTAGGAACTATTCCTGTTAATTAAGTGAACAAATGTTATATACATGTATCTAATACTGACTATAATATGAATCTACATAATCATGATAATGTTATATTGTCTTCAAATTTTATTTTGTTTTAAGAGATATTGAAAAATGAATTTTATTTTAAGAGATATTGAAAAATGAATTTTATTTTAAGAGATATTGAAAAATGAATTTTATTTTAAGAGATATTGAAAAAGGAATTTTATTTTAAGAGATATTGAAAAAGGAATTTAAGTCAATCAATGATAGTCAGGATAGTTCTTAAAATACAAGGAGGCAAAAGATACAAACTGGATAATCAAACTCATACATATATACAAAACTGTCAATGCCATAGCAAAAAACAAACAAACAACTGAGAAGTGAACCACAACATAGAAAACTTGAGACTGAGCAACACCAACCCTATAACATGAATTAATATCTGGGTTGATCCCAGGTGTTACTGTCATGACTGCCGACAAAAAATAAATTTTAAAGGAACATATTTTGTTAAGAAATATACCTACCACATGTACCACAAAAGTATCATTATTTTGTTAAAATTAATCACAGCACTTTTACAGTAATTGATTTTTTCACTGATCAGTTTAAATTTGAATTACGTTTATATGTACAATGTATAAATTAAGACCAGTTGAAACTGGCCCAGTACATGTTTTACATCACTATTTTTTCAGGTTGTAAGCTACATGACCGCATTACATAATGCCCTTTCCTGACAACTTTCATTCACAGAAAACATTTAACAGGTACATGTAATTGAAGCATCAATGTAATTAACAAAAGTTAACATAACAAGTGGCATAATACTGGATGATGAAACTACTTTAATATTGTGTATAAAGATATCAAAGAAGATGGTGTGATCTTCACCAAAAATTTGGCTTTCTTTAAAAAAAAAAATTTGTTTTTTCTTTTACTGCATGAACTATTTCGTAAAGATTTTAAATTGACTAAAAAATAATCTTTAGGCAGCAAAAAAAAATATTTCTAGAAAATATGTGGTTTTGAAAAAAAGAAATGTGAAAAAAATGTGACTGCATTCTCTAACATCATGCAAATAAACCAGTTCTGCTGTTTGAGAAGCTCATGCTCATAACATATCAACATATATTTGTATAGGGCAAGTTAAAAATATCATAATTAAATTGATATGTATTCATACTTTATATCTCAGTTTCAAGCATATTTTTTTTTAATGATATAATCAGTTGCACATAATAATGTATAAATTACAAATTAAATATTTACACAGTCTTCTGATAAGACAAGGAGTATAATTATATAAGCTATTTAGTAGGCACATTCTAGTTCTCATCAGGTCTTTTTGTTTCAGTTCAGAACAAGTTGTACCATACACTGCGTTAGAAGGAATGATGAAGGCAGATTTACCTAATGAAAAGGGTGCTGCAGAACACTCGCATGACAAGAATTCAATGGAATGTAGTGATGTAAAGGTATTAAATGGCAGAACATAAATTAGATTTGTCATTTTATTTTTTATGCAGTTGTTTTAGCATAATATGTTAAGTGTACTGCTCCTATTTCAGTTTCAACATATATTTTTTTATTGAATTGCAGACATTATATAATAAGGCAAATATAGTAGCTATATGTTTTTTTACCTGCCAGATCATACTCGACTTTCATGTGGAGCTATTTTGGCTATGAGGTTAACAACACATTTATTCCTGACTTTCTTGTGAAGCTATTTTGGCTAAGAGGTTAACAACACATTTATTCCTGACTTTCTTGTGGAACTATTTTGGCTAAGAGGTTAACAACACATTTATTCCTGACTTTCTTGTGGAGCTATTTTGGCCATGAGGTTAACAACACATTTATTCCTGACTTTCTTGTGGAGCTATTTTGGCTATGAGGTTAACAACACATTTATTCCTGACTTTCTTGTGGAGCTATTTTGGCTAAGAGGTTAACAACACATTTATTCCTGACTTTCTTGTGGAGCTATTTTGGCTAAGAGGTTAACAACACATTTATTCCTGACTTTCTTGTGGAACTATTTTGGCTAAGAGGTTAACAACACATTTATTCCTGACTTTCTTGTGGAGCTATTTTGGCTAAGAGGTTAACAACACATTTATTCCTGACTTTCTTGTGGAGCTATTTTGGCTAAGAGGTTAACAACACATTTATTCCTGACTTTCTTGTGGAGCTGTTTTGGCCATGAGGTTAACAACACATTTATTCCTGACTTTCTTGTGGAACTATTTTGGCTAAGAGGTTAACAACACATTTATTCCTGACTTTCTTGTGGAGCTATTTTGGCTATGAGGTTAACAACACATTTATTCCTGACTTTCTTGTGGAGCTGTTTTGGCTATGAGGTTAACAACACATTTATTCCTGACTTTCTTGTGGAGCTGTTTTGGCCATGAGGTTAACAACACATTTATTCCTGACTTTCTTGTGGAGCTATTTTGGCTATGAGGTTAACAACACATTTATTCCTGACTTTCTTGTGGAGCTATTTTGGCCATGAGGTTAACAACACATTTTTTCCTGACTTTCTTGTGGAGCTATTTTGGCTATGAGGTTAACAACACATTTATTCCTGACTTTCTTGTGGAGCTATTTTGGCTAAGAGGTTAACAACACATTTATTCCTGACTTTCTTGTGGAGCTGTTTTGGCCATGAGGTTAACAACACATTTATTCCTGACTTTCTTGTGGAACTATTTTGGCTAAGAGGTTAACAACACATTTATTCCTGACTTTCTTTTGGAGCTATTTTGGCTAAGAGGTTAACAACACATTTATTCCTGACTTTCTTGTGGAGCTATTTTGGCTAAGAGGTTAACAACACATTTATTCCAACAGGAAGTCACAATTAGGCAGAAAACACAAATGTGCTGATTTAATTTAGATAAATGTATATATTTTTCAGAGTATAGTGATGTATTTGTAAACATAATGAGATTTGTTATGATTATACTACATTTTTGTACTTTGTGGTATTTTACTTTTAGGGACAAAAATATTGACCATATCATACCTTCTCTTTGCTCTATGTACAATTTTCAATTTTCCTAATTCTTAATTAAAAATATACTACTATGCATATTTCTTAAAGTAACATATACAGATAAAATTACATAGACTATATATTAGGTAGATTTGACTACGAAAAGTGGAACTTTACATGAAATGTATAAATGGATATAACATCTTTAAAATTTCTGGTTTGCTTTCAGATAGAGGTAAGCAGTAAACACCAACCAACTTATAACTCATGTGATTTAATTGAAGATGATAAGGATGTTTTACAGCTTGAAACAGAGACTCAACAAGATGTGTCTGATAGTTTACATCCAAAAGAGGTACTATGGGAAATAATTGAATAAGGGAGATAATTAATGTATATTTTATTTTATTTTGGACACCAATGTTTCAAAATGAGATCAAACTTCATGTACCAGAGAAACAATTTAAAACTCATAATTTTAAGAGAAACTAAAAAAAAGGGGGGAAAAAAACTATAAAACGAAGAAGTCTATAAAGACTGATCAACACGAACAGTTTTGTACAGTGTGAATGTCTATAAAAGGAAGTTAGAATTTCAACAAAGATTGTGACGTTATACTTACACCATGTACATAGTTAAAATGAAATGCTAATAAACTTGTGACGTTTGATGTTGGTTGACATCATAGGTGCAAATTATATAAAATGTCAAATGTCAATATTAAAGCACCTTTAAAGATGCTTACCTTAAGAGTTATAATGATTATCAGATCTTTACGAAAGTGTAATCATTGACACTTAAGTTACATCTTATACCCTGTAATTTTATGTATCTTTTTTGTAAGTAAATGCTATAAAGGTTATACACATAGTAGTTTAGTGCTAATGAGATTCCTTGCCAGACAAAATTATTGAAAAAAACGATAACTTGTCTCATCTTATTCACTTTTTCTACTATACTTCTTTAATATGTTCGAAATTACTTTGAAAAATGTTGTACTTTAAAATCAAAGCATAATAGGGACTGGATACTACAATAGAACCACTAATAAGAGTTTATGTACCTTCACATTTTCAAATCATAATTCTGCACATTGTTTTAAATTATCAAGTCTCCACCTAAAATTCAGCCTTGTGTGGATTAAACTTCACTTCTAGTATTTAATAAGAAGATGTGGAAAGACAATGAGATGGGCTCTCAGCATAATTCCAATTAATTGTCCAAACAGAGAAGTCCAGGTGTCAACATTTCTAAACCACTGTCAACATTGGAATCAAACGGAAAAAGTATAACAAAAATACTGAAGGTTAATTCAAAAAGGAGATATCTATAAAAACTGACCAAATCAAACTTTATCAACAAACAAAAGAAGTGCTATGTGAACTGTGACATTGTCATGAATTTTAATTTTCTATTTTTTTCAGTATTCTTCAAACATGGACCAAGACAAAAACAACAATGTATGTTCTGATGACTTTAGTTTAGATCTTGATGGGGATTCTAATCAACATGATCCAAAACAGCACCAATACCCAAGTGGGTCAGGGACACAGCCATGGTGTCCAACATTCTCTGTACCATTAGATACTGGAGATACAGATATGGGATATTCTAGTCATAGTGCATGCAGTAGCTGTCAACAGGGCTCACAGGTTATATCTAATACTGTTCATTCATTATTATACCAGAAGTTCTGTTAATAGTTTGAATATGTTCGTTATGAAATAGAATTTCCTTCATAATTTTAGTTAGAAGTAGAAGAAATATTCTGTAACATTATTTCCTCAGGAACAAATACTACCACTGGAACAAAGATTACTGTATTTGTTCCTAACAGAATAAAGATAACAGAAAATTTGTTCCAATAGGAACAGATATAGTGGTATTGTTTTATAACACAGTTTTCAGTGGAACGAACTACTGTAAGGTGAAAAAAATATACATTTATATACTTAGCGAGTTGTTATTTTTTCACTACTTTTTGGAAAGTTTGCTATAGCTTGCTATAGCAATAAACTTTCTTAAGGCATCGGCCTAACCGGAAAAGAGACAGCCTAACTTACTTTAGGAAGTGTGTCCTACTTCTAGATAATGTAGTACTGGTGTTTGAAAACTAATAATAGAAAGATGCTTTTGGAAATTTTGAGCTCTTCTATTTTAATAGCATACAGCTTGAATAAAAAATGCACTGAATTTTCATCGATAAATCAAATAATTCAACTTCATTTGAAAGACGAACAAAAACTACTTCGCGGATCTGCGCTACGCGGAAAGTAAAATCAATACACACACGAGACAGCAGTTTCTACGTTATGATTTTATCGGTATTCTTCAGACATGCGTCAGATCCATATATGTGTGCCTCCAAACGGGAGTACTACAATCCCGGTTTCAAAGGTTTCCTACCTTCCTCCGGTTGAAGAGAAAATTAATAGCGTGTTTAAAATATTTCATGAATGAACATTTTTCGTCGCTTTATACTACGATTTTTACAAATTTCTATTCAATATGTAAAAGCCCGAGAGTATCGGAAGTATCATGGTATCTCATCTGATCTCGGCCCACAACAAACTCGGACTATTATAAACTCTGCCTTTTACATATTCGGCATAAGAAATCGGACTATAACAAAAATCGTAATTATACTAATTGCTATTAAGACTCCTAAACAAAGTTTTTGCTCATTTCTTATTATTTTTCTCCTTGGGGTCTATTTAGTTGTATTTTGAGGGGCCAACAGAAGGGAGGAATTTACTAAAGAACCCTAAGGGATTTTTTTTTTTAATTTTCAATAACAATAATAAATTATAAACTTGAAGAAAACAGTAAGTGACAGACACACATGGTTTTCAGTAATGATCACAGGACCATAAAACAAATCAAATTAATTAAATTTAGGTTGAGTCTATGGTGTCACCCCACCTAACCCCTCATGTTTGAATACTTAAAAACAGTCAGATCCCCACTCCTAAACATTATATGTTCTTTATATGTTACAATAAAACAAATCAGATGAAATAAAAGGCGAGTCCCCTGGGGTCACTCTCACCCCCTGGTTTTTTGAGAACTTATTAACAGTTGAGACTTCAACCAATATACCATATATATTATTGTATGGGACAATGAAATAAATCAAATGAAATATAGAGGAACTCCAGAGGGGTCAGTCACCCCACCCATAAACCATATGTATTTTTGTATGTGGCAACAAAACAAATCAAATGAAATAAAGTGGGTGTCCCTTTGGGTCAGCCCCAACCCCTCATGTCTGGGAACTTAGAAACTGTCTAGATCCCCACCCCTAAACCATAAATATTTTTGTATAGGGCAACAAAACAAATTCAATGAAATAAAGTGGGAGTCCCTTTGGGTCAGCCCCAACCCCTCATGTCTGAGAACTTGTAAACGGTCGAGATCCCCACCCCTAAACCATATATATTTTTGTATAGGGCAACAAAACAAATCAAATGAAATAAAGTGGGTGTCCCTTTGGGTCAGCCCCACCCCCTCATGTCTGAGAACTTGTAAACGGTCGAGATCCCCACTCCTAAACCATATATATTTTTGTATAGGGCAACAAAACAAATTCAATGAAATAAAGTGGGAGTCCCTTTGGGTCAGCCCCACCCCCTCATGTCTGAGAACTTGTAAACGGTTGAGATCCCCACCCCTAAACCATATATATTTTTGTATAGGGCAACAAAACAAATCAAATGAAATAAAGTAGGAGTCCCTTTGGGTCAGCCCCACCCCCTCATGTCTGAGAACTTGTAAATGGTCGAGATCCCCACCCCTAAACCATATCTATTTTTGTATAGGGCAACAAAACAAATTCAATGAAATAAAGTGGGAGTCCCTTTGGGTCAGCCCCACCCCCTGTTGTTTGACAACTTGGAAATGGTCAAGATCCCCTCCCCTTAACCATATATATTCTTGTACTGGACAATAAAACAAATCAAATTCAAAAGAAGGCGAGTCCCTAGGGGTCACTCCCATCCCCTTGTTGTTTGAGAACTTGTAAACGGCTGAGATCCACACCCACAAACCATATATATTTTTGTATGAGAAAATAAAATAAATCAAAATGAAATATAGAAGAAGTCCACAGGGGTGACCCAACCAACTTTTTTTGGAAAACTTATACGGTCGAGATGATCACCCCTAAACCATATATTATATTCTATTTTATGGGGCAACAAAACAAAACCAATGAAATATAGTGGGAGTACCTCTGAGTCATCCCCAACCCCTCATGTTTGAGAACTTGTAAACGGTTGAGATCCCCAACCCTTAATCATAAATATTCTTGTATTGGTCAATTAAACGAATAAAGTGAAATATAATTAAGTCCCTCTGTGTAACCCCACCCCATCCTGTTTTGAGAACTTGTAAACAGTCAAGATCCACCCCCTTTTCGAAAACTTGAAAACTGTTGAAATCCCCACACTGAAACAACATATATTCTTGTACGGAATAATAAAACAAATCAGATGAAATAAAAGGCTAGTCCCCTAGGGCCACTCTTACCCTACCTCCTGCCTGTTTGAGAACTTGTAAACTGTCTAGATCCCCACCCCCAAATCATGAATATCACTTTACTAGACCGGACCAATTTGTATTGGATTTTGCTTAATGTCAGGCGACCCGTGGGAATGACTAATTTTGAGAGCTTTGTTTGGGAGACTTCGTAGCAGCATCCTGTTACAATTATTTCTTGATAAAGTTTTTTCTTTTTTAAGTAGGAAAAAAAGGTAACCATGCAATCTACACACTATCTATTTGAAATATTACAATCTACAGTTGCAAACTTTCCACAGGTGCTATCCAGCACTTTGATTAAATTTATTATTGCATTAAACTATTTTAAAGTGCTCCCTTCAATCACTATTATTGATTTGTACATACCATTCTCGATGGGGATATTTTTGCATATTTTCAATGATTGTAAAACTAGGCTAATATGGTCATAGAATAGACCCTTACCTAAAAGTAAAACATAAATGCTACTGAAAATCAAAATATGAACTAATTTATTATAACAGACTGCTTACAGGATAAATTATTGAACAGAAGTCTCACAGCTTGGAACTATAGTTATATAATTCAGTATGTAACTGAGGTTGAAAAGATAAGTGTGCACTCAGTCTTGACCTTAAAAAATTGTAACAGTAAACAGTGTCATAAAGATGTATATATAAAAAAAAACAGCTTAAAAATCATTCTGAGGAAAGTGAGAAAAAAATATTTTCAATTCATGGTCATACAAAATCAAATCACTAGAGAAAACAAATGTTACTATCATACTTGAACTGTAAAAACTATACTGGTGTACTTGTTGACTTTGAACTAGTAAGTAGTTTTCAAATGTTGGTTCTGAAAGATATTTGTTGATAATCCTCAGAAAGATTTTAATAGTTATTTCTGAAATATAGGTTGTATGGAAATGTCATTATTTAATATTTATTTTACGATTGTTTATTGAAAATAAAATGGGATCTGGTATGATTGCTATTATATGAGACAAATATCCACTGGAGTAAAAAATGAAGTTGTAGTAAGCAATTATAGCCCATTGTTTTACCTTCAACAATGAGAAAAAAGCCAGAAATTGTGTGAGGGAAATTTTTTTTCTCATGTCAGATTTCAGAAATTAAAAGAAAAAAGGGTCAATTTGCAACAGCAAAGTGTATTGCACAAAAGCAAAAAAAAAAATGAATATAAATTGAAATCATATAAACCAATTCTCAGTTCTTTGACAACAGTTTTTCTGTGTCAGAAAGTCGAACCTATTATGTGTTAAATATATGATCACAATCCAAATTCAGACCTGTATCAAGTGCTTATATTGTGTCCATTTTCGCCCCAACTGTTCAGGGTTGACCCTCTGCGGTTGTATCCAGCTGTGCTGAGCAAAGCAATTTATTTGGTACATAAGCTTTATACAATATTGACTTATAGATACATTTTCATGAGAATTGTACTTGTCCTGCACTTTTTAGCTCACCTGACCTGAAAGGTCAAGTGAGCTTTTCTCATCACTTGGCTTCCGTCGTCCGGCGTCCTGGTTCCGTCGTCCGTCGTCCGTAAACTTTTACAAAAATCTTCTCCTCTGAAACTACTGGGCCAAATTTAACCAAACTTGGCCACAATCATCCTTGGGGTATCTAGTTTAAAAAGTGTGTCCGATGACCTGGCCATCCAATCAAGATGGCCGCCATGGCTAAAAATAGAACACAGGGGTAAAATGTATATTTTGGCTTATATCTTTGAAACCAAAGCATTTAGAGCAAATCTGACATGGGGGTAAAATTGTTGATCAGGTCAAGATCTATCTGCCCTGAAATTTTCAGACGAATCGGACAACCTGTTGTTGGGTTTCTGCCCCTGAATTTGTTATTTTAAGGAAATTTTGCAGTTTTTGGTTATTATCTTGAATACTATTATAAATAAAGATAAACTGTAAACAGCAATAATGTTCAGCAAAGTAAGACCTACAAATAAGTCAACATGACCAAAATTGTCAGTCAACCCCTTTAGGAGTTATTGCCCTTTATAGTCAATTTTTAACAACTTTTCGTCATTTTTTGTAACTTGTACAAAAATCTTCTTCTCTGAAACTACTGGGCCAAATTTAACCAAACTTGGCCACAATTATCATTGTGGTATATAGTTTAAAAAATAGGTCCGATGACCCCGCCTACCAAACAAAATTGCAGACATGGCTAAAATTAGAACATAGTGGTGAAATGCAGTTTTTGCTTTATATCTTTGAAACTAAGATATTTAGGGCAAATCTTTCAAGATTTAAATGCCCATCAGAATAAGATCTTTCTCCTCTCAAAATATCAGATGAATCTGACAACCAGTTGTTGGGTTGCTGCCCTAAAAGTGGTAATTTTAAGGAAATTTTGCAGTTTTTGGTTATTATCTTGAATACTATTATACATAGAGATAAACTGTAAACAGCAATAATGTTCAGCAAAGTAAGATCTACAAATAAGTCAACATGATCAAAATTATTAGAGGACCCCTTAAGGAGTTATTGCCCTTTATAGTCAATATTGAACAACTTTTCGTCATTTTTGTAACTTGTACAAAAATCTTCTTTTCTATAACTATGGGGCAAATTTAACCAAACTTGGCCACAATCATTACTAATGTATCAATTTAAAAAAATGTCTAATGACCCCGCCTACCACCAAAGATGGCCGACATCAGTAAATACAGTAACAGGTGAGCGACACAGGCTCTTGAGAGCCTCTAGTTTGTAAAACATGCTTATCTTGAGTATTTATGTATTTCTAATAATATAGATATACATGTACATGTATATGAAAAATTTATGTTGACTGAGATATATTTTCTTTAAAGACAGACAGTGGACAGAATATAAATTTCACAGATGTTGAGTATGCTGAAGACTGTTTTGATGGGGATGATGAAATGGAAGATTTACTGTTTCATTTTGGTAATTTTATTTCTGACTTTGTAAAAGATATGCAAAAGATACCAAAGGGACATTCAAACTTAATAGTTGAACACAAAATGACAATACCAGGGCAAAGAAAAGGAAAATGATCAAAAGATAAACAACAGTACACAATACACAACATAAATTTTTTATCAAAAACTGAGCAACAAGAACCTTACCATAAACCGAGTTGATCTCAGGTGCTCCAGGAGGGGAAACAGATCCTGCTCCACATGCTCATATCTTAACAATTTCCATAAAATACTGATAAAAGGTTGATACCTAGAGGCTTATCTGTTTAGAATCAGAACTTTCACTTTGCTTCATTCTATTTGTTTGTTGTCCATGTAAGACTGAAGTCAATCCCATAAGAGGTGGTGTTCAGTGACTTTCTATCATCCCATCAAGTCTTTGTCTTCAAAATTTTGGTATTTTTTACTATAGAACAAAAATTATCTGTAAAATGCAAAATATTTTCAATTTTTTTTAATTATTTAATTTCCTGACATGGTGACCATGGTAATCTTAACCGGATGGTAAACATTTCTCAACTGAGCAAGACAATATAGTTTTGTGGTTTTATTCATGTTTTATAATATAAATACTAGAATGATATAAAAAATAAGATGTATATTTGCCAATGAGACAACTCTCCGCAAGAGACAAAAAGACACAGAAATTAACACCGATAGGTGACTACAGCCTTCAACAATGAGCTAAACCCATACTGCATAGTTGGCTATAAAAGGCCTCGAAATCACAAATGTTAAATTTTCAAACGAGAAAAACTAAAGGCCTAATTAATGTACAAAAAGAATAAATGAAAACAAATATGTAACACAGCAGGATACATCAACCACTCAATTACAGGCTCCTGATGTCAGTTGATTACACAATAAATCAGCAAAATTTTCAACCAATTGTGTTAATAATCAAAATGCCATGTTTTCACTCAAAATGATTGGTTGATTAAAAAAAAGCATAAAAAGCTATCTAATCAAGACTTCACTTAGGATGTTTTCAGAACTTTCACCAGCAACAACAAAATCTGATTTTGATCAGATTAAAAGGCAAGCCTATTTTTACAATGTTCCCAACATTATTTACCATTAGAAAGATTATACCTTTTGACAGTAACTAAAGCCTAGCTCTTCTGTTATTACAGCTTATAATCTCCATACGGTCCAGTAGTGGGTGGGAAATTTTAATGAGATTTATATAAGCCAGATTAGTTAATGATAGCATTGCTTCGTTTAAGTTGGGATTTTTACAATGATTCATAAAAAAAAAATTGGAAAATACCAAGGGGAAAAAAAAGGAAAATACCAAGAGGAGTTGCGAAACTCATATTAAGGCAAAGAGATATTGACATATGGTCATGGCAATAAATATATGACATAAAAAAAGCAAAAAAGTGCATGAAACACTACATAAAAAAATCTGAGCAACACAAACTCTGTCAAGATCTAGGGAAGTAATGAGGAAAAGTGTAGTGTTATGTATAAACCTTATTGTATTGCTAGTTAAAAAACATAATGATTAATATATTGGCATTTTTTTTTAGATAGATTCTTTAGGAATAGATATGAGGAACTTTTAACTGAACAAGGGATGCATGTTAGACAAATCATTAAGAAAGCAGCCAAAAGCTATGATGATAAATGTTGTATAGCAGACACAGATCCCAGTTCTGTTGAGGTGATTATAAAAGAGAATATATATGGGATACCGTGGATTCATCATTATTTGTTGGATACTAATTGTCGTGGGTAAGGGTAACCCACCAGTTCAAATGTTCAACAAATTACTAACTTTCAATAGGCTTTGCATGCAAAGATTTGTCAAACCATGAATTCAAATATCCACAAAAATGAAAGTTTTCCTCAATCCACAAAAAATGATACCCACGAAAAATTAATGACTGCAGTTCATATATATGATTAGATATTCCACATATCTGGACATCAAATTAAAGTTCAGTGTTTAAGATAAACTTTTAATTGATGGATGGACATAGAAATAATTGACATAGTTCCTTTGATTTTTTTTAAATAAAGTTCAACAATTAGTTTCAAAATTCATTTGAAAAAAAAATGCATATTTTTAGAAATGAAGGTTTTAACTTTCACAATTTCTTATTGAAAAAATCAGTCATTGGCAAATAAAAAACAATCAAAAAATATCTTTCAGAACATAATCACTTTCACATGATTTATTTAGATCAAATACTTTGTAGACAAAAAAGGTATTTGTAGTCTTATTTTCTTGCTATGTTACAATATTACTGGTAATTTTTATTTTGCTGAAAATTATTGTACAAGTTCATTTAACAAATAATTTATACATATACATGAAATAAAGTATTCAAATTTGAGGGCCCTTCCAAAATAACCTACATAAGTTAAATTTGTAATAAAAATAGAAATATCTCACTAGTGCAATACCAGTAATCAACAATAAGGGATGTGAGGTGTGGGTAACTGATCAAAAATATATCTACTAATGAATACAAAGTACCTTAAAAGTACTCGCTGAACAGGTAATATTGATAGGACAGAATTCAAAATGTTGAATTAAAATTGTACATTTAGTTATCTCCCCTGGAAAAATCACAGAATTTGTTTAGAAATCAGCAATGGCTTTGACTTTTTTCCTTTATGTTTGCAAATCTAAAAAAGATATTATTCTGAATTAAAATAAACACAGAACATATCCAAGATGCGGCTACTATAAGTACTCAATTCTTAATTTAACATTGCAAAAAGTAGTTCCATACTGTACTCACTATCCAGTCAAGACTGAGGTTGTGAGTTCGAATCCAGCTTGTGTGGGTCAACTTGATTTCAACCTTAATTGACTAGAATTGTAAGTTTTTCTATTAAAGGTCAGTGGTTTTCTCCTGGCACTCCAGCTCCCTCCACCAATAGAAACTGGCCATCACGAAACAGCCCAAAATTGGTGCTTAAAAGTGGTGTTAAAACATCAATCAATATGTATGAAATTGTTGCCACTGAATGTTTAAAAAAGCAACAATCAATTGATAATTCAAATATATTCTGAATATGAATATCATGAATATTTCTAGTTAAATTAATCGTCTGAATAAGTAAAATTTATTTTGTTTATTAGTTTTGACAAAATATAGAGTGCCTGACTTTTCTTGTAGGTGACCGATAAAGCAACACAAACAGTTGTGGTGGAAAAATTTAGTCTACCACCAATCATTATTGAGGATTCCTCTTGTCAAGGTAATACATACACACATATATGCTATAACCAGTACAAGCAGAACTTTGGTATTTAGATATGCAAGGACTATCTATGCGCAAATAAACCAGGTAAATCAAACCACTTACTCTGCTAGAAGAATCTGTACCTTTTCACAATTAAGGTGAGGTTTATGTTTGCTTAGTATTTAGTTTTCTTTGTTAAGTTTTTTAGACTACTGTTTAAGTCTTTTCATGATTATACCCCTGCTTTAAAAAAAAGTGGGAATCAACTGTTTTATATCTGTCTGTCCCATGAATATTTTTGGTCATGTCAGAGTCGGCTATACCATGTGATGTGTTTTCAGATTCTTCACTCAACAACTTCCTGTTTACGCTTACATCATTTTACACATTACAAACAAGTTAAAAAAAAATCGTCACATTTTTCTCAGGAACTACATTACGAGGATTTCTGAAATTTGGTATCAGGTTTTTTATGAGTAACTTACATATTTTAATACTTTTAGAATTATCCAGTTGTGGCAGGGGTATCATCAGTTTAACTTGTTTTTTTATGCCCCACCTACGATAGTAGAGGGGCATTAGGTTTTCTGGTCTGTGCCTCCGTTCGTTCGTCCGTCCGGTTAAAAGTTTTTGGTCGAGGTAGTTTTTGATGAAGCTGAAGTCCAATCAACTTGAAACTTAATACACATGTTCCCCATGATATGATCTTTCTAATTTTAATGCCAAATTATAGTTTTGACCCCAATTTCATGGTCCACTGAACATAGAAAATGATAGTGCAAAGTTCGGGTTAAAGTTTTTGGTCAAGGTAGTTTTTGATGAAGTTAAAGTTACATCAACTTGAAACTTAGTACACATGTTCCCTATGATATGATCTTTCTAATTTTAATTCCAAATTAAAGTTTTGACCCCAATTTCACGGTCCACTGAACATAGAAAATGATAGTGGGAGTGGGGCATCCGTGTACTATGGACACATTCTTGTTTTCGTTTTTTTTTTTTTTTGCCATAGCATAGTAGTTTGTATTTGATTTATAAGTTTGAATATCTCTTTGGTATCTTCCAGCACTCTTTAAATATCTGTTTGCTATCTTGCATATCCAAATATCTTTAAAGAAATTTTCCATATATTTGGCTCCCATTTAATTCTATATAGTTGACAACTACACATAAATACACATATGGATTCCTGGCATCAGAAATAAGACACAATAGTACTAGAAAGAAAAGATGACAGGTCTCTAATTGCAGTAATCTCTGGTGTTTACTTAAATTAAAAATTGTTTTGTACAATAAAGTTGATTTTGTTTTTCAGCATTAGAAAGATTAGAAGACCATAACAAAATACCTACCAAGTAAGTTCAGGTGTGATAAATAACATATGTATTATTTTTTTTTTGGCATCCAACTTTTTATTTACACTTAGGGGTCATCCATAATTGTCAACCATTTTCCAAAGTGTACAAAACGTACACTTTTTCAGACCCCCCACCCTCCCTCAAAAAGTGTACATCAACCATTTTCAGATTTCAAGAGAGGAATCAATCATTCTTAATAAAAAGAAGATCCTGTTTATTATATTTTAGTTTAATATAGAAATTTGCTTTGAAAATAAACTAAAACATATCTGACTGTTTTATTTGATGACATCTATCTGTGATGCTTGTGTTTTGTTAGAATAAAGAGTTCAAAGATTAGTGTTTTCCCTATCACACAGGTCAGTGGGAACTCCAATGAAAAAGGGCACCTAGAGCATGCAAAAGATTAACAAAAGGGCACATAAACTATGCTAAGAATTAAAGAAAGGGAAATGCATAGTTATATTGCATTGGTAAAGTATGGACTGACAGCTGTTGATGGAATCAGAGCTCAAGACAGCAATCAATAAAAGTGTAATGTTTTAAAACATTTTAAGTTTTTAAATTTCCCGCCTGTATTTCTATTTAAAAGGTCCCTGCAAATATGCCATTCATGGCACTATTATAGTTTATGTATATATACTGTAACATGTACAGATATTGGATAATTTTTAAGGTTAAGGTTAAACTTCATATTGAGGTGCTCCTAATTAAAGGAGGCTTATACTAAGAAAAATAAGTTTACTTCCGGTTTACTGGTTTACTGTTTTGGAATACATTACAAGGAAATAAATCGAAGTACCAGTTTAAAATCTTTTGTCTTGTCAAAATCAAAACATTCAAAGAATTTAGTGTTTCCATCAGTTTTGTTTATTAAACAGAGTGAAACGATAACGATCTATAATAAAGCACGCGAAATTGACAATCGGGGGTACTAAGAAATGCTTGCAAACTTTTTGTTTAAATTGTTTTACAAGTTTACATTTTTGAAAGATTTAGTTTTCATATGTTTTGATCTTTTAATCGTTCAATCCGGATTGAGGAGAATTATGATATCGAAATAAATATCATCAAGTGAAAATAATAAAGAAGAAATAAGAAGAGAAACACACCCAAGCCAATCCTCGATTTTATACATCGACCTTCCCTACGGAAACGAAATAAATTCTGGAAATAAAAAAAAAAGCGTACGGTAAAAATGTTGATTTTTTAACCCCCTCCCCCCAAGTGTACGTTTTGTACACTTTGAAAAATGGTTGACAATTATGGATGACCCCTTAACCATGCATATCTTCATCTGTCTGTCATAATGCTAAGAACCAAAACTCACAGAGTTAGAATATGGACAGTGAGTCACTTACTGTATAGAGATTTCTTTTCCACATTTTAACTTGATACATATACAAACATGTATCTGTATGCAGATTATTCCTGAAATCATCATAATTAATCTTGCTTTTTTGTCCATTCTCAAAAAGTTGCAAAATAAATGCACACTTTAATTTCTGAATTTACAGTACAAAAACCTCTGTAAATAATAAGTGGGAAGTAAAATAGCATATATAACGAAATCCAAGGAAAATTCTCAATGGAAAGTCATTAAGCAAATGGCACAACTCAAACACATCAAACGAAAGGATAACAACTGTCATATTCCTGACTTGGTACAGGTATTTTCTTATGCAGAAAATGGTTGATTCAACCTGGATTTATAGCTAGCTAAACCCCTCACTTGTATGATAGTCAAATAAAAGAATAGTTTTATTTTAATAAATCTATTTTGACTTGTACATGAACAATTGACTAAAGTAACTTCTACCTACCATTATTATCATTTTTAGATGTACATGTACCACTTTGTGTATTTTATTACATGATTTCTTGAATAAATTGTCCTTATGATGCCTGTCTGGCAGGCGAAACATGAAGATATGATTTATTGAATTGCAGAATTGTCAATTTTAATCAACCTCAGAGCTCTATCGAAAGGATTCCCAAAGATATTAATTCACCATTTGGGTCAATATCCCAAATGTGCCTCAAAATGAGGAACAGGAACTCAAAAGTTGTGTTTAAACAAAAGGTCTCTGTGTAGTGATATTGGACATGTTTCTATTTTTATTTCCCATTTATGGGCATTATGTTTTCTGGTATGTGTGTCTGTTCATCCCGCTTCAGGTTAAAGTTTTTGGTCAAGGTAGTTTTTTAAGAAGTTGAAACTCAGTACACATGTTCCTTATGATATGATCTTTCTAATTTTAATGCCAAAATAGAGATTTTACCCCATTTTCACGGTCCACTGAACATAGAAAATGATAGTGCGGATTGGGCATTCCTGTACTTGGGACACATTCTTGTTTACAAATGACTGAGCTTAACCATTTGTAGTGATTAGTAAAGTAGAGGAAAATAGAATAAATGTGAAAAAAACTGTGGAGCTATTAAATGTGTTCAAAGTATTAAATTTTCAAAGAACTTGTTGTGTAAAAAAGGAATTTTATAACATGAGGAGCCGCATCACTCAAGTATGTTTGGGCTTGCAAATTTACGGAAAAAGTAATCTCACTTGGTACCCCGAAAACTTTGCCACATATGTGAAAATGTCACAGCTTCGAAACAAGCTATCATACATATCCAAGTTTACGATATATGGACTGAGCTACAAAAATGTTACCATTACCGTAAATGCAAAAACAATTAAAGATATTGACCCATTTGTAGTTTAATATCTTAGTATTGGTACTTATACTATTTTAGTATTTGTACTTACTCAGCTATTAATATTTGTACTTACTATATTAATATTTGTACTTACTATATTAGTATTTGTACTTACTATATTAGTATTTGTACTTTATATTTTTAGATCATTACCTTTGGACCAGCCAGGAACAGCATGTTTATCAAAAGACAAACAGTTTCTTAAAATACTGTCTCTTACATGTGCAGTGTCAAATCTGTTACATAGAAAAGAATATAAAACGTAGTGTTTTGTTTATATAAATGTACTGATTTAAAGGTTAAATATAAAACAGATGTGACTATACATGTACTAATGTAAATAAAACTGCAGTTATACATGCTGTGCATGCAATAAGAAACATTTGTTAATTTTATTTTTGCAATTTTTGTTTTTATTTAATTTAATTTTTTATTTTATAACATTTTACAAAAAAAAAGTATAGTCTAAAGCATTACAGATAAAATTTAATTACTAGCTGCACAGTAACACTCATTATTTTGCTTATGACAATATAAACATCAGGTGATACATGGCAAGGGAAGAGGGAGGGAAATAACAAGTTTATTATGGTATACTGTTGTCTGTCCCTCTACACTGTTCAATGACTATACAATGATGTGTTCAAGTATTGTAGGAAATATAAAAAAGCTTCCTTCTAATTTTGAAAAATTATCAGTTTGTTGTTCCAGAATTATGTGAACCATAAAGTTTTGGGCATTTTTTGAATATCGCACACTAGCTCAAGTATGCTTGGATTTTTTTTATTTGAGACTTCATGTTGAAGTTAAATTTTATGGTTATTTATTCCAGAGTTATGGGCCTTTCAACTATCAGATTTTAAAAATGATAACGTTGTACACCACACACTAAGACAATAGTCCTAAGGTAACTTACTTTAAACTTAACACTGTTGTTGAAGTGTAATGAATAATGGATTCTGAGAGTTACATGTACTTTCTTCACAGTCTTTTAAAATTGTATATATTCTACTTTTATCCAATATTGTAAGGTAAATTATGACATTATTCTATTTAAAAGGTGACTTATTGTGATAGTTTTCTTTTGGCAATGTTTCTGTATCTAACCAACATTCTCTCTGAATCAGATGATACCTAAGTGATGTTTATTATAAAAATAAGATGTGGTATGATTGCCAATGAAACAACATTTCCTGTCTTTTTTAGTATGGCTTTTCTCCGAAATATAAGCAAGAAAATGATTGCCTGCGGAACAAATTTTTAAAGAAGTTTTAAGAGTTATGGCGCATACAGTTTGGGGATGATGGTCCCAACCATTTAGGAATAAGGGGCCCAAAACAAGCATTTATCTAGTTTCAGGACAATAACATGTAAATTAACAATTGTACCACAATGTTTAATACCACAAAGAGAAGGTTGGGATTTATATTAAGTGTTATGGGGCAAACAGTTTAGGAATTAAGGGGCATAAAAACAAGTATTTGTTCTATTTTCCGGACAATAACTTGTGTGCAAGTGTATGGATCTCTCTGACATTGTACCACAAGGTTCTATATAACAAAGGGAAGGCTGGGGTTGAGTTTTGGGTTAATTGCCCCAATCATGTAGGAATTAGGGTCAAAAAGAAGCACTTTTCTAGTTTCCAGACAAAAACTTGTGTTCAAGTGTATGGATCTCTCTGAAATTATACTAAAAAGGGCCATACTTTAAGGGAAAGGCTGGGATTGAGTTTTTTTCAAATATTCAAATTTCGAACTTTTGAAGTTTCAAGAAGAAATCTCCAATTGCACAGTAATGTGCAATAGATTTGTAAGATCTTGGAGCAAATTTATTTTGTGTCAGTAACCTATATTATGTCCAAAAATTTGATCACAATCCAAATTCAGACAGTATCAACTTGAATATTATGTACAAATTTGCCCCAACTGTTCAGGGTTCAACATCTGCAGTCGTATCAGGCTGCGCTCAACGAAGCATTTTATTAAAATTTGGCAAAAAAACAAATGCAAATCTATTAGTGAGCCACTCAAACAATCTGATGTATGGATTGCACAAAGAGATGAGATTTTGGCTCCAGTCTAAAATTTGATATTGACACCAGATTCAGTTATATTTTATGTTTTGAAAAATCATGTTCAGATATTTTGGTGGTTCACTAATAGATTCATATTTGTTTTTTGTCAAATATTAAATGTGTAAAGTCCTGGAATCTTTTTTTTTTTTTTTTAAATAAGATGAAGTATGATTGCCAATGATAAATTTTATTTGGAGATTATTTTGCCCTGTCCCTTCAGTCATGGTATGTTGAGTTTTTTTCAGGTTAAAGTTTGTGATTTTGCAAGTATAAGATGTATTAGGATATCTTATTTCCAATGTGATTATTTGGCCCTGTCCTTTGGTCATTGTTCATAGACTTTGAATGTTTGACATGTAAAAATATTGCAATTTCAATTTCAGCATTTTTTGTACTATCCAAATTACACATACGTGACATGATGTATCAACAGTTTAATTGCTACGGCATAACTTCCATTAAAATTGTTGAGCTAAACATTTAAAATAATTTTGAATTATATTAAATTCCACATAATCATGACATCATCAACACTAACAGATTGATGACTCCTAGAATGTCCATATCACCTGCTATGCTTTGTAAAAGGGCAAAAAGATCATTTTATTTATCCATTTCTATAATTATGTCCATGGTGTCAAATTGATATTTGTTTCTACTATGTCGGAAAGCAATAACAAAATATCAATACAAAGTGTTACTAAACTGTTAATTAATGCCAGACGTATGTTATCTTGTTGCTGTCAAATCGTCATTTCTCAATAATTCGAGTGCATTGTAATTTGCATATGGGACAATACCCCTAATGCGCCTTGAAATGAGGAACACAAAAGTCACGTGTAAACAAAAAATCTCTGTGTAGTGATATTTGACACATTTCTATGATAAACAAATGACTGAGCTGAACCATTAGTGTTAATTTAGAAAGTAGGGGAACACAGAATAAATGTGTAAAAACCATGGAGCTATTAAATGTGTTCAAAGTATTAAAATTTCAAAGAACTTATTGTGTTAAAAATGGGATTTTTTACCATGAGGAGCCACATCGCAAAAGGATTCTCGGGGTTTGCTAAATTACGGAAAAATGAATCACACTTCGTACCCCGAAAATTTAACCACATATGTAAAAATGTCTCAGCTTCGAAACAAGCCATCATACATATACAAGTTTACGATATGGGCTGAGCAACAGAAGAAAACGTTACCATTACGGCCTATGGAAAAACAATTGCGCATATTGCCCCATATAGTATACAAGATATCTCAATACTAAAGGCCTTAACTCAGTTTTAGGCTGTATACAAGATGTAGAAAAAACATTAAAAGTACTTTTCCTCAACAATTCAACTATATTGCAACCTGCTTGTAACACTGTTCCTCAGTATCTGATGAAATTGTCATTTGCAATTGAACAGGTGCTAATCCTGAGTTTCAAGAAAAAGGTGGGCATAATGGTAAAATATGTCTAGAGCATTTGTTTTTGAAAATTTAATGCAAACGTCTTTTTTATATATCAAAGAGGTAGGGGTTACATTACACCTCACTTGAATCTGAAATTACATACATTTTGGAATTTTACTGAAATTGCATACATTTTGGAATTTTACCAAAATGTTCCATATATACCATAACTATATAACGAGATAACTTGTAGGCTTCAGTTTGTGTTGTTTGGTGGATGTCTCCTTGGTGTGTTTCCTATATCTTTTTATTCACATTATTGTGAAAAATGCTTAGGTTGCACAAACAATTATAATGTCATGATTTTTCTCAACATAAGCTTTACCTCTTTTAACATTTTAGTTAAGTGTAACTGTATAGACAAGATTTTTCAGTTTTTTGTACATTTATCCATCACAACAAAGTTTATTCAGTGCAGAACAAATTGTGAGAAATTCCTTTGAGACACTATTTTACATGTTTTGTTGGAATTCAGCATTCCAGCTTAGGTGTGAAATATCCTGGATGCTTTCCAATTCAGAATTTACTGTTCATAACCAGGTGCTCCGCAGGGCGCAGCTTTATACGACCGCAGAGGTCGAACCCTGAACAGTTGGGGCAAGTATGGACAAAACATTCAAGCGTGATACAGCTCTGAATTTGGATTGTGATCAAATTTTTGACAATACATGGGTTTTTTTTTACACAAAACAAATGTCAAGATTTTACAAATCAATTAAAGATTTCTTCTTCAAACTTTTTAAATCTAAAATTAAATAGTTGACACAGCATAGGTTTCTGACACAGAATGAATGTGGTCTGATGAACTTAAAAGTTTTTTTTTTGCCTTTGAGCAATTCACTATGCTGTTGAATATTAATCCTCTCAAAAAAATGTTTGAAGAAATTTTCTTTTTATTTATGAAATCTGAAATGAGAAAAATTTAAACCCCCCCCCTTTTTTTTCACATCCCCGTTTCCCTTTTTCCAAAACTGATATCAATTCAAATTTCTAATGGAGTTTGCAACAATAACTACTCTTTTAAATACATCATAAAATATTAAAATGTAAAATAAAGTGCTTGTTATCACTGAATGGTAAAGATTGGTTGGTAGTAAAAGTGAATATACATTGTTTATTGTATAAAACAATAAAAAAAACTTCATCAGAAACATTTTATATTGGCAAATTTCCAATGAAGTTATTTACATAAAGTTATTGGCAAATAAAAATAGAAAATGACATCATAGTCATGTCTGGCAAATGTCCAACATACACTATCTAAAAACATTTTAGATAAGATAAGGAAAAAAAGCTTCATCAGCAACATTTTATATTGGCAAATTTCCAATGAAGTTATTTACATAAAGTTATTGGCAAATAAAAATAGAAAATGACATCATAGTCATGTCTGGCAAATTTCCAACATATATTATCAACTACTATTCTATACAAAGAAAGATAACTCCAATTGAAAATTAATTGCTATTGCACAATATTGTGCAATTAGATATTTCTTGCTATTGTGCAATACTGTGCAATTGAAAATTTCTTGCTATTGCACAATACTTGATATGGAATCCTGATTTGGACCAACTTGAAAACTGGGCCCATAATCAAAAATCAAAGTACATATTTAGATAAAGCATATCAAATAAGCCCAAGAATTTAATTTTTGTTGAAATCAAACTTAGTTTAATTTTGGACCCTTTGGACCTTAACGTAGACCAATTTGAAAACTGGACCAAAAATTAAGAATCTACATACACAGTTAGATTTGGCATATCAAAGAACCCATTTATTCAATTTTTGATGAAATCAAACAAAGTTTAATTTTGGACCCCCATTTGGACCAACTTGAAAACTAGGCTAATAATTAAAAATCTAAGTACATTTTTAAATTCAGCATATCAAAGAACCCCAAGGATTCAATTTTTGTTAAAATCAAACTAAGTTTAATTTTGGACCCTTTGGACCTTAATGTAGACCAATTTGAAAACGGGACCAAAAATTAAGAATCTACATATATAGTTAGATTCGGCATATCAAAGAACTCCAATTATTCAATTTTTGATGAAATCACACAAAGTTCAATTTTGGACCCTTTGGGCCCCTTATTCCTAAACTGTTAGGACCAAAACTCCCAAAATCAAACCCAACCTTCCTTTTATGGTCATAAACCTTGTGTTTAAATTTCATAGATTTCTATTTACTTATACTAAAGTTATTGTGCGAAAACCAAGAATAATGCTTATTTGGGCCCCTTTTTGGCCCCTAATTCATAAACTGTTGTGACCTCTACTCCAAAAATCAATCCTAACCTTCCTTTTGTGGTCATAAACCTTGTGTTAAAATTTCATTGATTTCTATTAACTTATACTAAAGTTATTGTGCGAAAACCAAGAATAATGCTTATTTGGGCCCTTTTTTGGCCCTTAATTCCTAAACTGTTGGAACCAAAACTCCCAAAATCAATCCCAACCTTCCTTTTGTGGTCATAAACCTTGTGTCAAAATTTCATAGATTTCTATTCACTTAAACTAAAGTTATAGTGCGAAAACCAAGAAAATGCTTATTTGGGCCCTTTTTGGCCCCTAATTCCTAAAATGTTGGGACCAAAACTCCCAAAATCAATCCCAACCTTCCTTTTGTGGTCATAAACCTTGTGTTAAAATTTCATTGATTTCTATTCACTTTTACTAAAGTTAGAGTGCGAAAACTAAAAGTATTCGGACGACGCCAACGTGATAGCAATATACGACCAAAAAATTAAAATTTTTGTGGTCGTATAAAAAGTTAAAAGCATACTATGAGCCCTAAGGATTTCTATCCCAAGAAAAATGGCCATATTAGATATGAAAGAACTATTGAAAATTTCTGGTTTTCAATGATATTCTAATTCATAATTCTTTTGATTCAAGAGCCATTGATGTCTTAATGCAGACATCTGGTATACCAAATAAAAAGTCCGACATATTTTGATAAGTTTTTATAGTGCTGTTTTCTCTACTTATTCTATTGATTAGAATTAAGACGGAGAGTGGTGAACCTATAGCTAGACACATTGATATGCATGTCTCAAGTAAGGAACTGTGTCGACCATAACTGTTTATTTTCAACTGTTTATCTGTTAATTTTGGAAATAAGGGAATGTCAGATGTTTCCTCAGTTGAATTGTGCTTTACACAGATTTTGCTATTAGTCAAGACAGTTTGATTAACTCGATGTGGAGTACATTATAACAAGACAGTAACCCAACATAATTAAATAGAACATGATATCAAGAAGTCAACAATTGACAAGTTCCCATAAAACATGCTAAGCTGTCAGTAATTGCAAGTACTCTAAAATCTGTACTTTAAAGAGCGTCTTTTTGTTGTTGGGATGTACAAGTTTGCAGCCATTTCACTCTTTTTTTTGTTATATGTATTTCTATTTGTATCTATATCATGATCCGATGAGTTAAGCCTTTTCCAGCTGATTTTTATAGTTCGTTCTTATGTTGAACTGTTACACCACTGTTCCAGGTTAGAGGAGGGTTGGGATCCTGCTAACTTGTTTAACCCCCCCTCCACATTCTGTGTATGTGCCTGTCCAAAGTCAGGAGCCGGTATTATAATGGTTGTAGATTGATGCTGTTACATGTTTGTTTTTTTGTTCATTTTTCTGTACATTAATTATGCTGCTAGTTTTCTCATTTCAATTGTTTTACATTTGTAATTTTGGGCCTCTTATAGATGACTATGTTGTATGCGCTTTGCTCATTGTTCAAGACCTATAGCTGATTTGGTCTCTTGTGGAGAGTTGTCTCATTGGCAATCATACATCTTCTTTTTTATAAGCTCTGTATCACATCAAGTCTAGAAAAGAAGGGGAATCAATTCAGATCATCAAAGATTTGCCTTCAACACCTCAATTGCTCATCTTTTTTTCTTTAATTGTTGTTGGATCGCTGTCTCATTTCATCAAAGGTATGTTTTCTGGCAAAAATAAATAGAAGACAATTATTTTACATTATTTTACTTTCCACAAGTAATCTTTGTAAAATTTACACAGATAATAGCATAATATATAGATATCTATCTTGATCATTAACTGTACAATGAGTGCACAATGAAAGGCCCAGGTATATATAACAGCAGCCAAAAATAACAACCAATCAAAATCAACCATTTTTTCTATTGCCTATGAGTAATAACTAAGTGGGATTTCAATGTTATCATCACCTGCCCTCTCCTTCAGAGTAAAATTACCATTAATTTGACACATTAAATTATACAATATGTCTTGTAATATGTTAAGAATGAAATTGCGTATTGGCCACTTTCAAGAAAAGCAAAACCTGAACAGTTTGCATTTAAATGTTTCAAAATCAAGAAAAATCTACTAGTAAATCCACCAGGTGCATTTTAATATGCAAATTTATGAAATTTAAAATGACATAAAATGCTCATATGATTGTACCTTGGTAGAGTTGGAAGAAAAACGGTGTGTAAAAGTAGCTGAATATGTTAAAATGTAATAAAGCTAAAGATCACCCCACCAAGCATAGATGAAGAAGAAACTGTTAATCTTTAAGGTTAAAATAAAAGTTCACCCCACCAAGAGAAGATGTTTTTTACAGTTATGTTGGAAAAAGTGCAATAAAAAGAGCGTAACATCAAATTATACAATCTGGGAGGTGGATATCTTGCATTTATACCATTTGAAACTGTGAAATAATTATCACTATCTTGTAATTTTCTAAATAGATTCTGAACAAAGCAGGTGTTTGCTTGATGACAAAACAGAAAATTATTCTGCTTCTTCAGTTTCTTGCTTTCAGTAAAAAAATAATTTTATCTGTTCAATAACAATTACTGAACAAATATTTTATCAAAAAGCAACCGATGCAAAATCTGACATAGCACACAAAAATGTTTTAAAAGAGGCTGAAATCCCACTTAGTTGATTTAATTGAACTGTATTTCTATTAGAAATAATCAAGGTATACATTTTAATTAGTTATGAATTTTTAACAACTTCTTTTTCAAAATAGACTATGAATATTCACAATGAAAATAAACAACAAAGGGCTAAAATGATACAGATTTTAACAATGAAACAATAACAATTGATCACAACACTAACCTCCAGCCTAGCATTTTGTCCATTTAGTATGATTAAGTAATTGTGTAGCTTTCAAAAATGAGACAATTTGTACTTTTGGACAGCTGAACTTGTTCATGACTTCTGAGAAAAATGTAATTTCAAAAGTGTCTAGGACATTAAATATAATCAAATATTTTAAACTTATGGGCAAAGGAAGCTTTATATAACATTCATCTTTTTTTTTAATATATATTGGGGTTCTACAGCAAATTGGTGAATAATAAGATTCTAACTACTTTGTAAATAATGATTTTGTCATTTTTCTGTGTTTGATATGTGTCACTTTTTTCTTTTTCAAAAGTTTGAAACATACACCAATAATATCCTGATGAACATGAACTATTACATATAATTTATTTTGACGTTAATTAACAACATTATGATGATGGGAAGGTAACTTCACAAATACCTAAAAAGTGCTAAAGGGAGACAATCTGACTTTTACAGCTGGAATATGATTAATTTACTGGCACAAATTGTTCATCATTAATATTATGAAAATGTTGAACAGATTTCAATTTCTAATGATACAACTTGCTTAAAAATCCCATTGAAAGTCCATTAATTATTACAATTTTTGTGATTTTTATCATTTCTAGGTAATTTACTTCTGAACTCTTTCAATCCTCTGTAAATAATTAACAATATTTTACAGTCCAATACAATTCAAACTCATTTAATTCAACTGTGAAAATTGATGGCAAAGAATCAAATTAAATCATATTTCATATTCATAATTTGAAGAAAACGAACTTTAAACAGTATTTTTAAACAAGTAGTAGTTTGAATGAGTAGCATGATCTGTACACTATAAATACATCCTTTATTTTAGTAATTGTTACTTAATGCAAAAAAATCATTAGTACCGGTAATCAGTTGAATGAAGTATTGACTGTTCAAACAAAAACAAAAATTTAATGCATATATATATATATATATATATTTCTTTTTACAAAATCTGTAACAAAAATGACAACAATTGATATGACAGATTTAGTAATTATTCAATGTATGATAAATTTATTTTGAACAATCTAATACAATTAGTAACAAACTTACTCTGTATCTAAAAATACCATTGAAAGGGAATTCACTTACAACAGGTAGGAATGACAAGACTTTTTGACACTTGTTCTAGTGGTAAGACTTGACAGATTCTCGATAAGAGCTTATCTCTATGTCCAAGTAAAACAGGTCAGGCATTTTAGTACTTCTGTGATCTTTGAAGACTGAAAGTGCCAGTGAATTTACACATTTTGAAAACATTAAACTTACCAGAATATCAGAAACGGTTGCTTTACAAAATCAATATGGTTTGGGTTTAAATAATTTCCTGCAGATTTGACTTTTTTTGAGTTGCAAAAATAAATCAATCTTTGATATTCTGTAATAATAAAAACAAAACCTTTCAATGGTATTTCAAAATGCAGTGTATTATTTATAAAATAATTTGAGTTCAACATTTTTCTATAAAATCAGGAGAGATAACTGGTAAAACATTTTCTATAAATAGACTTTGGTACCATCCTCATCACTAGATAAAATTTAAACAATAAAAACACTGCAACAAAAACAAAAAAAATACAATAGATGTAGAAATCAGAAATATCTATTACATGAACAATTTTCCCAATATATCTCATGGTACTAAAAGGAAAGTACATGAACAGGAAGGAAGTCTGTGTAAAACTTGATTTTAAATAATCTCTGATCGTCTTAACACTTTCCACACCTCTTACTTTTGCACTATTTAATGAAGAACATGTAGTTACAGAACCTTTCTTGACCTTTGAACTTGTACATTTCTTCAAAGTTCAAACAGATGAAAAAACTTACAATAACATTGCTGCAATATCTTCAATAATTTATTATTAAGCCCTATATAAGATAAATCAACTTGACAATCAAACAAAATGAAAAGTGTGAAAATAAAACTATTGCTATTGTTCGGGGAGGTCATGAATAAATGTGAATCCTTAATGAGAACAGAAAAAGCAGTTTCACATTCAGAATTTCCTGATAAATCTGTGCACATAATAAATTGAGCAAATAAGGAGACAATACAATCAGCTTTCCTATTGTTATTTTTTAAAACAAGAATAGAATATACTAAGCTAATTTTCAGTTGTATAAATTCAAATTTTGTTTAATTGATTTCTAAAATGTGTCGTTAGAATGTTAAATATTACAGGATGAAAATGATTGTTTTTGTTATCTAAAATAAATTAATAAAATCAATATCAAAACCTTGAAATTTTACAAAATATCAATTTGTTTACCAGAAATGAATAAACTATTATTAAATACATTTTTAATGGCTATAAAAATTTTCAATGAACTTCAAGATTTTACAAAACAATTTTAAATCCCATGCCATTTAGGTTTAAAAATTAGAAATTTAATATAAAAAAGAGAAAAAAAACATTGCACTATAATACAACAAACAAAAATATACAGAAAATATGAATATTATGTGTAAAACAGCAAAATGAATATAAAATTATACAAGCTGCAATCTATATACAAATTAAAATGTTCCACACTTACAAGCACTGACCATTCATGAATCAATAAAAATGACAATGCACAAAAACATAATCATTAAAAAGCCATTCAGAGGGAAGACAACAATAAGATAGAGAATAGTTGTAAAAGAAGATAAAAGTAGATACTTCATCATTTTTTCAATAAAAAATGTGTTCTAGTGCCCTTGACCTCCTGTCATTTTTCTATGTTTTACCTATATATATAATATATATTTCAAACTTAACAGGCTGATCATTTAAAATATTGATGTTGTTAAATCTCCTATTCTTCACCGGACAATTTTAAAATCACAGCCTTCCCTTTATCAAGGTAGATAACAAAGTGCACATCTGAATAAAGATAGAGTAACCTCCCCTAGTATAATTGAGCAAAAAAAATAAACAAGCACTAAATAAGAATTGGTATTTAAATAAACAAACAACAAAACAAAATAATAAAACTGATAAAAAGCTGTAATAATATTTAGAATGACATGTTATTTTTCTCAATATTCATATTTTTTAAAACAGAAAAGTGTTCAAATTGAAGAAATTTCATGTTTTATTCTTCCAAAACAGTCCTTACTCTTTTTAAAATGTAATTGATATTGCAAGTGGACAAAATGACAGACAATTAATGCAACATGTTATTCCGAAATTCATGTTTTCATACAAGTACTACATCATACAATTTATATCAAAAGTATCTGCAACTTAACCCATGACAATACTGTGTATATTTTTTTTAAGTCTTAATGCGAAATATCAACATTATAGTATCCTTAATAATGCTTAAAATGTTTTAAGTACCTGAAGCTGCTCATGTCAGTGGGAATATAAAAAAATATATAAAATTGAACTTGAATTAAGTATGACCAAGCAAATTTAATCTTAAACATTTTAGAGATGACTACCTGCACTGTTTAGGGTACATACTGTTCATATTGACAGAAAGTCTGACTTGCCCAAGGCTTTTGGATTTTGATGGAATGAATTTGTAAAAAAAAAATATTTAAGCTTCGATCACAATAATATGTTTTTAAAAAAACCAACACTAGACTGTTTCCAAGGAATTCAACAAAGTTAAGGATATAACTGTCAACATAGATATTATTGTAAATTAAATTGAATAAATCTTCATATTAGATTTTTCTACTATTTACAGCATTTAAATTAAAACGATTCTGTCAGATGACTTATTCAGAAGTCATAAAGTTATCTACGTATGATATGGTTCAAACTGGCCATCCTTTTCTTAGCGGACTTTTATGTTCTTATTTCTGGACATTATAATGTAAATACATAGTTTAAAGGATGAAAGTATTCAAGGTTTGTGTACTTTGTTTAACACCTTTATCAGGAGTGAGATAAAAACCACAAAACTTTTAAACATGTAACATTTAACATGATGGTTTTAAATAAGACAGTTCCCTTATTTTTATTTAAAAATTGATGAGTCAAAATCATACAAATCTTGCTTTACATTTAACTATTTATTATTCCTCTACAAAACTGATTATAAAATATGAGAAAATTATGAATACCAATATCCCCTGAGGCAAATTTCTATGTTATACAATATGCAGTGAATTGAATATATTTCTCCTGTAGAAATTAACATCATAGCTATCAAATCAATAATATTAAATGACATTCAGCGCCAAAATCCATGTATTTTTTTTCTTCACTGAGCTAATTGAACATCGTTAAAGGCTGACTTTTCCATTCTAAGAAATGACGTTATTGTATAACTATTGATACCTTGCACAACAATGATGGTGTCATTAGCACTTGGCAAAGATAAAGTGACATCCTCCCAGGCAAGATGCTGTTACACAATGAATGCTTGTGTAAAGAACAGCATGTCCTTGATTACAAAATTGAACAATGAAAAAATTAATGTGCCTCAAGCCCCTTCTTATCTTTTTATCATTTATACAGCAAATTTCTGTATGATGATTGGCAATTAATATTAAACATTGTAAACATGACAAACACATACACTTGAAACAGTGACATGTTCTAAAGTCAAGAATCATACTAAAGTAGTTGGATCAATATAGGTTGATAATTGCTAAACTATTCTTATTTTATACACCTTATTGTAATATTCTATTAAACAAATTTTCAGCCTTAAGATTACAATCTGTACCCATCACTTTCAGATGAAAATTCAGAGTTTTACAGAATTACAGCAGTTTCCATCATCAAAAGGGAGTGAAACATATCTAAATTTAAGCTAATTTTTAAGAGTTGGGAAAATATAGTGAAGAAAGTCCTTTCATTTGTCCATCTTTCAGAAGCTGTGTTAGATGTTTCATAAGGAGGTTTACATGTTCCTTGTTGTACTGAAAAGTTTTACGTTCTGAAGTTTTTAACATCCAGTATCTACTTATAAAATCTGAATATCAGTAATTGACAGTTGAATTTTAAAATATTGATTTCAAAAGCTCAAATTGCTTTTTCCAAATTTTGATAATCTCAATCTATACAAGATTGGGGTAGAGAATTTAACAGAAGTTTGTCCCATTGGCCAATCTTTGCTTACTGCTATCATGGATGGTTTGAAATGACAAATCCATGCAAGTTGTACTGAAGAAGGAATGTTACATAATCTTGCCATTTTAACTCATTTACCTTACAGAGTCTTTAACCATAAGGCTTAATAGAAAAAAATGTACTTTTAATAAAAACTTTTACATCCTGTTTAACCCTGTACATTCACAAATAAATTTCATTGTAACTATCCTCACAAAAAAACTTTAAATCTTAATCTGATCCAAGGAAATTTTATTTCTGTTAAGGTAATTTCAACGTAAGTGTACTTTAATGATTCGAGGTTAATTTAAATATGAAAAAAAAATCATTTGCAGTTTTATTACTTAGCAATTATAGATTTTTCTGCTTGTAAAACACTTAAAATTGCAGAACATATTAACAAATCTTCCAGGGCAAATATTTGTTCAGCACAAGTTACAGGAGGGACCTCTCCTGCAATTCTACGATGTGAATTGACTCTATTTAACCAGACTTAATGGATATCTGTGTACATGTCTCAATGACTGCATTCACAAAATTCTATAGACTAAAATTGTCTTTCAAGAGCCAGACAATATGCTATCAATATATGACAAAATATCTAATAAAAGCTTTGACAACTGATTAGGTGATCTGTTTCCTCCTTTTAATTAATTCCCCTGATTGATGCATTTTAACTGATTAAAATTTGATGAATATTTCCCTGTTCATAACTTTACAATGTGAAATATTTTATTACCATAAATGCACTACTTTTAGCTGGTTGAAGATGCATCTTTCTAAAAGTTTATTTTCTATTTGCGGATTTTAATTTGTTATCTTAATCCATGGAAAGAAAATTGCAGTTTTCTACATAAATTTTCTAATGAATGATTGTTGTGGTAAACCCCAAGGAGCCAATCAAACCAGACAATTCATGAATTTCACCGATATTCAGATTTTCATAGTGGATGCATGAAGATTAAAAAATGTTTATAAAAAGTACTGTATCAAAATAAGATTCTCAAACTTAAATTAGTTTTGCCAAAAAACATACAAGGTTCTCTTGTGAAGCATTTAACAATACTACTGAAGGTAAACAATATAAAAGACTTTGATTACAGTTAGAGCAGAAAACCCCTTTAACTATGTGTACTTTCTACCTTGTACCAGTAGTCTGAATCACTTAATAAAATAAATCTTATCTGTTATCATCACATAATCAGTTTCAATTTCTCTTATTTAAAACCTGTAAAAATATACTAATATTACACTATAGTTGAAACACTTCTTTCATTTTAAAGAGATATAAATTTTAGGCTGAAAGAACTGACAGATTTTGGAAAGAACACCTTAAAATGTGAGATTAAAAATCTAGACAGAATATTACAATTTTTTTCATATGATTATTGACTGTCAAGTGAATTTTACGTTTGACTCATAAAAAGAAAATGACCAGTGGACTGAATGTTCACAGAACAGACTTATACAATAGGCTATTTTGCCAATTACGTCAATTGACCCTGTTATTAGAGATCCCTTTTAAGTTGTCTCCCTTATGAGGAACATTAATTTTTATGTACAATGAATGGAGAGCTAGCAGAAAGAGCAAATTTACCTGTGCGTAATGTAAGTAATCTTTAAGGTTTTCAAATCTTTCAATTACATTAATTTGTTGTTAAGCTAAATACTTTTGTCATCAGAAATTGTTTTACGTGAAAAATTAGTTGAACCGCTGATACACCACTTTCAATTTGCTATGCTTTATAATAGCAAAAGCCAATTTTTTCCAGTATGGAACCAGTCTACGATTCCAAAAGGGAAGTAATTCATTTAAAAAGTGTGTAATAACAGAATCAAATCAGTAATTAGAAATGGACTATTCATCCCCATTGCAAACTCTGTACAAAAACATAGTTTTTAAAATATAGATATAAAATTAAATTGAAAATAAATGATAAACATGATAGAAGAAAACCATCTCAAAATTCAATTTTTAAAAAAAATGAAAATTACATTCACTGGTATTTAATTAAGTACTTTTCTCAGAATACTGTTAAAACTAGAATTAACTAGAATGAAATATTTGATAAATACGCTCTTGGTAAATTCTAATTAAAAACTTAGTCATGTTAGTGCAGAACTTTAAGAATATTAACCGACTTCTTAACAAAATTTACACATTTCAATTCCAACCGTTGTAAGAGAGAAATTCCAACTAATAATAAGTGTCTTTGAAAATTTATTTCACTTCCATCAGACAAATGATCTTTCAACAGAATATAATGCTGTAAAAGTTGGCTTACTATCGATTATATTACAGACTTCAACTTCTAATGTGAATCTCACAACAGTAATTTAACTAGCTTTGGGCATCCATTAATTGAGACATGAACTTTGAAAAATGGTGCAATGTAATTACTTTATATGTACAATCTTCCCAGATAATGACCAAAATAGCAGAGCTGAGTAACAAAATAGATTTTTTTTCCAATCGTAATAATACTTCCTAATCAACAGGTTAAGTTATAAGTGAATACATGTTCAAGTACTCTTACATTAAGTTCATACGGTAGAAAATTTTATTTTAATAGTTAATAAGAAAGACAGGTTTTTTAGAGACTAAGCCCTGCTTTAAAAGTCTTTCTCATGTTACAAAAATAAATTAAGAGTACAAAATCACACAAATAACAATGCCCATTAAGTTTTTCAAACTGCCATTTTCAGAAAATAAACGAACATAAAGTACATCTATAAAAGTCCCTGCTTGAAAATGCCGCAATGTTCACATAGCCTAACATCATTATCAGATTTCTCTGTAACAAAAGGAATCGGTGCACATGTACTTCTAGTCTTGTTTTTGAGTATCATTTTTCATTATGTACAGAGTGAAGTTTTGGAATACAATTTATTTGCAAAAGTGCAGTTATAATTCATCATAATTCACAAAAAAACATCTTGAAAAACAGGTGATATTCATCGTTTGTCACTTCATCCATTTAAATTAAGAAAAAAAAAATTTAGTTTGACAACTTGGTTTTTACCTTCAATTTGTTTTTTGTCAAGGAAAAAAGTTTCAAACACACCCTTGAACACCTCTGATGATCTACAGCTATCATGAAGAGGAAAATTTAAAGTTTTAGTTATGAAGACTGCAAGCGAAAAATCAGAATCATTGCAACAATAAAAGTTATTTGACTATGTGTTTATTGACTATTATCAACTACAGGGTCACTCACATGTCTGAACCAGGTGCTCCGCAGGGCGCAGCTTTATACGACCGCAGAGGTCGAACCCTGAACAGTTGGGGCAAGTATGGACAAAACATTCAAGCGTGATACAGCTCTGAATTTGGATTGTGATCAAATTTTTGACATTACATGGTGTTTTTTTACACAAAACAAATGTCAAGATTTTACAAATTTTACAATTAAAGATTTCTTCTTCAAACTTTTTAAATCTAAAATTAAATAGTTGACACAGCATAGGTTTCTGACACAGAATGAATGTGGTCTAATGAACTTAAAAGTTTGTTTTTGCCTTTTAGCAATTCACTATGCTGTTGAATATTAATCCTCTCAAAAAAATGTTTGAAGAAATTTTCTTTTTATTTATGAAATCTGAAATGAGAAAAATTTACCCCCCCCCTTTTTCACATCCCCGTTTCCCTTTTTTCCAAAACTGATATCAAGTCAAATTTCTAATGGAGTTTGCAACAATAACTACTCTTTTAAATACATCATAAAATATTAAAATGTAAAATAAAGTGCTTGTTATCACTGAATGGTAAAGATTGGTTGGTAGTAAAAGTGAATATACATTGTTTATTGTATAAAACAATAAAAAAAACTTCATCAGCAACATTTTATATTGGCAAATTTCCAATGAAGTTATTTACATAAAGTTATTGGCAAATAAAAATAGAAAATGACATCATAGTCATGTCTGGCAAATGTCCAACATACATTATCTAAAAACATTTAAGATAAGATAAGGAAAAACAGCTTCATCAGCAACATTTTATATTGGCAAATTTCCAATGAAGTTATTTACATAAAGTTATTGGCAAATAAAAATAGAAAATGACATCATAGTCATGTCTGGCAAATTTCCAACATATATTATCAACTACTATTCTATACAAAGAAAGATAACTCCAATTGAAAATTAATTGCTATTGCACAATATTGTGCAATTAGATATTTCTTGCTATTGTGCAATACTGTGCAATTGAAAATTTCTTGCTATTGCACAATACTTGATATGGAATCCTGATTTGGACCAACTTGAAAACTGGGCCCATAATCAAAAATCAAAGTACATATTTAGATAAAGCATATCAAATAAGCCCAAGAATTTAATTTTTGTTAAAATCAAACTTAGTTTAATTTTGGACCCTTTGGACCTTAATGTAGACCAATTTGAAAACTGGACCAAAAATTAAGAATCTACATACACAGTTAGATTTGGCATATCAAAGAACCCATTTATTCAATTTTTGATGAAATCAAACAAAGTTTAATTTTGGACCCCCATTTGGACCAACTTCAAAACTAGGCCAATAATTAAAAATCTAAGTACATTTTTAAATTCAGCATATCAAAGAACCCCAAGAATTCAATTTTTGTTAAAATCCCACTAAGTTTAATTTTGGACCCTTTGGATCTTAATGTAGACCAATTTGAAAACGGGACCAAAATTTAAGAATCTACATACATAGTTAGATTCGGCATATCAAAGAACCCCAATTATTCAATTTTTGATGAAATCACACAAAGTTCAATTTTGGACCCTTTGGGCCCCTTATTCCTAAACTGTAAGGACCAAAACTCCCAAAATCAAACCCAACCTTCCTTTTATGGTCATAAACCTTGTGTTTAAATTTCATAGATTTCTATTTACTTATACTAAAGTTATGGTGCAAAAACAAAAAACAATGCTTATTTGGGCCCCTTTTTGGCCCCTAGTTCATAAACTGTTGTGACCTCAACTCCAAAAATCAATCCCAACCTTCCTTTTGTAGTCATAAACCTTGTGTTTAAATTTCATTGATTTCTATTTACTTAAACTAAAGTTATTGTGCGAAAACCAAGAATAATGCTTATTTGGGCCCTTTTTTGGCCCCTAATTCCTAAACTGTTGGAACCAAAACTCCCAAAATCAATCCCAACCGTTCTTTTGTGGTCATAAACCTTGTGTCAAAATTTCATAGATTTCTATTAACTTAAACTAAAGTTATAGTGCGAAAACCAAGAAAATGCTTATTTGGGCCCTTTTTGGCCCCTAATTCCTAAAATGTTGGGACCAAAACTCCCAAAATCAATACCAACCTTCCTTTTGTGGTCATAAACCTTGTGTTAAAATTTCATAGATTTCCATTCACTTTTACTAAAGTTAGAGTGCGAAAACTAAAAGTATTCGGACGCAGGACGACGACGACGACGACGACGACGACGACGACGACGACGACGACGCCGACGCCAACGTGATAGCAATATACGACGAAAAATTTTTCAAATTTTGCGGTCGTATAAAAACTTGTGAATTAAAACAGGTGGTAAATTCTTACTTTCACATCAACTGTTAACCAACACCTTAAATAGACCTCAAAATGCTATTTCAACTAAAAGGAAAGAAAATCATCAGACAGTCATTTCAAGTGTAATTTTTAACAATATAATAAAAAAAAACAGCAAAATTTTGACAAATTCTTCTGTAATATATTTCATTTATTGATCTTCATTTTTTTCTGTGAACTAAAAAATAATCAGTTTCCAATAATTCAGGTGCCAAAATATTGTTTCTTACAGCATTGCATTTTATTCTTACAAACTTGCTATTTAAATGTTTTTAGCAATAAAATTATTTAAATGCATTTACAATTAATTTTATTGATACTGTTTTACCCCTCAGAATATCCCAATTTACACCTTTTCGTAATACAAATTTTATTCTAATCTGATTCATATCGCTAAGATTAAAATCATGCTAATAGCTAGCAATTCAGCCGTTTCCTAAGTCCCACTTCAAATACGATTCTTTTAACTTTTCCACAATAATCAATAGCTTCTACAGTAAACCCTTGTGTTGAGACTGGGCAAAATTGACTTTATATAGATTTTACCAGAATAAATGATTTAGGTCGTTGGCAGTTTATGACCTAAATATATGCTTATCCATCTCAATTTGGCTATGCAGGTATTTTAGTATTGATGCATGCTTAAAAAGCTGTTCTAGCTCGGTATACTTGACTTAAACTGACAGAATGCATTATAAGATTGACAAAATAATCCAATTTGACTCCCCTTTCGGCAGATACTGTCAATGACCTACATTAGAGATCAGTTCAATAAACTTTCCGAAGCATTGCACACTATAGAACTCGTCTGTTAATGACATTTCACAACAGCCGACTCTTGCAATATGTATTAAAATAGGAGCATTGAAATTCATATCTATTGGAAAATGATGAAAAGTATTTAAAATTTTATAAATATAGATTACTTTGCAGACCAATTTATGTCTCTTATCAATTATTAAAATCAAAGCATAAAAATTTCTCATTGTAAATTAGAAAAAAATCTGATGAGAAAAATGACAGATGAACTCATTCATTCAATAGAATCACTACCATGAAAAACATTTAAAATCAATCATTTATCAAATAGCTATCACATGACTTTCTTATATATATTTATATGCAGTTACAACTAAAATATAACATATCCATATAAGGCTCAGTGAACCAATTCTGTTATGTTAAACATGTGTACTTTGATTTATTTTACGAAGACCTGCTTTCCTGTCTGTCTTTTGGGTATTTGGACAGCTCAAGCTTGACCAATGCTGCCAATAATTACCGAAACTTCATCAGTAACAAGTATTTATATCACAACAACATGACGATCTTTAACAAACAAAACAAAAACAATATCACACGAAACATTTCCATAACATTTTTTTTTCATAATCTTTCTAAATTTCCAACCTTTGGAGCTAAACTATAGATCTATAACATCATCGTACTAAATTTTGGCTTGTATCTGTATTATTTGAGGTAGGGTCAAAATTGAAATCAAGATTTCCCTCTAAACTGAGCTCATGTTGAAGCATCTGTTCCATATCAAAGCCTTGAGGTTCAAAGAAATCTGCTTCTATTTCATTAAGCGAATTTGACGAGTTTGGTTTTTGAACCTGCATTGTTTGTTGTACAGGCATTTGTTGCTGTGAAATCTGCATGTTCCCAGCCGATGTATTCATCATCCCAACCCTGTTTGGTTGTAAAGGCATGTTTATAAGATTATTATTGAGCCCGTTATTATTTAGCTGCAATCCCGGTGACATGATCTGACGATTTTCATATCCAGTATTATTATACATTGATGTATTTGGCAGATTATCTGACATATTAATGAAACCCTGAGTGTTTTTTTGTGTTAAGGCGGCTCTGAGAAGTGAATCTGAGGGTGCTTCCAAACAACGTTGAAGAAGAGATCTTTCACCTGCTTGTTGTTGTTGCTGTGCCTGATTCTGAAGCTGATTTGAAATTTGTTTGTTCTGCGGAGACTGCTGCTGAGGAGACCCGTAGCTGCGTTGGTTGCCGTAATTAGGACTGATTTGTTGATGTGATTGTTGTGGGGAACGAGCAGGTGACTGCATCTGTTGTTGCGTATTCACATTTAATTGACTCAACTGTTGACTCAATTGTGAATTCATCCGTGGAATCTGATTATAATCTTGCTGTGTAAACATAGAATTTTGCTGACCTCCGTAATTCATACCTAAATTACCACTGTTTTGTCTCTGGAGGCCTAAATCAAATGAACCTCCATTTTGTAAACCTAACTGTTCCAGGCTTGGCTGCTGTTGTAGTGGACTTCTTCGCATAGAATCACCGGGATATGCAGGAGGGGCTGGAAGGTTACGATACTGAGCTGTGTCTCTGTTGGCACTTTGATTAAACTGGGACAAGGGCACGTTAGTTAAGTTAATCCTATCAGAACTATTGGATAGCAACTGTGTCAAGGGCACAGTTCCATCGAAGCTCATTTCAATGTCATTCTGTTCAACGTTACCAATGTTATTATCGCTACCCAGTCCAATCTTGGTAGACTCACACAACTTCATACTTCCTACTAAAGTGTCAACTAACTGGTCATCATACTGACCAATTGTGTCATCTATAGAGTCAAATTCAGAACCCCAAGGAATGGGGGACATAGGTGGCACTTGACTGTCATGGAGATCGGGTTCATGAGCTGCCTGAATAGGTGACAATCGTCCACAACTACTTGCATTAGAACTTGCCCGAGGTCTGAATTCAGGGCTAAGTTGAAAGCCAAGCGGTGAATCACTTAAAAAGTCATCTCCAGAAGGTGAACCATTCATGATATTTTCCATGGCTGCTCTGACAGCTTCAACCTTCTTTTTAACACGACCACGTCTTTTTTCATAACTTTTAGTTTCCATACTACCTGCTCGTCGGCGAGGTGTTTTCCCAGGTTTAGCATCTGGGTTGAGAACCCACCATGAGCTCTTACCAGTCCCTTCATTTTGAATTCTCATAAATCTACTGTGTAGGGACAAATTGTGTCGAATGGAATTCTAGAAAGAGAAAAAGAACACAAATTAGCTTTGATAACAAATGATGTAAAGCGACAAAATTTATCATTTTTATAATTAAGACTATCATAACTAATTGCATTTGCTTGGTGTCTAGAATTTTTCTAGCATTTTTCTAGAACGGAAATATTTCAAGGCACACATTACATGTTTATGTTCCAGTTAGATACATGTAGTAACTTATATTCCATTAACTTTTAATCGGAAGAACAAAATAAATTCTCTCCTTTCCCAAGTTGAAACAAATTTACTACCAAGACCTAATCAAAATGAGCTTTGTACATGTTGTATGAAATCCTTCTCCAACAATCAGACAGCTGTCATCTAAACTTGGAAGAAGGGAGACGCTCAGGATAATTACATCTGTATAGTGACATAGAGAAGTAGACTTATTGCTTCCTATATTGATCAGTTTGATGGTGAGAAAATTTCCAAGTTCTAAGATAGCATAGAGCACTAGGGACCTGATTATCTAATTTTCAAATATTGACTTATTTTTTTTCCATTTCTACATCTTAATGTAATTTTCCAAACTCATTTTACCCTAGTGTACTGGGGATGCTGACATTTGCCAGTCCTACTACTACAGTAAGTTTTGGACAGATTTAGCAGAAGCATATTGTGATAGACAAGCTATCGGACATTTTTTAAAATAATTGAGAATGGCTCGTATAATAGTGAAAGGCCTGGAATACACTACTGATAACTAAGAAATGTTTTCTATAATTTTGTACTGAAATTTATAGCTGTGTACCTAATCAATTTAATTGTGATTCGTTTTCTAACAGTCCTGTTATACTCATACCACATCTTCTTATATCTATTTGAGGCTATAAGGGGTCATCTATTATACTCATTATTAGTGGTCATTTGAATTCAGTTGAAAAGCAGCAATAAAAGCACTGTGTCACAGCTTTTCAGCTTTTGTTTTCAATGAGTGTACATATAGTTTTAGTGTCATGAATTTGATAAAAATATCCTTAATTTCTTTTGAATTTATAAGCCAATTAAGAGTAAAATATAATTGTGATGACACTTTTTAAAGTGAATTGTATTAAAAACTGCTCGTCTCCCTAATATCCTGAAAGATTAAAAATTGAAATAAGTAAGAATTCCATCTTATTCAACCTACCTACCCGATTCTCCACAAGACGAACACTGTAAAACACAAACCTACTTTTTTTTGGTCATACATGTTAAGTGTTTATTCTATTTAAGCTATACAAGTGGGTATGGTAAGGTTGAATAATGTTCAAATTGTATATAAAAATGTACCAAAAACATAAATAATCATTTGAGAGAATAGTAAAAGTTAAGGTATAAAATAATGAAAAAGGAATAATGGCATGGGGGAGGGGGGGGGACAATAAAGATAAAATTAATCGAGAATAGAGAAAATGATGTAAAGAACTACAGAATTTTACAGAAATCAATGACATCCTATCTTTACCCTCATACACCACACAAATTTAAGAAGAAACCAAGTTCAGCAATTATCTGTAAAACAGATCAAATCAAATAATTATATTCTTAATAATTTCCCTATTTATAAATACCTATATATATAACCTTTTTTATTGATTTCTATATGTCATATGCTTATGACTAAATACTTTAAACTTTCAACATGTTCAATGGTAAATCTACTTATTGATAAATCAGGTTTTGGTGATAATGACCATTCACACATTCACCTGCCAAGTTTTATTGCTACACTGGTCATTTAAAGGTCAACATAGGTAGATTAGATAAAAGTTAATGGTAAAAATCTCTCTCTTTTTATCAGTGAATGACCGACCCCTTTCATTTTTCTTGAACAAGTTTCAACAGAGAAGAAGACAACTGTCTTTGATATAAACTCCATGTATCTACAATTGCTAATTAACAGCTGTATGGTCCAAAAACTGGAAAATCCACACTTTTCTAAAGACAAGAGTGCACACACTGAAATGTCTCACCTTCTTTACTAATCATTGATATAGTGTTGATAGTCCTAAATATAAAACTGTCACATAAACTCAACATTCACCAAGAAAACTAAACATTGATCAATGAACCATGAAAATGAGGTCAAGGTCAGATGAACCATGCAAGGCAAACATGTACAGCTAACAATTCTTCCATACAACAAATATAGTTGACCTATTGCTAAGAAAAACAGACTAAAACACAGATACTTAACACTTAGCAATGAACCGTGAAAATGAGGTCAAGGTCAAATAAAACCTTTGTGACTGACATAAAGATAATAAAATATTTCCATACACCAAATATAGTTGACCTATTACATATAGTATTCGAAAAATAGACCAAAACTCAAAAATTCAACTTTTACCACTGAACCATGAAAATGAGGTTAAGGTCAGATGACACCTGCCAGCTAGACATGTACACCTTACAATCATTCCATACACCAAATATAGTTGACCAATTGCATATAGTATGAGAAAAACAGACCAAAACTCAAAAATTTAACTTTGACCACTGAACCATGAAAATGAGGTCAAGGTCAGATGACACCTGCCAGCCAGACATGTACACCTTACAATCATTCCATACACCAAATATAGTTGATCAGTTGCATATAGTATAAGAAAAACAGACCAAAACACAAAAACTTAACTATAACCACTGAACCATGAAAATGAGGTCAAGGTCAGATGACACCTGCCAGTTGGACATGTACACCTTACAGTCCTTCCATACACCGAATATACTAGACCTATTGCTGATAGTATCTGAGATATGGACTTGACCACCAAAACTTAACCTTGTTCACTGATCCATGAAATGAGGTCAAGGTCAAGTGAAAACTGTCTGACAGGCATAAGAACCTTGCAAGGTACGCACATACCAAATATAGTTATCCTATTACTTATAATAAGAAAGAATTTAATATTACAAAAAATCTTAACTTTTTTTTCAAGTAGTCACTGAACCATGAAAATGAGGTCAAGGACATTGGACATGTGACTGACGGAAAGTTCGTAACATAAGGCATCTATATACAAAGTATGAAGCATCCAGGTCTTCCACCTTCTAAAATATATAGCTTTTAAGAAGTAAGCTAACGCCGCCGCCGCATCCGCCGCCGTAGCAGCCGCCGGATTACTATCCCTATGTCAAGCTTTCTGCAACAAAGATTGCAGGCTCGACAATAAAAAACCCCTTACTTGTGTTATGTAAAATGATAAATCTAAAAGTTATAAAAAATCAAAAGGGATCTAATACCTCCATAGATATTAACTATTCACCAATATTTTATGAGACATGCTGAAAGCATTTTGTAGTTATTGTCTGAAAACTGGAAAATCCTCCCTTTTTTTGATAAATAGTAAAACACTATAACTTGGAAATATAAAATCTTTAATTTACAAAAATCGAAAGGGAACTCATGTGAATTAGGCGATATCTTTTTGCGCCAAAAAGTAACTTATTTGCGCCACAACTTAATTGCACCACCTAATTTTCAAAATTATAGGTATCATTTGCGCCAATAAAATAATCATCTAATTGCACCAATTTTATATATTTTTATTTATATATAACAACTAAATGATTGACTAGGTACCAACAGCCAAAAAAATCCTCTGACATTGTACACTGAAATTTCAAATTAGCCTCGCATCCTAATAAAATTATACCGCTTTCTGGACCGTTACACAATACAAAGTCATCATCTTTGTTTGTAACAACACCAATATCATCCAATATTTTGTGAAATTCTGCTCGATTTTTAGATTAAGCCAGACACAGTTTTCTTCTCTCTCTATACATAGACTGACACACATATTTTAAATCTTTCTTTTCTAAATTTTCTTCTTCAATTTTGAAGATCTCTGAATTTATTATTTTTGAAGGTCACTCTGACAACACATTGGTTGCTTTTATTTTACACGCAGTTCTCAAAATTTGATGTTCTAATTTCTGGACACTAATAATGAAAAAGATATATTTCTTTTTACAAATGAAAATATGTTACAAACGAAAGTGAACCAACGCCTGGTGAGTCTGTAGTACGGTAGAGTCCATAAAGTGGATACCCGAGGGTATGCAGGGTCATTATGATAAAAAACAATAAAATGTAGAGAGTCTTATAACAACAACACTTTAGGGACTGCTGCAGAAAATTCATTGATCGACATGTTTCGGTGCCTAGGGCACCGTCATCAGGATAAAAACAATACATAAAATCATGTTGAAGTACAAAATCGGGTTGTTAAAATTTAAACGTCACAATGTTACAATGGTAAGTAACGTTATTAATAGCAATGTACTGCTTTCACTTTCACTTTCAGTACGTTGCTATTAATAACGTTACTTACCATTGTAACATTGTGACGTTTAAATTTTAACAACCCGATTTTGTACTTCAACATGATTTTATGTATTGTTTTTATCCTGATGACCGTGCCCTAGGCACCGAAACATGTCGATCAATAAATTTTCTGCAGCAGTCCCTAAAGTGTTGTTGTTATAAGACTCTCTACATAAATGAAAATATGGTATTTTATACTGCCAAAATCTGCTATGAAATTTTTAATAAAGCGAAAATGTATTTTATACTCGTGATAGTTGACTTGTATTTGTATTATAATTTTAAGAAAAAAATGTTTTATAGTCTCTCAAAACTCTTTATAGAGTGGCTCTTGTTGTTAACTTGTGTTTTAAAAAGCTGTATATTTTATATGTAACAAGTGGCGAGACTTTAATAAAGTATTTGTCTTGTCTTGTCTTGATATACATAAAACATGTACAGGAATGATATAGGTAAAAAATATCAACAGGTAAATGTGGCGCAATTTCATTTCATTTATTGGCGCAATAATTCCATCAAATAAAAGAGAGTGGCGCAATTAATACCTTTTCAAAACTGCAATTGGCACAAATTGATTCTGCCCTGTGAATTGATATAAACAATTCACCAAAGTTTTTTGCAAATTGGGGAAAGAACTGCCCCTTCCCCCTCTTTTCAAACCATTTTTTTGTTTATCAACCAATATGTCTGTTCATAGATAGGATAATGTTTCAGTAAATTATATGAAAAATTGAATGCACAAAAAAGAAGTTTCAACATCTTACAAAACCAATAACAAATCTCCTTTACCTGAATACATCAATGTATTTATCAAAGTTGTACAAAAAATTGAACATGTAAAAATGTTATTTGTTTATAGTTGACTTCATTGTTTGGTTAATTATAGTAAGGTCAGTTCGATTGGGATATTGAGTTGATGCACGAGTGAACTCAGGTGGTTTAAAGTCATTTGAGCCATTGCAGTCATAGCCATGATAGTGTACAGTAACATTTTGCCAAATAAATAATATTATTAATTATATTGTTTATTTTCAGATTTGTAGACCACTAGTATGGGGAAACCAGTACATGTACAAGCTGCTTAATACCTGTGTAGTATTTATATGAACTGTCCACAATATTATACTCATATTTATAATAAAATGTGCGCTCGTCTCTGCAAGTGGTGTCTCCCATGTGAGAGTTTGTGATTATTTGATAAATATTTTATGTTCGTTTGAGTTAACAAATTAGAATTTAATTTCAAATATATCCCAATTCACCTTACCTGACTGCCTCAATCTTTAAATCAACCCATTGCAAATGATTTGCAAGGTCAACCTCAAATAGTCTTTTACAACTGACAAAATGACTGAGCAAAGCAAAAAGTATAAAAAGAATAGCCATTATCATTTTGACTATGGATCTTAACAGCTTTTTTTTTTGTTCATTCAAGGAGACATTTTTACATTGAGATGTGTATACGGAAAGTGTAATGACATGACAATGATTAATGAGATACTAATTCTGTTGGCAAGGCCACCACAAGTACATTTTATCAGACACAATTTTATCATTACTACATTTTTTTATATCAGAAATGTGTTTACCTTGAATTGAATAAACTGTATACACAGAGATATTTCTGCTTGTTTGAACACTTCACAAACTCTAACAATTGCTGATACTTCATTTAAAAGGAAATGACACAAACTGCAAGTCTTAGTCTTGCATCCTTTCTAAACTATGGTCCCAGACAAGACAACTATCTAAAAGTCATCAAAAGTCACTGGAATTTACAACCCAGCCTCTTTAAATTGGTCTTTTTTTACCAGCTCTTGCAAAGTCATATAACTTTAGGATTTTCTTGTCAGAAGCAAAATAACTGAAATTTGACTGATGACTGAAACATATTCCTTGCAATATATCCAGATTCAGAATCTTTTTAAAAGTTGTTTAACCCTATATTACACACTCAGTTATAACAAGAATGAGTGCCTACCAGAATCTATTTCATTTTCATATTATGGTGAACCACAAATCTGATTTTTAACCCTGATTTGATATGTATTTCAACAGTGAACATGTACATCATAATATTCAGTTGTATAAAGCTACAAGTTGGTGTGACCACAACTTCATGGTCTAACAACTACCTTGACCAAAAACATTAACCTGTTGTAACCTTTCACATTTCCATGTTCAGTGACCTAAAAGATCTGGGTCAATTAATACATTTACTCTAATTTTGCATAAATATATATTTTTCCACAGTCACATTATAACGACATAATGACCCCTACTGTTGTAGGTGTGGCAAACGTCCCCTACTATTCAAACCTGTAGTCAGGGAGGTTTGAGGAGTTTGTACACCCCTTCCCCCCCAGCCCACTCGAAAACAAATAAACACTGTTAAAGTCGAAGTTCTGTTGGCATTGTAACTGTTAGATTCAGATTTTTAAACAAACATTGGGTGTGAAATTTTGCCAGTTGCAACTTGTAGACCCAGCTAAAACAGTTTTCTTTGCACTTAGAAATAAATGGAAAGAAAGTCTTGCATATAAAAAGGTATTTACATCTGTACATGGATAAAACAGTCAGTTCAAGGTGTTGCATGTGATGTCATTCAAAGTATATCCTTATAAGTTTTAGATATTGACAAAAAAAAAATCAAACTATGAAAATGACTGCCTAGTAGATCGGAAAATCATTTAAACTCTACATCTTTTCTTCAAAAAGTTTTTTACCAAATATCAGATCTTTCCATAATACTACAGAAGGAGGGTGACTAACAAGATGACATGGTGAATAAAGTATTATATATCCCTCCATGAAAGGGGATCTTAAATAAGTAATAAAATAGGTCAAACTAAACCCATTCTGAGTTTTAAATTACATATTGTATAGATATCATATACATGTAAAATGTACATGTATACCCATTCTTACTGTTATATCATTGTGAAGTTGTACATCCTTGCAAATGTCTGGGGGCAATGTATATATGTCAATTAGCTATAAGAATAGTTATAAAATCAATTAAAGAACATTTTTTCACAATTGTTCTTACAACTCCTAGCTACATTTAGACTTAATACTTATTCAACAGGTAACGATAGGTCAATGAACTGTGAACATGATAAATTACATGCATGGTGTGCAACACAATTCAATAATATATAAAAAGACATTGGTTTCTATTCCCCATACCTGGACTCTTTCCAAAGTACTTGTCAAGATTAAAATATAAAGAATATGTTTTACTCAATACCTTCACATTTCTTTTGTACTCATTTCAAATCAGTTTTTTATCACTTCATCTTTATCTGCTTCAAATGACTTCTTTTTGTAGAAATTGAAGTTAAATGGACCATAGTATGCATTTACACATAACACTAAATTGTGCCGTATAGCTGGTTATTTCTGCGAGTTGTAAATTTTCACTTATTTTCGTGGATAGAAAAAAATCGCGAAAATAAATTCCGCCAAATAAAAGGTGTACATGCAAAGGTATTGATAAATATTTTATATCTGCCAAAATAATAACCGCCACAATATTTTGTATACCTTAATCAATGAAAATCATTAAATTTTACAACCTCGAAAATAACCATCATATGGTATCATACCACATACTGTAGAGAGTGATCTGCAGTCCATAAAATGAACTATGAATATACATGAAATGTCTTTTAATCTGTCCTAATCATTGCTAATATCCCTCTATAACTGTTTAATGTTAATTATATAGATATATGTTATAAATCATTGCATTCCGTATCCATTTTTCTGAATGACCATATTAAAGAAAATCAAGACTTTGGAAAAAATATAAATCGAATACGTAGATAATGCATAAAAAAATTCTTGGAACACAAAAGACAAAAGGCTTTAACAGCTTGTTGAGTGAAAAGAAGCAAATTTGGTATGGTTGCTTAAGACATTAATTTTGTCTTGCAAAAAGTCACCTATATATTAAATATATACATGGGACAATCAAAGATTTAGTCTAATTATTCTTCAAAATCCTAATTAAGGGCATGACACTCTCCTCATATATACTTAACTCCCTATTCCCTTTTAAAGAACCCTTCTTACCTCAAACCCTGGATCCATACATGAAAGCTCCGAGGAAAATGCATTCATTTCTCTGAGATCTACACAGAATAATGTCACTATTTATATTACATGTTATATAACTTAATTGTCAAGGATAATTTTGATATTAAAGCGCAAAATTTCTGCATTATGTAATCATGTAAATACTATATACTCATCAAATTATTAATGTCTCACTATGCCATTTACAAATATCTTACAATTAGTATACTTATATTGTCATAAGTTGTCATTATGTTGTTTACTTTTGTCTACCATCTGTAATATTGCTTTTGAATAAAAATTTAATTAAATTGTAGAAATACATTTCTAATAAATAGCCTCTTACAATCTTTTGAATTCAAGTTTAGCTGTTTAAGTCCAAAAGATTATCTCATGCTATCCTAATCTATACTTAGTCTATTAAGACACATCAGTTGTTAAAAATTTGGCATCTCTCTTTCATCCCCTCTACAAGCAAAGTTCTACCTAAAACAACGAGAAACAACCAGTTTTTCATGAATTTATTTCAAGGCTTTTGAATCTTTACTAAATCTCACCTTGCCAGTCTTATTTACTACATGTACAAAAAATGTAGTATGACAAAATAAACTACTATTACAGATCACTACATGTAGTATGACAAAATAAAGTACTATTACAGATCAAGACAGTAATCAACCACAACAACTTAATTACAGTACACACTCCTGTTAAAAGTATTTTATTTTGACTTTTTAGAATTAACTTTATGCTTTAAGCTTTGTGAGTGAAAGAAGAACACAGGAAATTCATCCTACCTCTTTCTATTTTTGGTAACAAAAGCCAAATACACAATTAATACATCAATACATCCTGCATAAAAATACTTCTGAATGTTGAATACATGTGTGTCTGAATCCTACAACTAGATTGAGAGAGGGTGTATTTCCCCTGATTCATTATAGGATGACAGGCCATTCATTAAGAGGCGGTACCCGGTACTTTTACCCTTCTATGCTATTGACAAGTACCGCCTAAATGTAGGAATTTTTATATATGATGTTCATGGAATGAATTGAAAAGTACCACCTAGAAACGTGGAAAGTACCAGTCAACATGAAAGATAATGAAACCCCTGGGATGACAGGGTATACATGTAGCAACCCATAAACAAAATTGCTGCTGAGAATGGAAATGGGGAATCTGTCAAAGAGACAACAACTCGACCAACGAGTCGATAAACAAAAAAAGTCACATATGAAAAACTTGTTCAAAATAAGGAGTTTAACAACAAAATTAATACATATATAACTAAACAAAATCAAGAACCCAGGGGAATGGAAAAATGAAGGTTGCCATTTGCTTAAAAAATAACAGTAGCCGGTAGCAAAACCTGTTCCACGATGCCAAATAATCAGTAATCACCAGTCACAATTACTTTTACAGTGACTTGACTGTTAGTGTTGCTCTCCACCAATTGCAACTTATTCAAAATTCTGACCAAATTGGGATTTGTTTTGCAATTTTGAATAAGTTGCAGTTGGTGGAGAGCAACACTAACAGTCAAGTGACTGTAATTTTCGATGACAAATAATCAGTAATCACCAGTCACAATTTAATTTCTATTTTTATTTTGATGTTGTAATGTTTGGTAGTGGCTATTTTTATCTAGAAGATACTCAAATGACAATTCCTGTGATTACATAATTGAAGAGATTTTTTTACTATTTATAGTAATATTATCGCCAGCCACATTATAAGCTGGATCAAATTATAATCTAGAAGTTAAACACTTGTTCCTAGGATAATGCCAATCAAATATTTATTTCTTAATTATGGTTGGACAAGTGGATTCAAAACACAAGTTTTTAAAATTGTTCAAGGATACATACATCAGGCCGAGGTTATTTCACAAAAAGAAACATTGTAGTTCCAATTATTTTTTTCTTCTAAATTTTAACTGGTTTCTACAGAGGACTCATTCTGACTGAAGTTAATAGTGTTACAAACTGTTCTAAAAAAGAGTCCCAAATTAACTGACAGTAAATTTTGCATATAAAATCAGTCATAAGGGAGCACAAACTATTAAGTTTTTCAAGTTGTGTTTTGAATCCACTTGCAACCAAATTAAAGAAAAACCTGTGATTGGCATAATAATTCATATAATTCCAAGGATTATCATTTGAGTATCTTCCAGATGAAATTAACCCTTCCCATGCTAAATTGTTCTAAGAAATTGTCTAAATTTCGAGTATTTGCAAAAATATGCAAAATATATGCAAATGAGCTGTACCCTGATGGGATCATGCTGATGCATATTGATTGCTTTAAATCGGAAAGAGGGAATCACAGAATGGGTTGGTCCGGGTGAGGACAATTTTGACATTTTTTCGTTCTTTTTCTCAACCTGGAAGTCTGAGGGATGCTAAAAGATGCATCAAACTGTAGTTTACATGTAGAGTGGACCCCAGTGAACAATTAATTACAACAGTTGTTAGGTCGGAGTGAAACTGATCTGGGTACATCTGTCTAAAGAAGGTCATTTGCACCAAAATTCAGAAAATTTCGTTTTTTTCCGATTTTGAACTTTAACTGGACTTGCAACCAGAAGTAGCTGTTTCCTCGGCGATAATAATAATAAACACGATCAGTAGTTACATGCCTTCAGGTTAACACTATTTGTCATGGTTTCAGTCCTCATAACTCCGTGCTTTTGACCTCAAAAGTAAGCCCACCCCTCAAAAAAAACAATTTTGTCGAATTTCAATTTTTGGAGTTCGTATTTGAGCTCAAAATGAATGATTAAAAGTGAGAACCATGACAATAAATAGTGAAGGATTGAGGAATCATGCATACACCTTGAATTAAATGGTATTACGATGACCTCCAAATGTAAGGAGCGCCATTGGTGCCAAATAACGGTGTTCTTGGTACCGCCATAATATTATGGCCCCGGCATGGCGGATAAGGGTTAATAAAAGCAGTAGATGAACAACAATTCTTGCAAAAACTACAATTATGTTGTGCCAGGTAATTTTGTTATGGTCCCAAATCCAAAACAAAAATCACACAACATGCACAAAGGAAAATTTGGAAAGGTGCAGTAACTGATAGCAATTGGGGGTTACTCTTTATAATAAAAGAAATAAATGTCCATAGGACACTGATGCCTGCTAGAATAAATTGTCTTTTTACATAGGGAAATAACTCATGATAACCATAAGTTACACCACCAAAATTGGACTTGATTTGTGTTTGGTGGTAGCATTGCCTATAAGTTTCATAATATTTGGTTGAAGCAACTTAAGTTAGAGAACAGAAACTTATTTTGTTAGGTATGGACATACATACAGACAGATAAGGGTAAAACCTGATGCTCCCTCTGCAGCAGCAGGGGCATATAACACATTTAAAACATGTCATTATTGGAATTAGAAGCCAATAAAGTCTATCTATTTCAAAGATTAAATTTCTAATTTTTCTTCTACCATTTTAGTGTTGTCAACTACTGTTCTTTTGGAGTTCTCATTTTCTCCGTCTAATTCTACACTGAAGAGGGGGGAGGGGGTAGGAGGGGTCCTGGCCTAAAAACACGAAATCCTGAGGTCCCGACTGTAAATAAAATTAAACCCCAACATCCCGAAAAATTCGAAAAAAGAGTTTCCGGATACCAAATGGGTCAATCCTGATATCCCCAGCTTAAAAACACCTGATCCTGGAGTCCTGATAAGGGTCCTATCCCCCCTCTACCATGTCTACACTGTCAATAAACTCTCTCGCCACCCTAATTTTATAAGCTCTAATTAACTCAGTTGTCTTTAGTCTCTCGCCACCCTAAGCTCTAATTAACTCAGTTGTCTTTAGTGTGTATCATTTTTTTCTTATCTCATCACCAGCTCTCTCAAAATGCTCACTTGTTGCAATTCTCTTTAATCAGCTAGTGTTTATAATCTGTAACCTCAACCTTGAATAGCCAAAATTTCCATATAATATACAAAGTACCTGTTCTGATTAGATTTAACAATTATCAATTACAATTTATTTCTGACTTCTTCGTGTTTATTTTTCCAACAAGAGTTAAAGAGGCTGATTAAATTAATCCAGCTCCTAACTGATACCAGTTTCTCAAACAAGGAAGAACTTAGACTCAAGGTACATGAAGTAGTCTTATTGATCACCTTACATACATCAAACCATGAGAGGATCATTGTCTGGCATTTATTCATGATCAGGGCAAAAATATATCAGATAAAGGTCTATGCAAAATACAGTTGGGGAAAAACATACTCTTTTTTCATACATGTAGCCTCTAAATAATGGGTGGCGCTTGTACATTGCTCATTTATTTATTAGCCATGAAAAATTCTGACATTATTCAGTGACAAAGCATATATTATCCTATATATAAATGACAAAACTTAACAGCTGACTCCTCGTACACATGTACTCAAGTCAACCTGAGAGTTTCCACTTTCATTTGAACAGCAGATTACGTAATTCATCACTAAAATACAAATTTACACTTTTGTGTGATTACTTTTTTTAAACTTTACAAGCAAATTAAATAGAACTAACTTTCAAATACCACATATATTTATATCAAAGCAAGAACCAGTATGAAATGCCAACAGATTCTGCTCTCTGAACCACACATTTACTTAGAGAAAGCAGGGCACATACCTAATAGCATTGCTAAAATAAGTTTCAAAAGGTTTATCCTCACTTGAAAAAATAAATTGCTTCACTGAGCGCAGCTGGATAAAGACCGCAGATGTCCAACCCTAAAAAGTTGGGGCCAAAGTGGACACATATCCACACTTGATACAGGTCTGAATTTAGATTGTAATTGAATTTTTGATACATAATAGGCTTCTGACACAGAATATATACTGTAGTCGAAGAACTTCAAATTGGTTATATGATTTGAATTTATATTCAATTTTTTGCTTTCTACAATACACTATAATGCTGTTGCAAATTGGCCCTTCCCCCAAAAAATATAATTAATTTTACCCCAGTTTTTGGAGTTTGTGCAAAACACTATGTTGTTGAATATTTGAAGAAATTTTCTTTTAATTTCTGAAATCTGAAATAAGAAAAAAATTATCCCCTCCCCTCCTCCAATTTTTTTCACCACTCTCCTTTCCCTTATTCCAAAAAAAAATTGTTTACCTCGAGTTGTGATCAGTATCTAAATTCAAACTTTTAATGGAGTTTGCAACCATAATTACCCATTTAAATATATCATAAAAGTTTTAAAATATAAAATGACATACATAGTCAATCCTAATCATCCCTTTGTAGTATGGAAACTTGTGTTATAACTTCAGAGAGATTCATACACTTCAACACAAGTTATTGTCTGGATCCTACTAAAAAGGTTGTTTAGGCCTCTTTTAGACCCCTAATTCCTAAACAGTTGTGACTATAACCCCCAAAATCAATCCCAACCTTCCTTTAGTGGTTATAAACAGTGTGTTAAAATTTGATTGATTTCTATTTACTTATACTTAAGTTATTATCCGGAAACCATCTGTCCACTCAGACAGACTACGCTGACGACAAAGACAACCTGATAGCAATATAAGACCAAAATTTGTTTAATTCTAGCGGTCGTATAAAAAATGTAGACTGGTTCTCCTGACTGGTTTGAGAGATTTCATCTTCCTGTAGAAACTAGGCTTTAGAAGATTTACAAACTTGGAACATATTTTTAGAAATGACCTTGACCCTTGACCTTCTGACAGTCAACCTAAAAATTGAATACTCGAGGTAAATTCTCTTCAATTTTCATTTCAAGGATATCATTGTAACTAAGAGTCAGATTTTTTGAAAATTAAAATGATTTCATCTTCTTAGTCAATCCAAAGTAACCTTACTTCCTATTACTACGGTTTGTACGACTTTGCCCCCCGCAGAGCTATAGAAAAACAGTACATTAACGGGTGTTACACAGACTCCTTTTGGATGATACACAGACTCTTTTTAGTTGTTACACGGACACTTTTTATGAATAGAATCACTCTTGCATGATCAGTGAGTTCATGGTCACTTTAAATTTCAATTAGATTTGAAATTTTTTGGTTATCCTTCATATTTCCTGTCTTTTTATTTAACAAAATATTTACGTTAGCATCAATATATGTATACTAAACAAAAGTAACAAAAAAACAGGCCAGAAATAACCTGCCGTATAGTTTTTCTGCACTTGTAGTCAGGTCAAGGTCCTCGGCTATCGCTTCAGACCTTGACCTGACTACTCGTGCAGAAAAACTATCCGGCAACGGTTGTTACCGGCCTGTTTCTTTGTTACCTTTGTATAGTATCTAATACAAACAGTTGAAATCTAAGCTTCCCTAAGCTTGTACTACATGCACAATACCCTACTATTACTTTTTTTAAATCAGGTTAAATTGTTGTTGTAGCAAATTAAATCTACAAAGTTTCAAACTGCAATATATCACATGGCCTACATTGTATATTGATATACATGTATACATTTCCTTGTAAATTTGTAACTACTTAACAGTGACATGGTTGGGTATATAGGTCACGTAACAAAAGAGTGACATCAAATCTAATAATCTGTTCATAGTGGTTGTTTAAGCATAAATGAAAATAATACATTTATAGAACTTGAAAAAGTCCCATGTATGTTAAATTCTTTATCAAAATTCATAGCAGAAGAAACTTCAGAGGATTTCACTTGTACGTTAATTTTGCTTTTTTGGGACTTCAGCTGGAAAAGCCGGGGCGGATCCAGCCATTATAAAAAGGGAGTGTTCCCCACCCAGGACAAAGGGGGTTCCAACTATATGTCCCCATTCAAATGCATTGATCGGCCAAAAAAAGGGGGGGTTCTAACCCCGGAACCCCCCCCCTCCCCCTTGGATCTGCCAATGAAAAGTGACACAGTTAGGATGATAATAAACATATTTACATAGTACTGTTGATTCATTATTATTTATAATTTTTGATGATTTAGTGGGTATATATATATATGTGCATATATAAACACTTATAAGCATTTTTTTAAAATCAAGAACCATTAAATATTTGGAAAGACCAGCAAGTTTGCTTATCCTGTGACTGATGGGGGAAAATTTCGTTCAATTTCAGCTAATATCAGTGCTCGACATGATGCTCAACAGAACACAAATATGCTAGAATTATGAAATGTGATATCAAATATCTAATTTAAAATACAATTATAAATAATATAATTCACAGTTATTAGTACTGTCAAAAACAAATGAATCCTCTGTAATTCGGAGAATCTTTAGATTCTTGATACTTCAGCTTTGTATTTATTTCATTTGGGATTGGCCTACATTCTGCCCCTATTTAATTCATTTGGGGTTGGCCTACATTCTGCCCCTATTTAATGCAGTTCAACTGTCATCCTTGCACTACATTGTACATTAATGTACTAGTATGAAACAAGAACATAATCACTTCTAAACAATGGTTTTAATAATTCAAACCTTTTAAAGGACCCATTCAGTATTCATTATTGCCATTAACCTTGAAAAAAGCTTGTATCTATTTCAAGATTACAAAAGATAACTATATTCTATAAGAGTGTCTATATAACTATTGGCATGAATCCAGTTTTATCTATATATATAGTAATAATTCAATCCACCTTTTAATGGATTATTATTAGAAAAGATTTTTAATACCATTGACCTATATGCTAATCACAGGTATTTTAAAAGTGTGGTATTATACCTGTGTATTTGGCTTAAACCTCAATTGCAAAGTATGTACTTTTCAAACAACTGGAAACATAATGTGACCACTCTTTTAAATATAATAAATACAAAAGTAAATAAACCGTCATGAATCTGTTTCATTTTACCTTTCTGAATTGGATTATGCAAAATGGCACAAGGCCATTTAAAACTTGTGTGTCATTCGAGTTTCCCAACTGACCCTAGCTACTTTCCTATGACATCTGCCACAGATAGTAACTCTTTCCTCCAAATATGCCACAGAATTGATTAAAATAATAAAACACACTATATTTCAACCTATCGCCTCTTTAAACACTGACAGATTATAACTGACAAACCTCTTATAAAGTTAGTAGTATATTACTAGAACCTGCAGGTGATCAAGACTCAATATATATTTTTGGCCTACAGTATAGCTAGTAATCATAAATTAAATCCTGATCCACAACTACCCACCATACATGTACATGTATATTTTTGACAAGAAATTATTAACCCATCATTCTTCAAAACTGCATGGGTGACTTCAGATGAGACATCAATAAAGTACATTTACTATGTATGTGCCTGTCCCAAGTCAGGAGCCTGTAATTCAGTGGTTGTCGTTTGTTTATGTGTTACATATTTGTTTTTCGTTCATTTTTTTACATAAATAAGGCCGTTAGTTTTCTCGTTTGAATTGTTTTACATTGTCTTATCGGGGCCTTTTATAGCTTACTATGCGGTATGGGCTTTGCTCATTGTTGGAGGCCGTACGGTGACCTATAGTTGTTAATGTCTGTGTCATTTTGGTCTTTTGTGGATAGTTGTTTCATTGGCAATCATACCACATCTTCTTTTTTATATACCCAAAATATCAAGCATCAGCTCTTAAATTGCTATCTTTCATCAATTTTCATGTTCAGTTCAGTATAAAATTCACTGGGACATCTACAGCTATGAAATTAAAAAAGATCACATTTTGCCATGTTTATAGAAGATACCACATTACCAAGATGAAATCCAACCCCTCTCCTTAACTCTTAATTTGAGGAACTCTTCGAAACTTACTACATCACATTTCCAGTTTATAGTGTATTACATAAATTTGGTTTGAATTGTTTTACATTTCATCATGTCAGGGCCTTTTATTCGTGTAGCTTGTAATGCGGTATGGTTTTTGCTGATTATTGAAGGTTGTAAGATGACCTCTTGTTGCTTAACTACATACACATGTTGTCATCTAGTGAATAGTTATGTCATTGATAATCATACCAAATCATCTTCTTTTTATGCAACTTTAAAAACAAATTATGTATAAAATAAATAGAAGTGGTATGATTGCTAGTCAGACAATATTTATCGACAAAGGTACCAGGATTATAATTTAATACTATCCACCAGAGGCAGAGACCATATGACATACATGTAGATGTTAGCAATTATAGGTCACTGCATGGCCTTCAACAATGAGAAAAACCAATACCACATAGCAAGATATAAAAGGCTCTCATAAGACCATGTAAAACAACTCGAACGAGAAAATCGACAACCTCATTTATGTAAAAACGAAAGTAAAATTAAGATACATATAAACAATAACAAATCGCAATTACATAATTACAGGTTCCTGACTAGGTTCTGAACATGCATGCAGTCTGTGCCAAAAGTAGTAAGTCGGAGGAGTTCCTCAGAGAGAAAAATAATGTTAGACTGCCAAATCATTCGATTGTGTCAGTCAGGTTCTAGGGCCGTATAAGAATGCCACAGCTTTCAGTTGTACTAAATTCTTTTATATATATATATCTGATATATACATGAATTCCTCTTGTTCAATATTTATAATAAATATTCCTTAAAAAGATTTTAATTTTAATTAATTTACTTTTTCACTGACTCATTTTGCAATCGCCATATTTGACATATTGTAATATACATGTAAGTGACTAAGTAAATACTCAGTCTGCAGCAAGTTGCTGGATATAGCAGTGATATTGTTTGCCTTAAATTAGCGGAGAATAAAGGCTTTTTCCCCTGGAGAAGAATCCCAATTTTGAAAAAAAATGGCTTAAAATTATTCCCAAAAAGACAACTTTTTTCCCAAACAGTGTAGTCTCAGTAGTAATTGTGCATGAATTCAAACTGAAAAAACACTCATTTAAACCATTTCTTGCCTAAAATGACTATGTGTGCACATTTGAGGGTCTATTTATGTATCATCACAGGGTCTTATTTTAAAGCAGGGTTTGACTCTTGAAAATGGGTCTGTAAATTGAAGTTTCAGACATATTCATGGTTTGTTTTAAATTTCCCAATTTGATGAAAATGACGCATATTTCCCAATAAAAAAGGGTAGAGGTAGTTTTGAAAAAAGCCAACAATATCACTGTATAGTTATTCCCTTGCATGCATGAGTTCTGTAAATTCTCAGTCTGCTGGATATAGTTATTCCCTTGCATGTATGAGTTCAGAAAATCCTTTTTCACTGGCAATTGTTTTTTTATTCCATATCATATGCATTGAGTAAAAGATGGTAGTAGCAAAATACTAAATGAAGTAAATTCCAATTCTAACATTGACATTTTGTCTAAAGGTTGTTTCAAGTAATATATTTAAGTATTCAGTCAGTGATATTGTTGTCTTTTTTCAAAACTACCTCTACCGTTTTTTATTGGGAAAAGTGCATATTTTTATTGAAATTGGGAAATTTGTATATTTTATTTTAAACACATCTCCGATTTTTAGCTGACCTTTGTTGTCTTTTCTACACTGTTTTTTCATGTATATTGGTTGTCAGACATTTTTAACCTGAAGTGAAAGGTACTTTTTGGAGAGGGGAAAGACACAGAAACAATGATGGTAAATTGGGGGAAAATGTAAAACTTTTTGGGAGAATTTTAAGCCATTTTTTCAGTAATTGGGAATTTTTTCTAGGGGAAAAGGCCGAATTTCGGCTGTAATTTGAGGCAAACAATATCACTGTCAGTGAATGCTTTAAATTTTAATTTTAAGTAGCAGAATAGCAATGAACACACATTTTGCTAGAAAATCTCTGAAATAGAAGGCGCTTAACAGGGGGTCTAACAAGTTAGTCAAAAATCTTATCGGTCAGAGGCATATTACGCATGACTGTCGAACAGAAACTTAAGACAGGAACATGAGACAGGTTAATACAGAATATGGTGAAGTTAAATTCCATATGTCAGTCTGTGCCGAACAATTTTAGGGTTTGACGGAAAAAGAAATTTGACATTTTTTCAACTAGTATATTTTCAGCTAAAAAATCTGAAAATTTCTGTATGACATTTTGTCAGTTAGACTGCAGAGTTTGGGATATTTTGATATGTACACAAAAATAAAATCAAAGATCCATTGTGTAATGTGAAACAAGTTTTAGAAAGACCTTTTTACCATTTTCAGGTTTTGTAAGAAAAAAATGTAGTTTGCAGATATGGAATGTCATGTATTAGTGAACACATCAATCATTGGCATTGAGACTTGAAATAAGTGATGCAAAAGTACATGTACATTGTACATCATGTGAGTAATATTCAATTAAATAAATTTCAAAAAGTTCAGTCAGGGTTTTGTGAAGGCAATGTTTGACAATGGAAAGAAGATTAGAATTTATTGCTATCTAATTTATTATTCAGTCCCTACGACATGGATGACATGCTTGACATGTATTGGAAAATAGAGCAAGGAAATGAAACCAAATTTAGATTACTTTTTAACAACTTTTGTCATAAAATGATGATATTTGTGATCAATTATTATACCATCTTGATGTGTCTTATATTTTATCATTGTGATGTGTACCAATGCATTTGCTTCATATTATGGGGACTACAAACTTTTGCTTAGAAAACAAAATAAATTTAGTGTAGACAGTCCAACTGAAAAGAGGATTTCTCCACATTTTTGCTGTATACTACATGTAAAAATAGGTTTCTAAATGGCAATTACATGTAGAACAGTGGTTGCCAATCACTTCCACCCTGCCCTTTTTTTTCAAAAATCTGGATGATATTCTGCTAATTAATTTTAGTTGGCACCTATAATAGTCTTTGTATAAGACTATAAAATTTTGAAAATTTTAACCAGTCCGAAACAATGTTTACTAGTTTGGGCCATTGCATTAGTTAGTGGCTAACGTGAAGACTGTAAACCATTTTTTTCTTTGATTTTTGAAAAATAAAGATCTATCACAATCAAGTCATTTAAATTCTTTCAGTAAATATGAAAGAGCTGTGTTTATTTGTAATAACATAAAATCTAAGTCTTAAGATTGAGACACAAATTTTATTTCTGAAAATTCATGTCAATATGGGACTTTTATACAGGTGTAATTATCCAAAACAAATTTAATACTCATTTTGATTTTTTGCAATTGTCAAACTGTAAAAAATGATTAGTTGTCACAATTAAATTAAAGACTTCGATTTCTGTGTTCATTACCTTTTTTTTACTAAAACACCATTATCAATCAAGGCAACAACAAAAAAAAAACACAAATGAATCAAAATAACACTGAATTTAGAAGAACAATGTACATGTATAATACATTTATCTTGGTTGGATAATGATCAGAATGTTTAACATCTAATTACTTATCTGACATAGGACACGCCCCCTTATTCTATACACATGTATATTACCAATTAACAAATTACATAATACTGATAACTCTGATTACCGACCAATTATCTGCTTCATTTCACAGGTGGACACAAGTTGTAAAATGTAAACAATGCGCAGTCTCCCACGTGTTTTGCTAATAATTAAAAATAAACTTCACAAATGTAAACAATGATACAAACCTTCCAACCAGCTGAGCTGGTGCTGTCACCTTTGTCTTTGAAATATGGGACATTCTGCACCATCCAGTCATAAATCTGAGACAAGGTCAACCTCTGCTCTGGTGAATTTTGAATAGCTTTAGTAATTAGGTCAGCGTAAGAGAGATTTCCCCATGCATTTCGACGTGAAGATGATTTTGTTTTTAGACCATTATTCTCCGGTTTATGTGGATCCCCCGATACGGATTCGTCCGACACAGGTGAACACTGAGCATCGGCTATAACCTCCCGTGGCCTGCATGGCCATGTGTTACTCCTGACTCTAGTTTGTGGCTCAAAGTTTGGATCTATATCCACAGGTTGAACGTCCATTTTGGATATCAAACGAGCTAAGTTAAGGCACTGACGTCTTACACAGATTTATAATAATTATCCTAAAATTTCAACAATCATGCAATAATCCAATTAAAATTTACATTCCAAAGTTTACGATTTACTATTGTTTTCATCGTGACACCAAATACACATATGTAAACATTCCAATACAAAATCAAAACATAGTCAGGTAAAATTTGAGCTACTTGATGCACACAGCACCGAAGGGGCACCTGCTGACGTATTTGTTGTCACGGGTGATTTGCATATTATGCGCAGTGTCAGTACTGCGCATACTAACATAACTTCCGTGTGTATTGCCTGAATGGGGCCTATTGGGGAAATATTGAAAGATAGTAAGAAATTGTGTATTCGCGACATTCTAAGTTTATATAAATCAAATTAAATCGTTTAAATGGTACATTGAGAATTTCAACCAGTCATTCAGTTCTAATAAGAAAATGAATTAGCATTTGATATCTTGAAATGAGATAGATTCCGCTATTCCATACCCTAATTTAGGCCAAACCAATTTAATGTTATTTCTAAACTACACGAGGAGTTACTAAATAGCGAGCAAAATATTGATTTACATCCTACTTCTTCCATACTTTGACGCAACTGGTGTTCAGCGTGAATTCAATAATTCTTCTAATATTTTTCTATTTTTTCAGTTTTGTGTCTGTTCAAAATATTTAACAACACCAAGATGAATGAGTGAAGATCACAGAAAGAATTATTTATTTTTGATAGAACAAATAGTACAAGTATGCAACTAAATAGTCCAGCAATATTCGTTAATTATTGGTTGACATAGCTTTCACTTTTTAATGTGAATACCAAAAAGACTAAAGTATGTAGCCATGGATCATTGATTCGAACCTCAGGCTCTCGTTGCGGTTAATCTAATTTCAAGCAATGAACCAGGGTCCGCGACAGTGCGAGTCTAGTCGCTGATACAAGCGGACACACATAATATGAAGACTGACGCGTTTGATCCAGGGGAAAGTAAAAAGGTGACGGCAGAACGGCCTTAACCAAAGACTTTAAGTATGACTGCTTTAGCAATCCTTATATGCAGCAAATGCTTAAAATAAAATGAAACAGTTTGCGCTGTGCGGTGGCCTAATTTCTAGCGAGAGGTCACAATCTAATAGTTAAAATCACTGCATAATGGGCTGAGGTGAAAAGAAAATAATCCAATATAAGTACATTTTTGAAGATTTCGATAATTTAAAGGATTTCTTTTACAAGAAAGTCGCGTACACTTGTTTAAAGTGAAAACTAAAATTACAAACATATAATACACAAGTGAAAAATAAACATACAATACATGATAATTTTTTAAAAGTGTTAAACAAGTTGATATTAATATATATATTATAAGTATATTAATTAACATATTCAACTTTAAAAGAAAATGAAGTTTCATGTGACATTACGCCGGTAATTTCTGCAATTTGATAAATTCTGCGTTTTTGCAGTTCGGCGGAAAGTATCACCTTTTGACAATCCATTTCCGAATTTTTGAAATAGAAGGTTATGGGATATCAGGAATAAACATAACCGCGCAATTTGTTCACAAATCAGGAACCTTGTCAGCAGTTATTTTGTTGCTTATATTTTGTCGTTTTCAGTCGTTTAGCGTCGATGGTATATCTTTGTTAAACGGCTAATTTCTAAGACATATTGTGTAGACACCGTGACTTTCTATCGTTGAAATCCGTACAAATGTTGATCTCTATATGTGTCTCAATTTTGGGATTTCTCTGTCTGGCTGACAAATACCCACATCTCTTTTTATTTAAATCAATTCAGTGAACTATATTTGCATGCCGAACGTTTTAATATTTTTTTAAACACAAGTAGAGCACTCGCGTGCTTGTCTCTAATCAGAGGATCGCGAAATCAAAAATATATATTTTTATTAGAATGTGATGGAATTATAACGTCCGGAATCTTTATTTGATATTGCCTACTCAATGCTTTTATCGTACTAATTACTTTTAGCACTAATATCGGAGGGACGCACTGCCTAACAATCATCTGATGGGACCAGCCACGATAACTTGGGTACTTGTCAGAGGCCCTGCTATTGTGAATGGAGTTGGGACTCCATTAGACGATTTTCTGCAGTTCACAGAGGGCAATTTGTTGCAAATCATTATTTCGCATAGAATTTATTACATCATTTTCCTAGTAACATTATTATTCGCATAATAAAAACAAATCACATTTAATTAACTTTTTTTTTACATATGACTGCGATTCACCACCAAAACACCGATTCTCTAGAACCCCAAAACAATCGGGATGTTTTTTGAAATTCTGTATACAATAGCCAAGTCATAATTATTAAATGTAATTCACCGTATTAAATACGGTAGAATAAAAGTAAACAATTATGCTTTTCCTAGCTTAAAACTATATAAATGGCAACCTAACACTGAGTAGAAGATGCGAGACTGCTTAAAGCTCCGAGGGTTCGTGTTGCTAATCCTTTAATTTTAAATGTTGTATTTTGAAGACTTGTTTGTCTTTTGATCTTTTCCAAATTGTTTTGCTATGTCGTTGTTAGTTTGTCTTAGACTTATGAGCTTGGATATCCTTTTAGTATCTTCCTTTTTCTCATTTTTTGTTAAATACAAAACAAAATGTAACACTTAAGATATTGGTTACCAGAAAATCAAAAGGGTTCAAAGTCGTATGAGTAAATCACAGAAGACGGTTAACTGTCGTGTTCTGACTTTGCAGGTGTTAGCTTATTAATCAATCTTTGAAAGAAAAATGCACGGCTAACCCTACACCAAAAATCCTAGTATTCAATTGACGGTTCAAATTATCAAGATTTGTACTATAGTCAATCTACTTTTCGTAATAATTTAATACTGTTACTTTCCAACAGTCTACCAAAAAAAAAATATTTGCAATATTTATAATTAAATTCAAATTTAAATTTTGTATGATATTTACTTATTTTTTTATTAATAAGAAAAAAATCAATTAGAAATTTCTGTTCTAGTGTCCGCCGGATAAAAGTGAATTTCCGATAGAATTAAATTCAGGGTATCTTTCAAAATGATACATCATTTTTTGTTTTTTTACTTGATGTAAAAAGAATAACGAAGCTTTTTTTTAATTTTCGTTTCATTTTATATTTCAGATATTTTTTTACATCATTTACAATAAAATTGAGAATATGTCAAAGCAACAACAACCCGACCAAAGAGCAGAAAACAGCCGAAAGCATGCACCAATGGGTTTTAAACACAGCGAGAAAATACCGCACCCCGAGGCGTGCTTCAAACATGCATTGTAGGGCTCTTCTGATGTGTACAAATTGTATGATTTTTTTTAAATACGATACTTCTATCAATGACATCATTCAAAACTATGTCGACACTAGACGTGTCGACCACCTGCTTATACTGTTGTGCCGTTGTTGCCCTAAATACAGAGAGTTGGACGCTCAAAAATATGTTTAAATCCACCATATAAGTTGTGATACTCTCCAAAGCCAGTAGCTTGTAATTTAGTGCATGCGGGGTTGTCATGAGTTCATGTTAGTCATAAAAAAGGATTTTTTTTCATTGATTGTCCTGTATCCATCTAAGCTGGAATATTTGCTTCCTCGAATATAAATAGAAGATGTGGTATGATTGCCAACGAGACAACTCTCCACAAGACCCCAAAAGGCACAGAAATTAACTACTATAGGCCACCGTACGGCCTTCAACAATGAGCAAACCCAACACCACATAGTCAGCTATAAAAGATCCCGAAATGACAATGTAAAACAATTCAAACCAGAAAACTAACGGCCTAATTTATGTAAAAATGAATGACTTGTTTAAAATTTGTCAATTTGGACTCTTATATAGCTGACGATATGGTATGGGGTTTTCTCAGTGTTGAAGGCCGTACGGTGACCTATAATAATTGCATCAACGTCATTGAACTATGGCATAGGTAGTTGTCTCGTTGGCATTCATACTTTCGATTCCTTATTTTTTAAGATCATAATGTCAGACCAGGGCCTGGTTGACCACATAGGTGATTTCATCGGTTATGCCAACCAGTGCCCGGTTGACCACATAGGTGATTTCATCGGTTAGGAAAATAAATTAAACGTTATATTTTTAGCAAAGCGTAAGAAACATAGGTTGACTAGGGTTTTTGCTAATAAAAGCTGTTCTGTTTGGCCCTTAGATCTAAAATGGGCCTCAAGTATTTCTTGAACCGAGCCAACATCTATAATTGTTTAACGAATGTTGAGCAGGATTGTTCGGTGAGATAGTTATGAGAGCTTATTGTCAGACCAGGGCCTGGTTGACCACATAGGTGATTTCATCGGTTATGCCAACCAGTGCCCGGTTGACCAAGTGATTTCATCGGTTAGGAAAATAAATTAAACGTTATATTTTTAGCAAAGCGTGAGAAACATAGGTTGACTAGGGTTTTTGCTAATAAAAGCTGTTCTGTTTGGCCCTTAGATCTAAAATGGGCCTCAAGTATTTCTTGAACCGAGCCAACATATATAATTGTTTAACGAATGTTGAGCAGGATTGTTCGGTGAGATAGTTATGAGAGCTTCATTAAAAAAGGTTAAATGTAGCAAATCATTAGCGTCTTTAAGTGAATATGATATGTCACTGTTTAATAATTTATTTTTGTTTTAGAAAAAAATTCACCAATTTAAGGTTTTGAAAAGTATTTCCTGGACTTATATAAATCAGAAAAAGTATTTCCTGGAATCATATATCTTAAAAAAAAGTATTTCCTGGACGTATATAAATCAGAAAAGTATTTCATGGAATTATATATCTTAAACTAGAGGAGCCTGTGTCGCTCACCTTGGTCTATGTGAATATTAAACAAAGGAAGCTTATGGATTCATGACAAAATTGTGTTTTGGTGATGGTGATGTGTTTGTACATCTTACTTTACTAAACAGTCTTGCTGCTTACAATTATCTCTATCTATAATGAACTTGGCCCAGTAGTTTCAGTGGAAAATGTTAATAAAAATTTACAAATTTTATGAAAATTGTTAAAAATTGACTATAAAGGACAATAACTCCTTAGGGGGTCAATTTACCATTTCGGTCATGTTGACTTATTTGTAAATCTTACTTTGCTGAACATTATTGCTGTTTACAGTTTAGCCAAAAACTGCATTTTACCCTTATGTTCTATTTTTAGCCATAGCGGCCATCTTGATTTGATGGCCGGGTCACCGGACATATTTTTTAAACTACATACCCCAAAGATGATTGTGGCCAAGTTTGGATTAATTTGGCCCAGTAATTTCAGAGGAGAAGATTTTTGTAAAAGATAACTAAGATTTACGAAAAATGGTTAAAAATTAACTATAAAGGGCAATAACTCCTAAAGGGGTCAACTGACCATTTCGGTCACGTTGACTTATTTGTAAATCTTACTTTGCTGAACATTATTGCTGTTTAGAGTTTATCTCTATCTATAATAATATTCAAGATAATAACAAAAAACAGCAAAATTTCCTTAAAATTACCAATTCAGGGGCAGCAACCCAACAACGGGTTACCCAATTCATCTGAAAATTTCAGGACAGATAGATCTTGACCTGATAAACAATTTGACCCATGTCAGATTTGCTCTAAATGCTTTGGTTTTTGAGTTATAAGCCAAAAACTGCATTTTACCCCTATGTTCTATTTTTAGCCATGGCGGCCATCTTGGTTGGTTGGCCGGGTCACGGGACACATTTTTTAAACTAGATACCCCAATGATGATTGTGGCCAAGTTTGGTTTAATTTGGCCCGGTAGTTTCAGAGGAGAAGATTTTTGTAAAAGTTAACGACGACGGACGACGACGGACGCAGGACGCAAAATGATTGGAAAAGCTCTTGTTTTTTTCTGCGAACAGAAAGGTCATATTATTAAACCACATGACATTGCTATTCTATTTTATAATTGAGGACATTTTAACTTTAAAAAAATATCTATATTCCGCTACTAGTTGACGTTTCCATAGAGAGAATATAACCAGCAAATAATTCAACACTCCAGAGCAGAAAGGAAATAATCATTGAAACGGTCCTTTTGTTGGTAATTTTACTGTTTTTATATAATTCGAACATTTATATTTTTCTAACCCCAGCCTTTAGCCTTTAGAGAGACTAAACCGGATTTGTCATAATGCTTTCGAAATTTAGTGTCTTTCATGCTCTTAAAACTCGTAGTTGATGAGGCCTCCCAATTGCTTGGAATTGAGCGCCTCTGATGAGTCACATAAAGACGAAACGATTATCTGGTGTAGTAAATTGAGTGGCTGCATGGTATCTTTCAAGAGTGTTACAATGTTTCCTTTTCTTCTTCGTCAACAACTACATCAACCAATTGAAACCGATAGGGACTAAGTTACCGACCACTTGGTATCAAACAATGTTTTTGCTTTCATAAAAAAATTGTAATTCAATAATACACAAGAGATATTTTTAAATATTCTTTCTCCAATAGAAAACATTTTTTTTAATAACTTTCAAAACAAATTGTAGACACAGTCAATTTATTTTAAAAACATAAGCAAACAAGCTAAACAAAAAAAAAACAAAAAAAAAACCCCACTAACATAAGATGAATGGTTGGTCTGTTATATAGCTTAACAAAAGACTTTAGTGCGCAGTATAGTTGGTAAGACAATCTAATTAAAATATAGAGCTCAGATTTCTTTGTCCTGATAATACGACCACGCTAGTTGTGATAGATCTGAATTTTTAATTAGATTGATTACTAGTAGTATGATTCTATCAACAAGTACGAGAAAACAAAATATTCAAATATTTTGTACTGAGAATCCTATGTTGCACCGAAAAAAAGTAATATATATTATTTTTGTACGCACGAAAGTCTCTTAGGCCTACAGTTGCCTCTACAGACGTTAAAAATCTGACTTTATGTGTGTGCACGTGTTTATAAAAGAGAGACGAAAGGTACCAAAGAGACATTCAGTCGAAAATAAATTAACAACGCCATGACTAAACAAGAGGCTCGCTCTCAAGAGCCTGAATCGCTCACCTTAAATTTTTTGCTTAAATCTTCCATCAATGATTATTTTGGGTTTTCAATTTATATAAATGGTTCTTCGATTCTGTCATATCTTCTTCAAAAGCAAAAACAAGAGTGGACACACTGAAATGTCTCGTTTGTCTCGTGTTCATAATATAATTTATGATGAAAGTATAAAAAAAACATTGTATACCCCAAGCATTACATTATTGCTGTTTACAGTTTATCTACATCTATAATGATATTCAAGATAATAACCAAAAACAGCAAAATTTCCTTAAAATTACCAATTCAGGGGCGGCAACCCAACAACGGGTTGTCCGATTCATCTGAAAATTTCAGGGCAGATAGATCTTGACCTGATAAACAAATTTACCCCTGTCAGATTTGCTCTAAATGCTTTGGTTTTTGAGTTATAAGCTAAAAACTGCATTTTACCCCCTATGTTCTATTTTTAGCCATGGCGGCCATGTTTTTTGATGAAATGGGAATTAAAACACACATTTTTATTCTAGATACCCTAGGAATCAATCAGATGAAGTTTGGTTTGAATTTGTTCAGTAGTTTCAGAGGAGAAGATCTTTGAAATAGTTTACGACGGACGGACGACGACGACGGACGGACGACGACGGACGCCAAGTGATGGCAAAAGCTCACATTTCCTTTTGGAAAGGTGAGCTAAAAAGAAAAAAAGATAAAAAAAAAAAAAACAATAGTACACAAAACACAACCTAGAAAACTAAAGACTAAACAATACGAACCCCACCAACAACTTGGAACGATCTCAGGTTCTCAGGGTAAGCATATCCTGCTCCACATGTTTTACATGACCAAGTTTTTTCAGTTGTGTTCTATCAAATGATCGAGACAAAACTAAGGGTTTTAGTAAATGATTGAGACAAATCAAAGTGTTCTAGTAAATGGTTAAGACAAAACTAAGGGTTCTAGTAAATGATTGAGACAACAATAAGTGTTCTAGTAAATGATTGAGACAAAACTAAGGGTTTTAGTAAATGATTGAGACAAATCAAAGTGTTCTTGTAAATGATTGAGACAAATCAAAGTGTTCTAGTAAATGATTGAGACAACAATAAGTGTTCTAGTAGATGATTGAGACAAAACTAAGGGTTCTAGTAAATGATTGAGACAAAACTAAGGGTTTTAGTAAATGATTGAGACAACAATAAGTGTTCTAGTAAATGATTGAAATTTAAACTTTCGGTGCAATCTATACGATTTAATTGTTCAAAACAGATTTATCTATTGAAGAAAAAAGCATTATACAAAGTTAACCGCTAACTGTGACCAACCTTATTCCAGATTTCCAAGACAACCAATTGGTCCGACACCATTTTTACATTAGATGATGGTTGGCAGTTAAAAGTCTTACTAAATACTATTTTGACGTGTTTTGCCTAACTTTTTTCATCTTTTCCTTCCTTTTTTTTTGGGGGGGGGGGGATTATTTTATTAGAAGAAAAGGTTGTATGTGATTGAGACAACCATAAGTGTTCTAGTAAATGATTGAGACAACAATAAGTGTTCTCGTAGATGATTGAGGCAAAACTATTTCATTGATTGGTTTTTTGTTCGAATCCTGCTTAATGTAGTGCATTAGAAGTTAAATGCATATAAGGGAGGACAACATAGTATGTGCACATGCAACATTAACCATGAAGACATATAATTCTGACTACGAACCGTCTTTGCTCGTACACAAAAAATGCTGCATGTTTATCGTGTCAGAAAATACGACTTTTTTTTTTATCTTTGTTTGACCTATGGCTATGGACCAAACCAGCAAATATCGGCTCTCGAGCAAGCTACCAAGTAACCACAAAAGCGGTTTAAATGAGTCAATACAAAATGTTACTTCGCTAGGTTAAGGTGTTGAGATATACGAAAAATGCCAAAAAAAATAATTAAAATTTTTAATTTTGGAGGAATTTGGTTAGACCCAGACATTTGCATAAACGGAATTAGTAAATCAAAAGACGGATTAGTTTAAACATATTTTATTGTCCAAAAACATTGACAATAGGATTAGACACAAGTTTTGCAACTTAGAACGTCTTCTCCATTACATACAAATAATAAATAACCGAACAAATATGAAATACATAATAATAACATCATAAACAATATTAATATAAGAGACATATAATACAATAGATTGGCAACTCGGCGAAATCCCGTAATATCACGCGGCCAGACTTAAACCTCGCGAGAGATCTTTGGGTAATAGAGCCTAATCAAAGTATTAAAAGTACTCGAAGTAAGGGTGAATGCTGAAGCATAAATTAACTGTTTCAGTGTTAAATGTAACATAATTAATTGAATAACTTGAGTTCATACATAATTATTTATTTCAATGTCATTTTAATTTTGATTTGTGTTATTGAAAAAGAGTCATAATTTTATATTGTATTAAAAAAACGTTATTAAATATTTAACACTTAATAAATTGTACCAGAGCTCATTATTTGATAGTTTCATAATGGCTTTCTATTAAATACACACCTGTCTCGAAGACATTATTTGACAGTGTGACATGTATATTAGGCTTGAATTATTCGATGGTCAGGTAAATCACAACCTGTTAAGAAGAGTTTTATTTAACAATCTGTTAATATGAAGACATGAAATTAACAAGAATTTAAGCGACATGGCTCATCGATTCCTAAAAGTCGAGTTGACCGTAAATTTTATATGATAGACCTACCTAATAGGTTGTTTTAATCTTGGAATAAATATTCACTCAAAAGGTAAGTTTTTATTGTATTTTAAACAATTAGATTAAATTGTTGTTGTCAACTGATGGATTATAAAATAAAATCAAATTGATGATCCATGTCTTAGGAAAAAATGAACAATTTCATTCGAAAACAACAAAAAGTAATAACATTGTTATTGGTATATATTTATCCATAATGTCTATAAACTATGAAAAGCGATTGGTCTCTTTAATATAATTCTGCACTTTTATAAAAATTAGCGTGTTTATGGTCATATTAAACAAAGCATTGCCGAACATTAAATTTTCAAAGTCGGTAGGTATATTTTCTTTTCTAAGGTCAAAAAATAATTTATTCCTTTGCACTGTATAATTTTTACACGAGAGGAAATAATGTTGAGCATTTTCGAATAAATAACCAAAAGACGGATGCAATCAGGAAATAACATACATTATTGGTTAACAATACTTCTCGCTATCTATATGATACAATCTTGAGAAACTACTTGAGAAAGGGAAACATTGTTTATCCGGAAACATGAAAAAAATTATAACGGATGTACTTTGTATGTAATGTTCTTGATGTGAAAGGACCTATATTCATCTTGCTGATTTTATCTTTGCTGTTATAAGCAATTTTGAAGATTTAAGAACAAAGTGACCAAAAATATATAGATGAATAATGCGAAGTACACAAGTGACATCACAGGCTTTGTCAAATTTAAACTTTCGGTGCAATCTATACGATTTAATTGTTCAAAACAGATTTATCTATTGAAGAAAAAAAGCATTATACAAAGTTAACCGCTAACTGTGACCAACCTTATTCCAGATTTCCAAGACAACCAATTGGTCCGACACCATTTTTACATTAGATGATGGTTGGCAGTTAAAAGTCTAAGTAAATACTATTTTGACGTGTTTTGCCTAACTTTTTTCATTTTTTCCTTCCTTTTTTTGGGGGGGGGGGGGGGGGATTATTTTATTAGAAGAAAAGGTTGTATGTGATGTCATACAATGTTTTATCCCACTCGTCAGTAGACCTTGACAAATATATTCCATACTCAGTGGGTATTTAGGGAATTCAAAGTACTGTCAAGCAGGAAATGACTGATTGCGTCATTTCTTTATAAATTGTCTGTATACGTGTTACCATTCAGCTTTATGAACAAATGTCAAACCATTCCTTAATATGTACAGGAGTAGACTAATATCCTCGGTGGATACAAATACAGTTAAACAAATGTAGTGACTATCTCTGGTAGATCTTAAAAATTGCTAACACGGCACAACTAAACAAGTAAAATTAAAAAAAATACTGAACTCCGAGGGAAATTCAAAAAGGAAAGTCAAATGGCAAAATCATTAATGCGGTTCTACAAATCAAACGAATGGATAACAACTGTCATATATCAGACCATATAAAAAAAATTCAGTGGAACAGAAGTCGAATAATAAGAATCAAGAAATATAAAAAGACAGACACACAACATATAAATTACAGAAGAGCACTAAATGCAATATACCACCTGGGTATAATATCTAAAGAGACTTTCCGATAAAATAATCAAGAAGTTTTTAAAAAAAAACATAATAATGTTTTACATAATATTTAAGCCATCTAGAACTGTTTAATGGGGATAGACATTGGGTATATGGATAAGGGAATAATGCGGTTCTAATCGATAAACAGTAATCTAAAAAGCAATACGGCATTGGGGGGAAACTACTTTTAAAAATGCATGAAATAAAGAAAATTATCACACAATACAATTGTCATACTTAATCTCTGTATATAAAATATAATATTATGCTCGTGTCCGGTTTATTTTAATATTAGTACTTGATATTTCATACATATAAATATCGTTGCAATATTTTTGTTTCACTTCCAATGTTGATTTTTTTCTTTTGAATGGTTAATCACGCTTTGGACGGCGTAGTCCATCCCTAGCCAAGGGGTTCAATTAAACTTCACTACAATACGTATTCAATGAGGTCGAATTATTAACTTGCAAGTGAATAATCCATTAGCGATGTTACAATTACATTTACACAAAGTACCATTTCATTTACGCACGGTACAATTACATTTACACACAGTATATCATTACATTTATACACAGTAAACCATTATATGTCCTTTTTTATATATATACATAAGGCCGTTAGTTTTCTCGTTTGAATTGTTTTACATTGTCTTATCGGGGCCTTTTATAGCTGATTATGCCGTATGGGCTTTGCTCATTGTTTAAGGCCGAACGGTGACCTATAGTTGTTAATGTCTGTGTCATTTTGGTCTCTTGTGGATAGTTGTCTCGTTGGCAATCATACCACATTGTCTTTTTTTATACATTCAGTAAACCATTACATTTTATACGAACAGATCCATTACATTAACGCAAGGTATCATAACATTAACACACAGTATAGTATTACATTCAGGCTCAGTATAAAATTACATTTACGAATGGTATACCGTTACATGAATGCACAGTACCATTACATTTACGCACAGTATTACAAATATATTTATGCACAGTACCATTACATTTAAACACAGTATAATTACAAGTATGCACAACACAATTCCATTGTCACACAATACCATTACATTTGAACACAGTTCCATTGCATTTCTGCACACTACCATAACTTTTCAACAAGTTAACATTACATATACACACATTATATTATAACATAAACGCACAGCTACCATTGCATTTTAACACAATACCATAACATTAACCCCCAGTATACCATAACATTGACCCACAGTATACCCACAGTATACCATAACATTAACCCACAGTATACCATTACATTAACCCACAGTATACCATTACATTAACCCACACTATACCATAACATTAACCTACAGTATACCATTACATTAACCCACAGTATACCATTACATTAACCCACAGTATACCATTACATTAACCCACAGTATACCATAACATTAACCCACAGTATACCATTACATAAACCCACAGTATACCATTACATTAACCCACAGTATACCATTACATTAACCCACAGTATACCATAACATTAACCCACAGTATACCATTACATTTACGCACAGTACCATGACATTTACAAACGATACATGATTCTATTTGAACACAGTTCCATGAAATTAATGCACGGAACCATTTCATTTACACACTACACATCATTACATGTATGCACAGTACACACCATTACATGTATCCACAGTACCATTACATTTACACACTACACATCATTACATGTATGCACAGTACCATTACATTTACACACTACACATCATTACTTGTATGCACAGTACTATAACATTTACACACTACACATCATTACATGTATGCACAGTACTATTACATTTACGCACAGTATAACATGACATTCACAGACAGTATAGCATTACATTTACGCAAAGTGTCGTTACATTTACTCACAGTGCCATTACATTTACAAACGATACAATTATATTTACACACAGTACAATTATATTTACACCAGGTACCATTCCATGTATCCACAGTACCATTACATTTACACATAGTACAATTACATGTGTGTGTGTGTGCTTTTATTATACAGATAAACACAAGTAAAAGGGGAATTATATTGGTGAATATGGTTAAGATGTATCAACACTTGTTTAATTATTGCGGAAATATCCCTACTTTAACGATGTTTTACAACACATATTCGCTTTATATCCTTACTTTCTAATTCAGTAGAGGGTCAACAACTTGTGTCATACTGTTCTCGAAGTTAATAAAGTCGCTTTACTATTCCTGATATATTAGAACTAATATGCTATAGCTTCAAACCACTTTGAGATATTCCATTACCACTGTAACTAAATTGCTTAATTAATCAGTGGTTTTGGTATTGTGACAAGTTATAAAAAGGTATTGTATTCTACTCTTTTATCTATTCTTACGTTCTCGGAATCAATTGTCATGACAAAAACCAGTATTTGTTAGGTCGAAAGATGTCACTGGCAGCATTGGTTTTATTCAATGCAAAACTTTAAAATTCTGACATATTCCTTACTGGGTCACTGCGATAAGCATATGCATGCAGCATTTAGCAGTCACAACAAAGGCTGATCGGCTTGAAATCAGAATAAGGTTTCTGGGTAGGGTGCTATGATTTCTTTCAGATTGTTACGTTCAAAGCAAAGTTCTTAATCAAAACTAAAATAAATTCTGTTGGAAATAAAAAAAAACTGTACATTTTCTTTCGGATACATTATAATTGCATTCTGGTTTGTGACGTCCTCATTTCACAAAAAGCAAGAAAAACAATCTAGGAATAATACCCTCAACAGCAAACTGCAGAGTTCTCGAACAGTGGTGGTCCGAGGTTTTGACCAAATTTATGTGAAGCACGCGGTGTAAATTTTTGTACTTCTCAGCAAAAATAATATTGAGAACCTTCAGATTTTCCAGGTGAAAAATGATTTCGAGAACTCTGGGAAATATTTAAATTGTTGAAAATTGTTTGAAATAAACGGAACAGACTCCTTAATATTCAAATTCCAGTAGACTTTCACAACTTCCAGATTTAAACCCTGTGACTAAAACAAATACAGGGAAACTAAGCATGCATGCCTTTTTCTTTCTACTTCAAATCGCGAGAATCCATAACACTGCTTATTTCTGAGTCAACGAAGAATTTGGTAATAAACAAAGTCCCTATTTAAATACATATATAAGGATAGTTTCCAGATATATTATAAAGAATAAATCTTTTTCTAGTGATGAAGCATCTCAAATATTCGAAATACCAAAAACATTTAAGATAGAATTATTTTTTAGTCAACTCTATTTACTGAAATATCTAATTAGAAAGTTAATGTACCTTTATAATGAGGAGAAAATATGCAAGTCTATAACGTTTAAATTGTTAAAAGGCTTCCTTTGTCCGAAACCACTCCGACTTTATTAAAAAATAGTAGGAAGAAGACTGATTGAACTATTTGTACTAAGAACATATTTGTGGATGTTTTCTAAAGAGATGACTATCTGTACTAAGAACATATTTGTGGATGTTTTCTAAAGAGATGACTATCTGCCCTGCCACTCCACTGTGATTTATTGTTTTATTTCACATATAAACATTTTCAATAAAAAAAAAATGAACAATCTAATAAAAATATAGATCTCTGATTTCGTTATACTACATGTATAGATAAATGAACAAATATATAAACAAAGAGTTTATTTTCTCTCTCCATTATATATAAATAATGCAATTTTCTAGAACGGTTATTTACAAAAACAAATTAAGCCGCTCTTCTCTGATATTGTGGTCAAGCAGATGACAAATACAAATATTTTGTCTCCTGATTTTCCACAAACCTTTAGTGTGAAATTTTGAAAAAGAAAAATTTGATTGATAACGTCGATTTTTTTTTTAACTTAGACAAAAACCTATATACACCCCCTTTTTTTGTTAACGTTAAATGGTTGCTCCCATACACTTTAACCTATATACACCCCCTTTTTTTGTTAAAGTTAAAAGGTTGCTCCCATACACGTTAATTTAAGTATACTATGACGAAAACATTTATAAAATTTAGACTATATATATATATATATATATATATTTTATTACATCTTGTGATCAATTTTATTTGGCAATCGCAAATGGCAGTCAGCAGGGTTAAAGAACATCAGTTGTTCGACCTGTTAGTCAAATGAGTTTTGTTTAAATATACTTTTTCACTTTTTTGGTCTTTTGGAAAATGTTGTTTATGCTGTTTTTAGACCCTTCTACAACGAAATTTGTTTTACATGTATTCGTATAAAAATTGCGGTTTTTATCCAACGCAATCATAGGTTTGAACGTAGTTTTCAATTTAGACTCGTATATATATATATGACTCGTATATATCTCATATATATAACTCGTCTAAACATCAACCCAATAATGTTAGATCTGTAAATTTGCTTTCGCAAATTTTTGGTTCTTCCCTCGCCGGGATTCGAACCCATGCTACTGTGATATCGTGACACCAAATCGCCTGCACTGCAGCCGTCCCGCTTTTTTTTTTTTTTATCTTTATTAACCGTCCCGCTAGACCACACGACCACCTGGGCTCTCAAAAAAAGAGCTTTCGCTGGCCGTGTGTTACCTTTCCTCGTCAGTTTTAATCTAGCGGCGTACTACAGTACATGATATATAAGGCATGAAGATGTTATTGTGTACAGATCAGCTAAATTATCTATAGTAAAGGATCCTACAAATTAATGTAATATACAGACACAGAAAATAATTATATTTATAAGTACGTCTGAGTCAGTGACAACTCTACAACAGATGTATCCATCGGATCGCCATCAATGATGGTGATACATGGCTGTGTACATAATGTATATACAACTCGTCTAAACATCAACCCAACAATGTTAGATCTGTAAATTTGCTTTCTCAAATTTTTGGTTCTTCCCTCGCCGGGATTCGAACCCATGCTACTGTGATATCGTGACACCAAATCGCCTGCACTGCAGCCGTCCCGCTAGACCACACGACCACCTGGGCTCTCAAAAAAAAAGAGCTTTCGCTGGCCGTGTGTTACCTTTCCTCGTCAGTTTTAATCTAGCGGCGTACTACAGTACATGATATATAAGGCATGAAGATGTTATTGTGTACAGATCAGCTAAATTATCTATAGTAAAGGATCCTACAAATTAATGTAATATACAGTCACAGAAAATAATTATATTTATAAGTACGTCTGAGTCAGTGACAACTCTACAACAGATGTATCCATCGGGTCGCCATCAATGATGGTGATACATGGCTGTGTACATAATGTATATACAACTCATCTAAACATCAACCCAACAATGTTAGATCTGTAAATTTGCTTTCGCAAATTTTTGGTTCTTCCCTCGCCGGGATTCGAACCCATGCTTCTGTGATATCGTGACACCAAATCGCCTGCACTGCAGCCGTCCCGCTAAGACCACACGACCACCTGGGCTCTCAAAAAAAGAGCTTTCGCTGGCCGTGTGTTACCTTTCCTCGTCAGTTTTAATCTAGCGGCGTACTACAGTACATGATATATAAGGCATGAAGATGTTATTGTGTACAGATCAGCTAAATTATCTATAGTAAAGGATCCTACAAATTAATGTAATATACAGTCACAGAAAATAATTATATTTATAAGTACGTCGGAGTCAGTGACAACTCTACAACAGATGTATCCATCGGATCGCCATCAATGATGGTGATACATGGCTGTGTACATAATGTATATACAACTCGTCTAAACATCAACCCAACAATGTTAGATCTGTAAATTTGCTTTCGCAAATTTTTGGTTCTTCCCTCGCCGGGATTCGAACCCATGCTACTGTGATATCGTGACACCACACACACACATAAATATATATAAACGATTATTTGCCCTTGAAAATACCAAATCTCAGTATCACGTGAGTTGGGATGTCATTGTGATGTCACAACCATGTTGAAATTAAAAGGTTTGGCATTTTTACATACGCAACTTGATACGATCCCCAGTTTTACTCATAATGATAATGATAATATTTTAACACGATTAATTGCCATTTTTCTTGAAAGATATAGACGTTGCAGCAACATTCCTTTTTAAGGCTAAGCGCTTAATACTGATACCAATATCTCAAAATGTGTCTTTTTATGACAGTACGCAAATATGTAAATTTGTGTTAGCTAATAGAAAACCGTGTGTCTTGATTTTTTGCACAATCAAGTTATTATGTTGGGTCTTTTATAGTTTATATACAGACATTGTTTGCTCATTGGCGAAGGCCATACAGTGTCTTATATTGTCCACCTTCTCCTCGGTTGGTCTCCCTAACAGCCTTGTATATATATATATAAGATTTGGTGTCACGATATCACAGTAGCATGGGTTCGAATCCCGGCGAGGGAAGAACCAAAAATTTGCGAAAGCAAATTTACAGATCTAACATTGTTGGGTTGATGTTTAGACGAGTTGTATAAACATTATGTACACAGCCATGTATCACCATCATTGGTGGCGATCCGATGGATACATCTGTTGTAGAGTTGTCACTGACTCAGACGTACTTATATATATATATATATATATATATATAGGAAAATTCCTTGAACGTAAATGCAATCTAACTAATATTCATATCCATTTAACTCGAGTTAATATTTTTAGAGTAGAAAATACTTGCTAGAACAATAAAGATTAGAGAAATATTAACTAATTTGTAAAAAAAAAATAAGCATACAGAAATGAAAGAGCAACTGGTAATATAATTAAATTATAAATCTCTGATTTGAGTTTGTTATACTCATATGTAGCATAACGAAATCAGAGATCTATATTTTAATTATATTAGACCACCTGGCAGACTCTTTTACGTGGAAACAAAAATAAGGACTTATCATCTTTCTTATTTTATTATGATCTGTTATTAAAATCTTCTAGGAAGGAAATTACAAATTTGTCTACAATATTCAACTTTTGTAACTTTATGTATGTCAGGCATATATTAATACAATCTATATTAATAGATTTCAATCCCTACATTAGAGGTCAATACACTTACAGGTAAAATACATGTACATAATAACAGAAGTGACTAAGACACTCAATATATATGCATTTCTAAATATAGGCTCTCTATATCAGAAATTCACGCATGACTGGCAAAAATTTGGACGAAACTGTTACCAACATGAATTGTATGCATGCACGTTTTGTCAAATTGTTTTTTTTTTTTTTCATTTATATTTCCTTCTCGGAAGGTGAAAAAAATGTAAGTGCATACATTTACGTAACACCGGAAAAAAGGAATGTAGATTGAGTACCTCGGACGACATGAAACGAAGGTTCATTGAACTATACATGTGAGACGTGCAGTTGACATAATTTAGTCAGAAAAGATAGAAAAATATATGTATAGCCATTTCTTCTACGTAGAAGTAGGATTATTAACATCAAGTAAAGCAGACTGCGCGTAGCTACGTTTACGTCAAAACGCCGGGGCGTACACTTGAATTTTTACATAAAAAAATATTTTAATCTAAATAAAAAGAACTGATTAAAAGCACTCAAGCCTTGTAATTCTTTCTTCAATGGCTTGTAATTGCGAATAAAAGTGACAAAATTTACTTTTCAACCAAATGGTATCATATTATATACAGGGGAGGGGGGGGGTCCAGGATTTTGGAAAGGGGGCGAAGTAAATTATAAAAAATTTTTGGGACCTTTTTTAGGCTAAAAACATAAAATAAGTGTACAATGAACTTCTCACACGGTTCCTAAAGTTGGGCATGTATATTTCATAGTTGCTGGAAAGTGTAAGGGTCGGACATTTTTGATGCCGTATTCTCCCCATTAAATGTCTATCATAAAATGATTGGATAGATCGAAAGCGGCGTTTTGCATTTGCGCCGATCTGCATTTCATTTGTGCCGATTTTTTCTTTCATTTGAGCTGATTTTCGTTTTCATTTGCGCCGATTTTTTACAGGTAAATTTAAATGTGGTATGAGTGCAAATGAGACAACTCTCCATCCAAGTACACTATATTCACATACTTTAAAATCAAGAAGTAACAACCTTAGATAAAAGTACTCTGGTTTATACTAAAATGACGAATTGAAAATCTATTTACAGCATTCAAATCCATAAAAACGGAATACATTAAAATCATAAATCTGTTCTTGCTGAGTATTTATAGGCAACACATCTTTATATTCCTTTCTTGTGATTTCGTCTCTTCTATATGTGTTGTAATTGTCAATAACGAAGTCCATCTTTTCTTTGTCTGGCTTACGTACTTATGTGTATGGCCGTCGATGGTTAAAGAATTGACTCCTCGGCTCGTTGCAGTGTGCAATATGTCCATCAATTTACAGCAAAGTTCAGAACAATATGAATCAAAATTAACTAAAACCTATGTTTATAATCAGATTTTACCAATATACCTTCACGGTATAGTACATGTACAAGTATTCTCTTACCTGTAAATCCAATTAGGAGCAAATATAAAATAGGCGCAAATGAAAAAATGAAATCGGCGCAAATGAAAGAATGAAAATTTAAAAAATCGGCGCAAATGTCATACGCCCATCGAAAGCTATGTACTAATAATATATTTGATGTGGGAGTTGTCAGTAAAAAATAGACATGGACAATTCTCGTTTGTTTAATTTGTATAACTTCACTTTTTTTTTGTTGTAAACAAGATATACGCCGGGCTATCGATGAAATTTACAAAACGACAAACACGAGTTAAAGACAAACAAACCATTTTTGTTCAAATGTTTGGTTGAAATGTTTCAGCCAACAAGGGAAGTGAGGGTTCCAAATTAACCAAAGTCTACGAATGAGTCTGAAAGGACAACGAATTTATGAATGACGGTCGACAAATGGAGACATAATGGTCGCACCCAGCAGGCAGGTTGCAGCCGGGCCTTGAAAAAGTATTCAATACATCAGTTCAGCGAAACAAATATTCCAGTCAGATATGGGATTCACATGCAAACCCCGGCACCAAAAAATAACACCCGTTTATTATTCATCATGTTCATTTTATGCTAAATAATTAGGTCTTTCCACCTTTCCGTGTGGAAAGACCTATTGATTTTGTTCTGATTATTTTTTTTTTCTTCCGCCTAATTTTTTTCTTGCGGTGTAAAAATGTTTCAAAAGATGTCGCTTAGTTTTTTTGTATATGATATCATACAGTCTATACGCTTTTGAAACTAACCCTGTTTAACCGAACACTTTTCTTTGTAAGAGTTATCTCCCCAAACACTGTTTTTCTTGTTATCAGATCTCCTCCGCAACCGTAAAAGAAAGCGACAAATTTATTTTTCCAAATTGCTCGTTATATCCTCAGGATGTTACATTTTATTTTGACCGAAGCTTTACGAAGACTCCATATGAGAGTTATTTCCCCTTTTATATTGAAATAATTGAAATAAATTTGTAACTGGAAAACCATAAGTGATAGAGGCCTAGGGTCTTTTGATTTGAGGCCCTTGGTCAAAAAGTATGAAAATGAGTCAAGGTCAAAGGTCAAGGTCATGTTCAAATTTTTGATTTTGGCTTGTTATCTCTTATTTTCAGAAATCATACAAGATATCGACAAAATATTTTCAGACAATTGTTAGTTGCGACATGTCGTAACATGTAAATTTTACTTAAAAGGGTACGTAACATTTAATGCTAGTTTTGCCCCCTTTTATATCTAATATTAGTTGTATGGTAATATAACTCATTAACAATATAAAGTAGAGGCCTAGAGTCTTTTGATTTGAGGTCCTTGGCTGATGACCTTGAAATTGAGCTCAAGGTCATATGTAAATTTAACGTTTTAGATTTTGACCTTTGCTTTTTCCTCTTGTATATACATGATAAAGCCATGGGATTTTTGGCAAAAGGTTGTGCACAAGCAATGTGACCTTGAAAAATCCAACCGGAAGTGACCTTTTGTAAACCGGAAGTAGCCATTTTTTGTACTAATTTAATGTAAAAGTATATAGAACCATCTATTTTTGGAATCAGTGTGAAGTAAACTATCAAAAAATACCTAAAGTATCATCTTTTAAACCGGAAGTAAAAAATGATCTCCTTATTTATATCTTTTTGTATAGAAACCATACATTTTTGGAATCAGCGTTCAATAAGCTGTCATTTGATGCTAAAATTGACATTAAAACCAAATTTTAATATTTTCATATAAAAAAGATCCTTACTGGTGGGAAGACCATCAATGGTTCTCTGAACAATTGGTTTTTAATTATGTGTGAAATTTTTGGTTTCTAATAGCAAATGAGTGGACAAACTTATTGTTTACAATCCAGATATATATGACCAGAATTTTTGATTAAGACAAAAATATGGGTAATCATTGTCACAATTTAAAAAAAAAAAAAGTCCGAGCAAGGGGGGGAGGGGGTTACGCCCTCTACGCCCCCCTCTGGATCCGCCACTGAATTATACATTTGTTCTGTCAATGTCTGATTCTACTCTCTTTCCTTCTGTTTAAAGCTATTCCTTATCTGCTGAGATTCGATATATGGTTTGCATTTTGGTTGAGTCTGTGACATAGCGATCCTAAATTTCGTCGTAGGCGTCAATATTTAGTTCAGTTTGTGAGTAAGTTTTCGTGAAATTTTACGAAAGTTTGATAGAAATTCTTTATGATCAAAAGAGTATCCGGAGCATAGTGATGAGATATATACAAATATATCATGCTTACAAGGGTTTTTTTGTCAAACACACCGGTTCAGAGGTTAAAAAGTAGGCAAGGGTCTTTTTTTTTTTTTTTTTAAACCTTTTTACCTTTTAACCGGTATTTTTTGCAAATAACCCTTGTTAGCATGATGTATCTGTTTAATTCCTCTGAATGCTCTTTGGTTAATTTTCTCCATCTGCCATGAGATTTGCTAGCAAATAGAGTAGAAGTCACAAATGGAATTCTCTAATGACAAATACACCAGCGAGAAAAGAAAATCTCAATATATAGATTTTTTTAAAGTCCATTTCTCTCATCAAGTGAAAATACAGCATTTTTACATAACACCGAATTATAAAATTCTTTTTGCAGTTAACAAGTAGTTTCAGTCGGGTTAAAGTTTGTTACACGTCAGTTACTTTGTCAAACCTTCATCGAATTTAAAGAAATTTAATCAGAAGCGTTTTATGATTTTATGCATGAAGCAAAATTTTGACGACTCGAGTCCCCCTCCCCTTTATGGGGAAAAAATGTTTGATTATATAATGAATCAATAAAGCACTTAATCTGGACATTGCTCTTTTCTGTAATCAGTAGAATTTGGAGTTGCTAATGTTCTTTTCTGTAAATGATAAATTTATTTTATTCTTTAATTTTCTTAATTTTTCTATTTAGTTTAGTTTAAACATATTTATTTATAGTGGATTGGGAAACAAGTTTTGCAACTTATATTAATCCCTTTCCACTTTGCGGGTGCGAGTGCTGCCTTGTAGCGGCCTTAGCCTACTTTTTTTCGAAATCTACAAGGGTGTCTTTAACGTGCAAGAGATATGGCTCTATCTTAACACGGGTCAGCCATTTATCATCCCCTTCCGATGGACTATCATCGTTTCCTCAAGACCATACTCGCAGATGGTGTCAAGGGAGAGCCGAAAATTGAGTTAGTCCGACACACTAGCCACTACACCACGGATCTCAATTTTTCTATGTGAAATTTAGTACAAATATTTCTCTGATTTGTCATCAATTCTTGAAAATGAACATATAAAGTCTAAGATAAAAGAGATAAAGAGTAAACTTGAACTATAAGAAAATAAAAACTTTGGATTCAGTGAGATTGACTTTAAAATTACCCCTGGTGAACTCCAAAAAGCCCTGAGGCAATTAAAATCTGGGAAAAGTCCAGGTATAGACACTATTACAAATGAAATGTTAAAAGTTTCACAGAGCAATGCAAGATTGCTTACTAAAACTTTTTAATGCCATTCTTCTATCTGGCATTTATCCCAGTAAATGGTCTGAGAGCTACATTACTCCTATATTCAAATCTGATAACCCACAGAACCCTGAAAATTACAGAGGTATTGCCATCAATAATAGTCTTGGCAAACTTTTCAATACCATTTTGTATAACAGACTTGATAAGTTTTTATCTGATAATAATATCATAAATAAAACTCAAATTGGTTTTTCTAAGAAAGCTCGCACTTTGGATCACATTTTTGTACTAAAATGTCTCATAGAAAAATATGTTAAAAGAGGCAAAGGTAAATTATATGTATGTTTTGTAGATTTTCGCAAAGCCTTTGACAAGGTTATTCATATTGGTATATTGTACAAGTTATTACAACATACAAATAATGGTATTTTTTATAACATATTGAAATCTATGTAAATAGTAATGACAAAGTATGTGTTAAAGTAGAAGAAAAAATAACTGATTTTTTTAGATATAATGTTGGTGTACGACAAGGTGACATTTTGAGTCCCACATTGTTTAAACTGTTTATTAATGATTTGCCAGATATATTATCGAAATTTAATTTAAATAATGAAAAGATACCATGTCTACTTTATGCTGATGATCTTGTATTAATATCGGACTCAAAAGAAGGGCTTCAGAAGAGACTTGATACTTTGTGCACATTCTGCAAAGATTGGTGTATGGAAATAAATGTGAAGAAAACCAAGATTATTATATTCAATAGGAGTGGTAGACTCCTTAACGAAGATTTTAATGTAGGAAATAATTCTATTGAATGTGTTAAACAATACAAATATCTTGGCATAGTCGACCAAAATACTGGAAACTTTAATGAAGCCAGAAAACAATTATTCCAAAAAGGTCAAAAGGCCAGTTTTAAACTTTATAAAGATTTGAAATCATCAAATCCTCCTATAAAAACTCTTTTGCATTTATTTGATCACTTTATACAGCCAATTGTAACTTATGGTTGTGAAAATTGGGGTGTTATTAACATTACTCCTAAAAGGAAAAATTTATCCCTTTATGACATATTTAAAGATTGGGAGTTTGAAAAGCTAAATTTAAAGTTGTAAGTATTTTATTGGTGTTACAAAGAAGTGCACAAATGTAGCAGTCCTGTCGGAATTGGGTAGATATCCTCTTTATATAAATTTGCTAACACATGTTTATGTATTGGCATAGACCAGAGAATTCTCCATCTGATTTATTAAAAAGTGCCTATGCTGAGTAAAAAATGATTGAGAGTAAAGCTCAAACTAGCTCCAATAATTCATGGCTCTCTAATATCATTTTCTACAGTGAAAAATTGGGTATTGACCTAAATATATGTAAAAATTTAGGCAAAAATAAATTAAAAAATTTACTGAAAAAACAGCTCAAATTAAATTTTCAAAATGATTGGGAGAAAATGCGAGATTTTTATTTACAGAATCAAGGCAAATTGGACACTTATTTTTCATTCAAAAGGTCATTTTACTACGAAAATTATTTAGATTTAAAGCACCCACAAAACATTTGTTAACAAAATACAGACTCAGCAATCACTGTTTAAGAATAGAAACTGGTAGACATGAACGAATTACCAATGTATGTGGTAAATATGCAATATTACCTCGACATGAGAGGATATGTTTATATTGTAACTCAAATTGTATTGAAAATGAAATGCACTTTCTACTGGAATGCCCTCTTTACAATAACCTCAGAAGAGATGTGACTGATTATATAAAAAAAATACCCCAGTTTAGATAGTTCAAACAGAAAAGATCTTTTTTCATGGATTATGTTTTTTTTTATCTATTTTATGTGCATACCTCGATAAAGGTTTGCAACTTAGAAAATCAGAAAATTAATTAGTTTACTTAAATACTCTAAAAGATATCAAAATTATCTCCCCTTGACCACTGATTCTTTCCTCATGCATTTGAATTATTATTTTGTGTTACTCTGTAATGTTTGTGTCTTGATGTAATTAATGTTATGCTCTTTGTGGGCCCTTTAAATTGTATTGTATTGTATTGTATTGTATTGTATTGTATTGTATTGTATTGTATTGTATTGTATTTGTATTTCCCCATTTTCCCAATTATTCAGTTTATATTTTAGCACTCCATTATTCTCTATTCTCTATCATATTTGTCCATTTCTGTCCCCCTTTTTTGTCATTTAAATAAATGTACTATTAACTAGTCGGTAAACCCCTTAAGGCCTCCCTTTCACGATTCACTGAACCACTTGCATTCTGATTTTTTATTGGCCACTTTTCGGCGGGGTTTTCTATAGTTCAAATTTTTCAACTCTTGCGGATGAATCTATTTTGCTATAACACGTTACACTGAATAGCTGTTCACACATTTGTTTTGAACGTTTCGTCTAAAAGGTAGGGTTTTATTCTTTATTTATAAATAACATATGGCCTAGATTTGTTACGCAGTATAAATATCAAATTTAAATGTTACCAGAGACATATACATGTTTCTGATGTTACACTGGATCAGAAATTTCCAAATGTCAATTTTAGTTTGTTGTCTGTCGAAAACTTGTTGTAATCACTTTCTTAAAAATACATTTATGAATAAAGATAAAAGAGAAGATATCCTCATTCAATATGATAAAAGAGAAGATATCCTCATTCAATATGCATAATGTTATTGTAATTAGTCTGTGGTTCAACCAAAGTGGATTTCTCGATTCGAGTAGACCGGTAAGCACGTGTGAATCGATTTGAAATAACATGCCATAGAAAAGAAAATTGTTTTATCTGATTTAATTTACCCTTAATGTGAATTTTTGTAGTACACAGTTTCGTATTATTATTGCAATGTCTTAAAACGGTGAATGGGGAATAGAAATATGGACGGTTACTACAGGGCTTTTCCCATAAGGCTGTGTTTATATCTGATACTTCCTGTAAAGAGAGTGCCACTCTTAACACATAAGAGCCCTTGCTAAAACTCTGAGAGAGGTACATAAGTAGTCTTGTTTCAAGGCAAAATTTCTGTCCCCAATCCAATATACTGATATTATGGATTCATTTTCCAGTGGCAGTTCTTATTTCCCGGACCATCAGGGGTGAATCCATCCATTAAAAAAAAAGGGGGGCAGGTTCCCAAGCCAGGATAAAGGAGTGTGTTCCAACTTTATGTCCCCATTCAAATGCGTCAAAACAAAAGGGGGTTCCAACCCCCGAAACCTAACCCCACCCTTCTTTTGGATCCGCCACCTTTCCAGACCCATCTTGTATTTGTTGTTGACCTTTTTTCATTCTGAATTCTGAACATTCTACATGGATGAAATATTTGCCACTGGATGTTAAGCATTACCACCAACAATCAATCAATCATTAATTTTCTTAAATCAATGTTAAGTTTGATACTTGTAGAGTGTTTGCAGAAAATAATGTGAAGCGTGTGTAGTTAAAATGCCTCTTTTATCTTTTATGATAATTCCAAAGTTGAAAACAAACACTAAACATTCAACGTAGTCCTAGTCCCAGATTACTCAGATATCTGACAGATTTATTTTTACGGATGGCTCACAGCTAGGCACTTGTCTCAGAATTTTTTCCCCCTATATACCTTAAGATAACATATTAAGGTTTAGGACTTTTTTTTCTGAGACAAGTGCCTGTGGAATGGCTTTAAATATTTCTGGATGCAGTACTTTTATTAAAGAACGATCACCATGATGGGCTCTGAGCATTTTTTTTTATCATGGCAATCAAATTATAATTTTTTTATGTGTTAAAACAAGAAGGTTAACAGTTCTGAGACATCTTACACTGTATGCTTAACAATTTATGTTTTGTTTCTTGCTTAATTGCATGAAATATTTGCCATTGGATTTAAAGTAAACAATTTATTAAAATATTTGATATTTTTCGGGTCAAAGCTCGATCTGTAACCCGTCCCTCCCAACATTAAAATTAATTGTATCTTACTATTCAAATCCTTATTAAACTGAAATGTTTATGGTTTGTGAGTATTTTTAAAACTCTTCAGTTTTTTGTTTTTTTTTTTATTGATGAAAACAGTCATGCGTTTGAACTTTGCTTGTTGGAGTTCCTGTCAATATAATACTTACATGCTCCTGTAGACTGTGTTAAAAAATTTGTACATGTCATGATTGTTTGTGATAATATGCATGAAATATTTGCCACTGGATGTGAATAAAAAAAAAAAACATACCCTTTGGCTTAGAATTTAAGTACATGAAGTATAAGATACCAGAGGGACAGTCAAACTCATAAATTGAAAATAAACTGACAATGTCATGGCTCAAAATAAAAAAGACAAACAGACAAACAATAGTACACATGACCCTCATAAAAAACTAAAGAATATGCAACACGAACCCCACCAAAAACTCGAGGTGATCTCAGGTGCTCCAGAAGAGAAGTTACCACCTCTAAACAAATATATTATACTAGTTCAGTGATAATGGACATCATACTAAACTCCAAATTATACACAAGAAACCAAAATTAAAAATAATACAATACTAACAAAGGCCAGAGGCTCCTGAATTAGGACAGGCGCAAAAATGCGGCAGGGTTAAACATGTTTATTATATATATTATATTTTTTTATATAGATAAGGCAGCAACCATTTGATTTTCTGGGGGGGGGGCTATGGTTTTTTTTGGAAAAAAAAGTTTGTTTCCAGTTTTTGGAGAAAAAAATAATTTGTTTTTGATTCTGAGAAAAAAAAATTGTTTGTTTCACCCTCAGCTGCCACTATATGTAATGCTAAAATTGAAAGAAAAAAATTGTTTTCGACTTGTCGCGAAAAAAATAGATTGTTTTTCGCCGCAGGCGAAAAAAAAATTTGTCCAGAAAAAAAAAACCATAGCCCCCCCAGAAAATCAAATGGTTGCTGCCTAAGGCTGTTAATGAGTTTTCTTGTTTGAATTGTTTTACATTGTTACATCTTCTTTTTTATAATTATGAAATCTCAACCCTACCCCTATACCTCTAGTCAATGTACAAAAGTAAACGCATAACAATACACACTCTTAATCGTCATGTATCTTAAGTTTGTGATTAGGTCAGTATATGGGGAACCACTTGTGGTAAGTCAAAAATATTTGGTATGCAATCATATTAGCATTAGTAAATCTCATTACCATGGAGAGAATTTGATCCCTCATTTATGGTTTATTGACTGAAATTTTGCTTAGTCTAGATGTATAAGATTGTGGTTAAGTTTGTTTAAACAGAACTTCTTATAAGTCAATGGTATTTGGTTTAGTCTAAACATATTTATTTATAGTGGATTTGGAAACAAGTTTTGCAACTTATATTAATCCCTTTCCACTTTGCGGGTGCGAGTGCTGCCTTGTAGCGGCCTTAGCCTGCTCTTTTTCGAAATCTACAAGGGTGTCTTTAACATGCAAGAGATATGGCTCTCTCTTAACACGGGTCAGCCATTTATCGTCCCCTTCCGACGGACTATCATTGTGTCCTCAAGACCATACTCATAAATGGTGTCAAGGGAGAGCCGAAAATTCAGTCCCGTCTGAAATTTTCATCCCAGACGGGAATCGAAACAGGAACCCTTGTGTTAGTAGTCCGATGCACTAACCACTACACCGCGGCTCTCTGTTGTATTAGCATTGGCACATCACATTTTCATGGAGATTGTTTAGCCATGTACCTTCAGTCATGGGTCATTGGGATTTTATTTTTGCAAAACTTATACATGTTAAAAGTTTTGCTATTTTAATTTCAACATATGCATTATCAAAATAACCAAAAAGCGAGACATATCTCTGTGATTACAGTTTATTCATATACTGTATGCCAAGGATCTGGAAATTTTTTCACCTAATTTCTGTCATTTTGAGATAAATTAAAAGTTGGTGCCCTTTTTCAAAAAAAGATGGTCAAAATCACATATTTGTTGCATCGCAATTACTTCAAAAATTTTCCTACCATTTTCACAATCATTCAAGAGCAATTAAGGGAAGGCAACAGTTTAAAAATGAAATGATTTTAATGACTCAAATGATAAAATGCTCAGACTTTTCTTTTGATTTTGAAAACAAAATTAAAACCAGATGTTTTGCGAACTACTAAAATGAGCAGTTCCGTTTTGTTTATCAAATTCACAGGAAATCATTGGCTTTTTAATTTTTTACCTTTAATAGTGTTTGAATAATAATGAAAATAGTTGCACTTGATTTATTTAGCATGAAATCATTTTGAATTTACGAATTAGTGTCTTATCTGTGGAAGAGAATTTCGACATGCATATTACATAGTAAACAAAGCATGTATGTGTGTTAGTAGTGACAAAATACTTTTTTCTACATAAAGTGAATCATTTTAGTTTTCTTTTAAATTTTAAATCAGAATTGACAACTGTCTCTGCTGAAAAATGATTAAATAATGAAGATAGTTGATATGGAATTCTAATTTCTTTATAATAGTATATAGTTCTGATCTGGTTGTGGGCGCATTGCATTTGCATCAATTTTTGAAAAATCCTATTTTGCACCAATTTTTGAAAAATCTATCTTTCATTTGCACCACAAGGTTATGTTTGATTTGCGCCAAAAAATAAAAACTTCATTTGCTCTATTTCACAGGTAATATATAACGAAATGGCTATTTATCCATTGCTCAATTGTGAATAAGATTTGCTTTCTATAGTATTTCTCCTGGAGTAATGGAGTGAGTTTGAACTAATTTCTAATACAAAACTGAGGTCTAGAATTATAGTGTTCACATGTTTGGGGGGGCAAGATGGACTTGTGAATTCATAGACTAACGGAGGCAAAAAGTCTATTTTTTTATGGTCACACATACATGTATACGTTATAATATATTAAAAAAAATGGAGACAAGTTGTTTATTAGGAGTACAAATAAAATAAATAAATTTGAGTTCAATATTTTTATCATTTTCACATACATGCATTATTCATTCATTGAGTTGTTACTCAAAGAGACATTTCTTTAAATCTCCATATATGTTACAATTCTTTTGTCCAAATAACCATGTTACATGCAGAGAAAGTTCTTCTAATTTGCATTACTTGTATGGTTTTCTGATGACTGATTTCTGAGGAATCATGTTTTATTTTGCAAACAAGTGTCTTTTTTTATTAAAAGACTCTATTCAAAGAATCTTTATATCATACTATTTACCTGTAACATTGGCCCAAATGAAAGGTATTTTTTTTGGCACAAATGACATATGGTTTTTGGTGCAAATGAAATGCCAATTGGCACAAAGGCAAACATCGTTCTGAGCTTGTGATCACTAGCCCATATTTCCCTGAGTTCTATATTTGGTATGTGGGTACCTTGCAAGGTCCTCATGCCTGTCAGACAGTTTTCAGTTGACCTTGGCCTCATTTCATGGATCAGTGAACAAAGTTAAGTTTTGGTGGTCAAGTCCATATCTCAGATACTATAAGAAATAGTATATTCGGTGTATAGAAGGACTGTAAGGTGTGCATGTCCAACTGGCAGGTGTCATCTGACCTTGACCTCATTTTCATGGTTCAGTGGTTACAGTTAAGTTTTTGTGTTTTGGTCTGTTTTTTATGTCCCACATACGATAGTAGAGGGGCATTATGATTTCTGGTCTGTTGCTACGTTCGTGTGTCTGTCCGTTCGGGTTAAAGTTTTTGGTCAAGGTAGTTTTTGATGAAGCTGAAGTACAATCAACTTGAAACTTAGTACACTTGTTGCTTATGATATGATCTTTCTAATTTGAAAGCCAAATTAGACTTTTGACCCCAATTTCATGGTCCACTGAACATAGAAAATGAAAGGGGGAGTTTCAGGTTAAAAGTTTTTGGTCAAGGTAGTTTTTGATGAAGCTGAATTCCAATCAAATTGAAACTTAGTACACTTGTTGCTTATGATATGATCTTTCTAATTTTAAAGCCAAATCAGACTTGTGACCCCAATTTCACGGTTCACTAAACATAGAAAATGAAAGTGGGAGTTTCAGGTTAAAGTTTTTGGTCAAGGTAGTTTTTGATGAAATTGAAGTCCAATCAACTTGAAACTTAGTACATATGTTCCCTATAGTATAATCTTTTTAATTTTAATGCCAAATTAGATTATTACCCAATTTTTACAGTCCATGGAACATGGAAAAGGATAGTGCAAGTGGGGCATCCGTGTACTTTGGACACATTCTTGTCTTATACTGTATGAAATAGGTCTACTATATTTGGTGTATGGAATGATTGTAAGGTGTACATGTCTAGCTGGCGGGTGTCATCTGACCTTGACCTCATTTTCATGGCTCATTGGTCAATGTTAAGCTTTTGTGTTTTGGTCTGTTTTTCTTAAACTATAGCCTAAGCAAAATGTCAACTATTTTTGTTGTATGGAAGAATTGTTAGCTGCACATGCCTGCCTGGCTTGGTTCTTTTGACCTTGACCTCATTTTCATGGTTCATTGGTCAATGTTTAATTTTCTTGGTTAATGTTTATGTGACAGTTGTAATAACGCTTTATATTTAGGACTATCAACATAATACAATGATTAGTAAAGAAGGCGAGACATTTCAGCGTGTGCATTCTTGTTAATACATGTATTGGTATTGTCATATAATAAAGCCATGTGGATTATATTAATTTAAAGAGGCAAGGTTTTCTCGGCTTTCAAAATCTTTGTTTGAACCTTTTGCCCTGGAACTTATTAACTATTTGGAAAACAAAAGGACCTGGAGTGCTGTTATATTTAATCAAAATCATTGTCCTATACAAGCTATTTACAAAGTTGAATTCTTTGATTCACAGTGTTTTTTCATATCTTCTAACAAATTGGAAATTGTACCTACCCCTTATTTTAAGTGTGGATTTTTTCGAGCCTTCGATTTTACTAAAAACAAGCAAGACATACATGTAGCGATCCTATACATTCCATCATCAGCAGCGTCCACACATATTCACTCTATGGTTAAAGTTTTAAAATTTTTAAAAACTTTCTTAAACTATCCTGGATTTGTACCAAATTTGGGACAGAAGCTTGTTAATGATCATTAGATAGTATCCAGAAGTAAATTTTGTAAAAAAAAAAATCATTTTTTTCCTGTATTTAATTTATAAATGGACATAGTTTTTCTGCCAGGATACCATACATTCAGTCTGTGGTATTTATAAAAAATTTTAATAACTTTTTTATACTATGCTGGATTTGCACCAAACTTGGAAAGAAGCTTGTTTATGATCAAAAACTAGCATCTAGAAGGAAATTTTGTTGAAATTTTGAACCTGTTTATCCATATTTTACTTATAAATGGAGTTAGTTTTTCTTCCGGTTAATATTACATATACAGTCTGCAGTTAAATTTTTTAAAACATTTATTAAATTCATAAACTATCCTGGATTTTTACCAAACTTGGACAGAAGCTTCTTACAATCAAAAGATAGTATTGAGAGGAATATTTGATTGATTTTTTCCCCCTCATTTTTGTTGAGCCTTAACAATTGACAGTAAAAGAAGGCGACACTGGGTTCTACTGAACCCTTACGAATTTTAAGTATTCGTATTGCTATCTTATAAAGTCAAACTGATGGAATACTACAACCAATTGCAATGTGACAATGACTGAATTTAGTATTGTGAACCCTGTATAGAGACAAAGTTTAGGTGTGATAATGACCAGTTTAGATAGCAAATCCAAAATACACCCGACGTTTGGTGGTGCGCTTTACAGATATGGAACGTACAGATAAGTAATAGGTCCAGGTGACAAATACTATTGGTTTCCATATCAGATTTGACTTGAACTTGTAAATTATTGATATAATCAATTATATGGAAAACAAAAGGGCATGTTATGGTGTAACTTTAAATCAACATCATTGTGCAATATAAGTTATATTTAAAGTTGAATTCTTTGATTTGTGGTTTTTATACGCCCGTCAAAATTTTGACGGGACGTATTATGGTATACAAATGTCCGGTGTCCGTCCGTCTGTCTGTCCGTCCGTCCGTCTGTCTGTCCGTCCGTCTGTCTGTCCGGCGTAAACATGTCGCACCGTAACTTGAGAACGACTTATCCAAATTTCATGAAACTTAACATAGTTGTTACTTATGATGGTCAAATGATCTGTATACTTTTTGGTGAAAATAAGATTAAAACTTTTCGAGTTATGGCACTTTGTAACTAACACAGGGGTGTGTTTTTTTTCACATGTCGCACCGTATCTCAAAAACGATTCTTGATTATGGCTTAAAACTTTAAACACTTCTTAGTTATATTAATCTTAATATCTGTATACTTTTTGGTGATGATTCAAAATTTCATTTTTGAGTTATTGAGTATTTTGTAAAAAAGGGGGAGGGTTTTTTTTACATGTCGCACCATATCTCAAAAACGATTTATGATTATTGCTTAAAACTTTACACAAGTCTTTGTTATATTAATCTGAAGATCTGTATACTTTTTGGTGATGATTCAAAATTTCATTTTTGAGTTATTGAGTATTTTGTAAAAAAGGGGGAGGGTTTTTTTTTACATGTTGTGCCGTATCTCAAAAACAATTTATGATTATTGCTTAAAACTTTACACACTTCTTTGTTATATTAATCTAAAGATCTGTATACTTTTTGGTGATGATTCAAAACGTTATTTTGGAGTTATTGAGTATTTTGTTAAATAGGGGAGGTTTTTTTTTTACATGTTGCGCTGTATCTCAAAAATAATTTATGATTATTGCTTAAAACTTTACACACTTCTTTGTTATATTAATCTAAAGATCTGTATACTTTTTGGTTTTGATTCAAAATTTTATTTTAGTGATATTTAGTTTTTTGTAAAAAAAAAAACAGGGTTGGGGGTTTCACATGTCCCGCCGTGTCTCAAAAACAGTATATGGTTATTGCTTAAAACTTTCTCAGAAACTATTTATGATTATTGCATAAAACTTCCACACAAGACGTCGGGCGTATCATGCGCTCATGGCGCAGCTGTTTATTACCCTGTGTCTGCAAACAAATGGGACCCTGTTATTGTAGTATTGTAGATTTGATTCCAATACGAAATTTTAAGGCGTATTACCCCTGGAAATCAGGCGTAAACCAGACATAAGTGGTAGTTACGTGACTAGATCCAGGCGTAAGGGAGCAGGAAACGTAAATTTGTAGTCCTTACAGGCGTAGAAAAAAGCAGTAAACCTGGCGTAAATTAAAATAAATTTTCTTACGGGCGTAAATCTGTTGGTACGGCGTAAATAGAAATACCCATAATGCTTTGTTTAAAGGATCATGGGATTTTTCAAAATTTGGCTCTTTGGTTTTAGTTTGCAAGAGTATTACAGACTAGGGGAATGGTCCCCACCATATTACAGACTAGGGGAATAGCTCTGGTAGCATGGATGGAGGCGATCACATACGGACACATAAAAACACATCAGCTTCCATTTCTACATTTTAATCAGACAAAGAATGACGTCACAAACATAAATACAAGATACTGACAAAAGGGGAACAACTCTCTCTTACAAACAGAAACATAATCTGACCATCACATACTGATATATAACAAGAGTTAGACTTGTGGCAGCTTTATATATTCAGGGATAATTAGCTTGTTTTGTGATTTCTGGAAGAATTTGAAATTGGAAATACTGAATCAAATAAATTAATGAAAATTGTGAAATAAAAGGAAAGTAGTAATACATGGTAAATAATAATAATGTGTTATAATAATATTTATTAAGTTTGATGTTCTATTCAGAAATTTTGAAATCCCAAAACCTTTGTCCATGGATAATAACATTAAAATCTTTTACTTTCAGTTCAAAAGACAATAATTTTCAAAAACAACCGAGTTAAAATGCTACTTTTATTTCAAAAAATATTTAATTGTCATATTAATGTAGTTTTTCTATGTATGCATTATATCTTAAATCATTTCTTTTAGTAGATCAACCACTGAAAGAACTAATATGTAAAAACTGCTAGCTGATGCACTGCTGTTTTGAAAGACTCCTGACAAGCTGTATGGATAATGGTAGCTAGTGTATTGCTTTTTAGAGAGGCAACTTACAAGCTGTAATGGATGCATGGTAGATGATTTGCTACATCATGTTTAATAAAGAACTTTTGAGACTTATATCCTGGAACTTCATATACTTTAAGAAAAATGGTAAAAAAAGGATGTAACATTGATATTATGATTATGAAGAAAATATTTCATTTATATCTTAACATTTTCTACTGTTTCTACTTTAATCGTTTTCTTCATGGAGGCATATTTTATTTTTGAAAAGAAAAAAAAGAAGATTTACTTCTTTGAAGAAATTTATTCTTTATTTTACTGCTAGAGGTTGTGTATATAAAAAAAGATGTGCTATTGAGACAATTCTCAATAAGAGATCAAATGACACAAAAAGTAACATCTATAGGTCAGCATACGGCCTTCAACAATGAGCAAAGCCCATAGTAAATTAGAAGTTTAGCACATGTCATCATAAATTCACATTAACATTTTGGAAATATGCAGATTATATTCAATCAACAACTTCTGGGATAGTTCTTTTGAAGGGTAAAGATGGGGAGAAATATGAATTGAAGTCCATTTGTAATGATAGATTGTTCACAACTATTCATACCTGTCAACTGACCCGGATTCTGCGGGTGTGACCCGAGATTTTCATAATTCTGAGGGTTCACCCAGATCACCCGCCGGGTCATTGAAATAACCCGGAAATTCCGAAAATGACCCGATTTCACCCGTATTTCTTAGCCTTGAGATTGATTTTCATAAGTAATATTCCTTTGAAATACTGGCAAATTCCTAATTCTTCCATGAACATGCAGTTCATCTAGCTATGTAAACTGTCAAATTAAGTGACCCATTAAGTGCATGGCTTCACTTGACAGCTTTGGTGTCAAACACACTGTTGATTAACACCAATTACCTTAGCTTTAAGTCGTAAATAAATTGCCCTGTTGTTTTACAAAGATATTTCAACTAAGAGTTACTTCCCCTTATTTGTCACCATTCAAAATTATTCCTTATATTTACGTTTTATGGGTGAAAAAGATTAAATCATAATAATATGAAATTCAAATACATATTGAAAAATAACTTTTCATTATTTTTATACCTTTATACAATTTAAAAAAAAAAGTTGAAAATTATTTTTTACATTTATACTTCCTTTAACTGTATTACTATATTTTATCATAGTCTAATTTCCTTCTGAAAAGATTGTTCATACATGTAATACCTCTACATGGTATGATGAAAGGCTAGTAATCTCATTTTAAAATTAAATTTGAAAAATAAATTTTTGATGATGACAAAAGGTAAAGGACATAAGACTGTGATACACAAGTTTATAAAAATCTTTAAAAGTGTAATGAAATAATAATAAATAAGGTTTAGAATAACATAACCAAGTGAACATGCATTGATGTTTTGGTATCTTTGATATACATTATAAGAAAATGTACCATAAATACTGAAATTCAGCTCGAAAAAGTTTGTACGCGTTATGACCTGAGATTTGATTCTTCAATGCAGGTCATGACCTGCATTTTCATCGTCACAGGTTGACAGGTATGACTATTAAATTATTCACTTTTTTAATATTCAGACTTTCTCATGAATTTTTGCATTATTTGGATGATCTGCATTTTAAGTGCAGATACGATTGTTTCATTTAGATCTAGTTACAATTATTTTCCTCTGAGTCTGTATGAGCATCATATATCTTTTGTCAAGAATATATATGATGCTCATACAGTGACTATAGTGCAAAGTTTGGGGATATTTTAAAGACATTTCACATCTTTAAACCTAGTTTGATTGATCAAAATTATATCCTCTAAT